>NC_067155.1:4182778-4482778 GCF_903995435.1 Acomys russatus | reverse complement strand
CACCTTGGGGACCCAAATATCCAACACATGGGACTAAAAAAAACAACCCCCAGCACTCAGGAGGCAGAGGTGGGTGGATCACTCGAGGCCAGCCTTGTCTACATAGTGAGTCTAGGACAGCCAAGGCTACAAAGAGATATCCTGTCTGGAAAAAACAAAAACAAAAAACCCAAACCCAAAACAAACCAACCAAATAAACAAAAGACCAAAACGAACCTAGGCTGGAGAGATGGCTCAGAGATTAAGAGCACTGACTGCTCTTCTAGAGGCCCTGAGTTCAACTCCCAGCAACCACATGGTGGCTCACAACCATCCATAATGTGATCTGATGACCTCTTCTGGTGTGCAGGTAGAGCACTGTATACATAATAAATAAATACATCTTTAAAAAAAAAAAAAAAAAAAAAAAAAAGAAAGAAAGAAAGAAAGAAAAAAAGGAAAACCAACACAGAATGTGAAGCAGTACTTAGTGTGAGTTTAACTTTAAAAAAAAAGTACAGAACACAACGCAGGATGAATTTAAGAAATACAAATTGAACAGTTATATGAACTATGTAACATAATACTGACAAAAATCAGAAGTGACTACAGGGTAACAGGTTTGTGTTCATTGTCTGCTGCGGATGCGGGGAAACTGAGTTTGAGAAAACCAAACATAAAATCACAGAGCAACTCATACAGACACTTAACACATTCCACTTTATTATTAAAAGCAACTCAGGTGCCTGCCGGGAAGCACAGCCTGATTGCTCTTAGAGCTGTGCATGAAGAACGCCTGTGTGAAGAGCAGGGGAAACTGCAACAGGCGCTGCTGGGCCAGTGGCCCTCGGTGGTGGCTGAGGGCCCTGAAGCTTTGGGTTAGCTTTGGCTCTTGTGATACTGGCGGCCTTAGGCCTCCCGGATGCTGGGTAAGCATCCTACCATTTTATCTCCAACAAAGGTGGCAAGTTTGAAGGATACTGTTAAGATAAATTTACTTAATATTTCACATTATATTATTAATATTAAAAGAGATGTTGATTTTGCTTATGTGCATGCCTGTGCCTGTGGAATCAGAAGAGGGTGCTGGATTCCCTGGAGCTGGAGGCATGAGCCTCCAGCTGTGGTGCTAGGAGCTCTGCAAGGGCAGCAAATACTCTTGATTGTGGAGGCATTTCTCCAGCCCCTTATATAATGTCTGCATGATAGAAATATGGCAATTATTCTGAGTAGAAATTCGCCTGTTTAAAATGTAACAACTACTCCACAGCGCACAAAACAGTAAAACAATAAGTAACTACTCGGGAGGTGAAGGAGGTCCAGGCCAAACTGGTCACACAGGGTACAGGAGAAATTAGAGTGTTTTAACATACTGAAGTTGGGCAGTGATGCCACTCATAATCCCAGCACTTGGGAGGCAGAGATCTCTGAGTCTGAGGGCAGCCTAGTCTACCAAGTAAGTTCTAGGTCAGCCAGGGCTATACAGAGAAACCTATCTCAGACAAAACAAAACAAAACAATCCCCGCTCTCCAAAAGCACACTGAGATTCTAACAATAAATACAGATTACTTTTTGTTTGTTTTGTTTTGTTTCTGAGACAGGGTCTCTCTATGTATCCTTGGCTGTCCTGGACTCAATTATAGACAAGGCTGGCCTCGAATTCACAAAGATCCACCTGCCTCTGCCTCCCAAGTCCTGGGATTAAAGGCGTGCACCACCATGGCCAGCTCTGTAGGAACCAGGCCCGACTGGGCTGCCTGCCTGTCTTGCTGTTTCATGTCCTGTTTCTAGCAGCTTCCATGTCTGTGTTTATCTTGGTTAGCTAGTCATGTTTACTGCTCTGAGAACACGCCCCTCCCTTCCTTGAGACTTTTCCTCCCGTGTGCAATCACCTCCTGAGGGATTTCACTTGGGGAGAGGATTTCTGTCTGGCTGCCTATAAGAAGCTTTTTGGAATTCTGGAGGGGCTGGATGAGCCAGGCGTGGTGGTGCACGCCTTTAATCCCAGCACTCGGGAGGCAGAGGCAGGCGGATCGCTGTGAGTTCGAGGCCAGCCTGGTCTACAAAGTGAGTCTAGGATGGCCAAGGCTACACAGAGAAACCCTGTCTCAAAAAAAAAAAAAAAAAAAAAAAAAAAAAAAAAGAGAGAGAGAGAATAATAAACCGCTGCTACGGCTGTTGCTTTCTTAACACGAAGGACCTGCTGTGTTATTGTGTGTGTACGTGTGTGTACGTGTGTGTGCATGAGTTAAATCCGCAGGCCCCCGCCTTCAACTCGGTACTGTGGTGGCGCGGGTGCCACACAGCTCCATTAAAAATTGCCATCTAGGGGCTGGAGAGATGGCTCAGTGGTTAAGAGCATTGCCTGTTCTTCCAAAGGACCCGGGTTCAATTCCCAGCACCCACATGGCAGCTCACAACTGTCTGTAACTCTAAGATCTGGCACCGCTACACCAATGCACATAAATTAAAATTAAATAAAATATTTTAGGGGCTGGAGAGATGGCTCAGTGGTTAAGAGCGCCACCTGCTCTTCTAAAGGTCCTGAGTTCAATTCCCAGCAACCACATGGTGGCTCACAACCATCTATAATGTGATATGGCGCCCTCTTCTGGCTTGCAGGAGTACACGCAAGCAGAGCACTGTATACATAATAATAAATAAATCTTTAAAAAAAAAATTTTTTAAAAATTAAAAAAAAATTGCCATCTAAGTTAAGGAGATTAGTATATATTAATGTTATGTTATAACTTGGCACAGTTTTAGATTTTGTTTTCCATTACTTTATTGGAAATGAATAAAATCATGCTTTTGAATACTAAATGTTGCCAATGAGAATGTGAAACTTTATAAAATCAATAACTGAGCGGGGCATGGCTGCACACGCTTTTAATCCCAGCACTTGGGAGGCAGAGGCAGGTGGATCCTTCTGAGTTCGAGGCCAGCCAGGCCTACAAAGCAAGTTCAGGACAGGCAAGACTACACAGAGAAATCCTGTCTTGAAAAACCAAAAGCCAAACCAAAACAAACCCCCGCCCCCACAAAAACCTGGGGCTGGAGAGATGGCTCAGAGGTTAAGAGGACCATCTGTTCTTCCAAAGGTCCTGAGTTCAATTCCCAGCAACCACATGGTAGCTCACAACCATCTATAATGAGATCTAGTGCCCCTGCAGGCACACATGGGCGCAGAGTATTTATAAATAATAAATAAAGAAAATCTTAAAAAAATAAAATCAATAATCAAAAAGGAAAAAAAAAAGTTCTTACATAAAAGTTTCATTTAAAAAAAGCAAAAAAGGGGCCGGGCGTGGTGCCTCCCAGTACTCGGGAGGCTGAGGAAGGCAGATCGCTGTGAGTTCAAGGCCAGCCTGATCTAGAGAGAGTCCAGGAAAGCTAAAGCTACACAGAGAAACTGTCTTGAAAACGAAAACAGGGGTGGATGGGTGGGGAGTGGAGGGAGAGAGAAGGGAGGGAGGGGTGGGGTGGCAAAAAGGAGCTGGACAGACAGCTCAGGGGTTAAAAGCACTTATTGCTCTGAAGTAATAACCCAGCATTGACACTGGGCAGCTTACAACTTTCTGTAACTCCAGTTCCAGGGGGCTCCAACAGGAACACGGTGCACGTATGTGCATACAGGCAAAATTTTTCAAAAAGCAAAAATTGTTGGGCTGTGTGTGATGGTGCACTTCCTTAGATTTAGCAGCAAGCACCTTTATCCAACTAGCCATTGTGCTAGTGCCTTAAATATTTTTTTCTTAAGATTCTATTTTGAGGCTGGAACTGTTCAGAGGTGAAGAGCAGAGCGGCGGCCACCATCCACAGGGCAGCCCACACCTGTGCATAACTTCAGTCCCAAGTGATCTGACGTCCTCTTCTGACCTCTGTGGCACCAGGTATGCGCCTGGTAATCATACATACAAGCAGGCAGATACGCAATACACATTAGAAGAGTGAGTGAGGATGACACCATATGCACATGCCCAGGCAAGCATGGGGGCCCGAGCTCTGAAGACAGGTAGATCCCTGGGGCTCACTGACCAGCCAGCCCAGGGCAATGAGAGACTCTTACCTCAAAAATAAGGTGGTGGAGAGCACTCAACGAAGACACCTAATATTGTCTTCTGGCCTCCACCCCCACGGGCACATACACGCACTCTGTGCCGTCATGCATACCTCCACAAGAACATGTATGTACACCCCAAACTCAAAGAGAACTGTGTACATCAAGTAGAGCCCTTTCCAGAAAATAGTATTTCAGGGAATTATATTAAAAATGGATTTAAGAAAATGAAAAGAAAAGAAAAGCACACTATGGTGCTACTGTCCATTTCCAGCTTCACTCCCCGCAGTAGCACCTAACTACTGCACACTAGCAAAACTAGAAAACAGACACTGGCAGAGTCAATTAACCAAACCACAGATCCTATGTCACTAACAGCTTCAGGCATGGATTTACATAAAGACCAGCAAGTTTGCTACATGTACAGACTTACAACAAATCCACTCCCTGTGTTCAGTCTTTTGTAGTTCAAAACTCCCACCTTTCTTTTTTTATAGCAACTATGCATCTCTGAAATGCTTTCCCCCATTGAGACCCACAGCATGGCTTGCAGATCCAGGCAGTTGCTGACTTTGGTGGCACTTGCCTTTGTAATCCTGGTACTTGGGAGGCAAAGTTCAAGCCGCCCAGAGCTACACAGTGAGGACCCATTACAACCAACCAACAACAAAACCCTCAAATCAAACAAGCCCTAACCAACTAGATCCAGGTAACTTACCTACTTGCCTCTTGCTATCATTTCTCAGTTGCTCATTTTCTGGCCTTGGGACTTTGTGTACTTCAGCTACAGAAAGAGACATGCAAAGTGACAAATCAATTCAGAATATATAGCCAAACACTTCCGTAACTTTAGAATGGGGGATGACAGCGCCTGCAATACTCACAACACCCCCCACCACCTTGAGTCAAATGTGAAAGACTGAACACTATTAAAGTTCAGCTTAACCCTGCCATTTATACACAGTAACACTTGGTGAAATGAGGAGATGGAAAGTGACCAGTCAGTGCAGGAACAGGAAGCAGCTCAGCTCTACCTCGCCTGTGCTCTTGGTTGTCTATTGCTTTCTGGCTGGTAGGTGGCAAAGGCCTGGCTGGTACAGGGCTCCTTCTCCCAACAGGTGCTGGAGCAGGTAAGTGGGCCGAGGCGGTCTGTACTGCTTGTTCCATGGTTGGACTTTTTCTCAAAGGATCTAACTGAGGGCTTGATCGACCTAAAATGTAACCAAAAGATAATAAACTACCCTAACCTGGGATGTTAAAACCATCTAGACGTAAAAATAAGTCTAGAATTTTATTCTGCCAACTCAAATCCTTAGCATAAAACTGAAATATTATTAGACAAGTGTCTAGGCCTGGTTATCTTTAGTGGGATGGTTATGAAGCTAGTGAAAAACAAACAACAAAACTCCAAACACCACCACCCACGCAGCCAAACCCACAGTAACACTACTGCCAGGATTTTATCCATGTTTTTTACTTGGTATAGGAATTCAGCAACGATCATCCTGGAGGCTTGTCAAATGAAAGCTTTCCCACAGCTATCGCAGGATTACACTGACATCTCCAGATTTTTTTTAAAAACCAGAATCTCATACAGCCCAGGCTGGCCTTAAACTGCCGATTCTCTTGCCTCCGCCACCCAGGAAGCTCTGCTACAAGAATGTAAAGAACAATAAAGGGTGGCAAGCAGGCCGACGGCTTTAGAGGCTTCCATGTTTGGGTAGTTAACCGTCGGAATTAAAAAGCCGGCAAAAACAACCCCTTCTGTGAATCCCAGCCCAGTCAAACTCAACGCTGGCCACCTGACAGCTCTTGTCAAGTCTCTGCTTATCATGAATTTGACTTACTAAGTCCCATTTTTCCTTCAGTGAAGTCAGAACGACATTAAATATTCTATGCATCCCTTTTGTTCCTGTAATGTTTACTCTAAATTTCTAAAGATATTCTCCAATGCTATGATATTGTACCCAAAAGAGAATTTTCCTTAAAAATTACCTTCATTTTATTAAGAAAAAAACCCCAGATATGCTACTGACTCCATCTATGCCAGCTCAATCACCTGGAGAAGAGGGGGAACGCTGACTGCTCTCTGGCTGTGGGGTACGCAGAACCCAGGGACAATTCCCCGGCTATCCCAAGTATATATAACAGTGTCTATACGTTACCAGACATGAATGGCAAGTTACTTTAGTGAAAAGTTTAATAACCAGAAAAATACTGAAAACAAAAGGTACTGTTAATAGAAGCTCCATAAGTTCTCATTCTGTATGGTTAGAACATTTTGGCTCATGAGAAACACTGTATAGTATTTATAAAGGACGTGCTAAGCATGTGGGAGACAGCGCAGGCTAAGCTGCTCAGGCTGGCACTCAACATCCAGATTAAACGGTCCTTCTGCCTCTGCAGCACAGACCACAGGCATATGTCATCGTGCACAGTTTGCAAAGAGTCAAGCTTGTCTTCCTTTTTCTTCCCTTTAAACCAGGCCCTTGCTAAGTAGATAAAGCTGTTCTTGAACGAAATATTCTTGCCTCGGCCTTCCATATGCTGGGACTACAGGTGTAATCGCAAGCAGCTTGAAGTGTTAAGATTGAGGAAAGCATGTTGCTACAGTTTATTATACAATATTCTACCAAATGACTTTCCAATTTAAAAAAAAAGTTACTTATTTATTATGTATATGAGTACACTGTCTTCATGCACACAAGAGGGCACCGGATGGTATTACAGATGTTGTGAGCCACCATGTGGTTGCTGGGAATTGAATTCAGGACCTCTAGAAGAGCAGCCTGGGCTCTTAACCACTGAGCCATCTCTCCAGCCCCTGACCTTCCAAATTTGTAGCTTCTTTTATCATTGCTTTTCTGAGAAGAAAGCCTGTGACTCTGAAGTAGTATAGAAGTAAACACAATGGCATACAGAGTGAGTTATTGGCTCATTGGCTGCATATTATTTCCTTTTTACTAGCAACTTACTGATCGTGGTGTTAATTCTGCTATAAATAATTTCAGTTAAAACAGTCACTTTGAGTGATGATCACATTTTTTGTTGTTTTTCAACACAGGGTTTCTCTGTGTAGCCTTGGCTGTCCTGGACTTGCTTTGTAGACCAGGCTGGCCTCAAACTTACAGCGATCTGTCTGCCTCTGCCTCCCCGAGTGCTAGGATTAAGGGCGTGCACCACCATGCCCAGCATTTGTTTGTTTTTCAAGACAGGGTTTCTCTGTGTAAGAGAGCCCTGGCTGTCCTGGGCTCTCTTTGTAGACCAGGCTGGCCTCAAACTCACGTAGATCTGCCTCCTGTGTGCTGATATTAAAGGTGTGTGCCACCATGCTTGGCTCACATTTTTTTTTTTCTGAGACAAGGTTACTATGTGTAGCCTTGGTCATCCTGAACTAACTTTGTAGACCAACCTGACCTCAAACTCACAGTGATCCGCCTGCCTCTACCTCCCTGAGTGTTGGGATTAAAGGCATGAGCCACCATGCCTTTTTTATTTTTGAGACAGGGTTTTTCTGTGTAGCCCTAGTTGTCCTGGAACTCACTGTGTATACCATGCTGGCCTCAAATTTGGAGTTCCACCTGGGATATTCTTACCATAAAGCTAAAAAAACAAAACAAAACAAAACAAAAAACCCTAGTGTGTACTGTAGGAAATTTAGTATTGAGTTAATTTATGTTTTTAAGACATTGTCTTACTGTGTAGCCTGGCCTGCCACTAACAGATCCACAAGCCTCTGCACTCATGTAGATCTGCCTCCCTCTGCCTCCTGAGAGCTGGAATTAAAGGTGCGTGTCACCACTCCCTGGCAACGGTTACATTTCTTAAAATATTTTAATACATAATTTCTATTTCTCACTATTGAGAGCTTTTTCTCTTATCTCTATTATAATGTGTGGACTGTTTTTGTTTTGTTTTAAATGTTGGTAGTACTCTTGTCTGCATGTACACCTATATGCCAGAAGAGGGTATCAGATCCCTTTAAATAGATGGTCATGAGCTACCATGTGGTTGCTGGGAATTGAACTCAAGACCTCTAGAAGAACAGCCAGTGTTCTTTTTTTCCCCCATAAATATTTTCTTTATATATACATTTATATTATTATTATTATTATATCATAATATATATTTGGCTTTTGAGACAGGGTTTTCTCTGTGTAGTCATGGCTGTCCTAGACTCACCTTGTAAACCAGGATGAACTTGAACTCACGGCAATCCCCCTGCCTCTCAAGTGCTGGGATCAAAGGCCTATACTACCACACCTGGCCGTCTATCAGTTTTTGCAACCTCTTTTCTTAAAAACTAGACCATCTGTGACATAGTTGCGTAAAACCCTCTGGGAGGGGCCGGTAGTGTAGCCCAGTGGTAGAGTGCAACACCACACCCAGCCATACATTTATACTATTACACAGATATACAATAAACTACCTATAGCAAGAAGAACTATGACACAGTCAGGAATTATATAACTGTTACGTTCTTAGTGTTTTGGCTTATTTGTATTTGACAGCCTTGAAGAAAACATCTTTCCTATCTTGGTGCATCTAAAATTCTGAATGTAAATCAATATCTAGTATATCCCATCATTATCAACTTAAAACATCTAGCTAGACAACTAGGGCTAACTGTAGAACTAAACTATCTGATCTTCAACCCCATCAGAGCCTTGAGATGGAATAAAATTGATTGCCTGAGTATACCGGGAATGCAGGTTAGTAGCTTCCCAAATGAGAAGATGACAGAGACAGTGTGCTACCTGAATAGTCACCCAAAACTCTGCAGAACATTGGAGCATCATCTTCAGCCTTCTGGCCCAATATATCTGACAGATGTATTTGTGAGGCAGGAACTGAGGACTTGCTTACCCTGTCTTGGCTAGAGTTTGGCCATTCACTTTGCCTGCATCCAAGGCTTGCCCTTTTTAAGGCAGAATTCTGTCTGTGGTAGAAACGAGGACATTTTGCCCAGTGGTATGTTTGCTGCATTTGAAGCCATCTCCATGAGGTTCTTTGATGCTCATCATCCTCTTTGAATATTTTTATTATTTTAAAGATTCACTGACAGCGAGACAGGTTAACTCCTGGCAACATCCAGTCAGTGTTCTTAACAGCTGGGGCATCTCACCAGCCTGTGGACTGTTTTAAGAGAGCTATTGACTAAGATTTTCTAGTATGCGAAGAGTGTTTTGCCTGTGTGTTGTACTACATGTGTGCAGTGCCCTCAGAGGCCAGAAGAGGGCACGAGATACCCTTGGAAATGAAGTTATAGATGGTTGTGAGGCACCATGGGGGTGTTGGGACTGAATCCAAGTCTTCTGCAAGAGGAACAGGTGTTTTTTGTTTTTTATTTGGTTTTTTGAGACAGGGTTTCTCTGTGTAGCCTTGGCTGTTCTGGACTTACTTTGTAGAGCAGGCTGGCCTCGAACTCACAGCGATCCGCCTGCCTCTGCCTCCCAATGCTGGGATAAAAAGTGTGCGCTACCACGACTTGGTGTTTTTAAGTGAGTAATAGTAAACAGGTATTTATGATATTAGTAAGAATACTCCTTTAATAATATTAAATCTGATGTTGGCTATTGATTAAAAAAGCTACCATGTACTTAGTATGCTCTATTGAAGATACTATGCCAACAGCAGTGCACAGATGGAAAGAAATAGTATTCTTTTTTTTTTTAAAGACAGAATGTGGTGGTTTGAATAGTTATGGCCGCCATAGACTCATGTTTGAATACTTGGCCATAGGGAGTGGCGCTATTGGGGGTGTGGCCTTATTGGAGGAGATGCTGCACTGTAGGAGCTGGCTTTGAGGTCTTACGTGCTTACACTTCACCCAGTGTGGCACAAAGTCTCCTGCTGCCTGCAGATTAAAACGCAGAATTCCAGCACCATGTCTACTTGCATACTCCCATGTCTCTCATCATGACAATCATGGACTCAACCCCTGAAACTGTAAGCTACCCCCAATTAAGTGTTTTCCTTTATAAAGGTCGCTGTGGTCATAGTGCTTCTTCACAGCAACAGAGACCCACCTAAGACACAGGGTTTCGTTACGTAGCCCTGGATGTCCTGGAACTCACAGAGATCTGCCTGCTTCTGCCTCCAGACTGCCAGGATTTGGTTTTTTGTTTTTGTTTGTTTTTTCAAAACAGGGTTTCTCTATGTAGCATGGGCTGTCCTGGACTTGCTTTGTAGACCTGGCTGGCCTCAAACTCACAGAGACCTTCCTGCCTCTGCTCCCTGACTGCTGGAATTACAGACGTGTACCACTGTGCCAGGCTCAGACTGCCAGGATTGAAAGCTTGAGCTACCATACTCAGCAAAAATTGTATTTTTACAGAAAATCTGGTGATCACAAGGAAAAGTTCCATTTTATCATTCAGAAAATTATGGCTTATTTTTTCAGTAAAGAGAGAGCTTTAACATAAAATACAGAAAAACAACAAAGATACAAATATTCATATTAGCCTAGAAAAGGCTGAAAACACAAATAACAAAATATTGCCAGTTATGGGAAGTAAGATAATTTTTTTCTTTATGCTTCTATTTCCAGGTCACTTATAGAAAATGTTTAAAACTTAACACACACACACATATATTTAAATTTTTCTTTTTTCCCCGAAATTTTTATTTTTAATTGTTTCTATGTGGGGATATGTGTTACAGGATGTTTCATCCCATTGTGAACCCCGAGATTGTGAACTGTAAAAAAAACAAACAAACTAGGGGCCAGGCATGGTGGCGCACGTCTTTAATTCCAGCACTTGGGAGGCAGAGGCAGGTGAATTACTGTGAGTCTGAGGCCAGCCTGGTCTATAAAGCAAGTCCAGGACAGCCAAGGCTACACAGAGACCCTGTCTCGAAAAACAACAAACAAAAAACCCTGTTTCTTGTTTGGTGTGACTGAGCCCTAAAACAAATCTTTAATCCAAGAACTTTCTGTTTATTGTAAACAGTTATTAAGGTGTGGTCCAGCCAGCCCTAGAAAACACCTTTAGTCAAAGACCTTTCTATGCACAGGATTTAATAAAATTAACCCTAGGTCAAGAGGCGGAGCAAGAAAGCAGTTAACAGGATTAAAAAGTAGGAGGGACCTTGAGTTGAAGGCTATTTAAGATAGCTGGATTAGAGGAGGCTTTTGGGCTTCGAGCTAGCAAGGTTTCATTGGTAAAATCAAACAGCTGGGAGGGATTTTCTTTCTTTATAACAAGAGGTGTGTTTTAGTGCCCATGGAACCAGAAGACTATCAGCTTAGATCCTGCTGGAGCCTGAATCATGAGCAATTCTGAGCTGACCCACGTGGGTGCTAGAAACCCAACTCAGGTCCAATTTAGGACTAATTAACTCCTTTTAGCTGGAGCCACCTCTCCAGCATGAGTGGCACTAGCTACAGTTACTTTAAGGAGCAACACAAAACATACAGGACTATCCTTTATTAGCACTGGCTCGATCTTGATACTCATCAGCTCTTCCCTGCGTCTGCTCCACCTTTATGAAGTGAATCTGCACTTCAGTACTGAATGTAAAGCAACGAGCCCATCATGCTGACTCTAGCAATGGACACAGCAGAAACGGGATTGTGTGATTAAAGATTATGAGACTATCTGGTAGAACAGCGCTCAAGCTTATTAAAATGTTGGTTGCTAGGCTCCAGGGCTTCTAGTAGTTCATCTCTCAATTATGACCTGCATTTTCAGAAGCACAGATGGTTCTTTTGTGGTCACGTAGACAGACTGCTCTGCATCTTATGGGGCCTTAGGTAAGATTCAACAGCATGTATATCAATAGTTTATTTCTTTGGATGCGTCATTAAATTAACCTAGTATAATTCAACCTTCAGTGAGTGTGAACAATCCAATAAACTTTGTAAACAAATGTCAAACAGAGAATGCTCATCATTTCAATGTGTAAAAAGTCAAAATAAATAGTAGAAGCCATTCAGCAAAACATTTATTGCAATATAGTAACTAGGAAATAAAAATCCCGAACCAGCACATCCCTGTAAATGGCAGCACTCAGAAGGCTGAGGCAGGAATATACTGAGTTAGACACTAGCCTAAGATAAGCAGTGAAACCCATACCTCAGAAACAAAACTGAAAGGGCTAAACACCAACAACGCATGCTGTTTATAAACCTCAAGAGCAAGGCAAAAACTGCTACAGAAGTTCAGAACGCAAGTACTGGACAGACAAAACAGCTTACCTTGGGCTAGCTGTGGTTTTACAGATCTTGTATCCTGTGTGAAAGCAGACCCAACTGCACTGCTCTGGGATAAAGTACCACTATTCGATGCTTCTGTTCCAAAGGATGTCAAGGAGCTCCCAGCTGGAAAAGATTTTTAAAAGACCAGCGTTTTTACTGATTGTCTCGCTATCTACCCTGTACTTAATCCTGAAAACTATATAAAACAATTTGGGAAATCTATAGCAATGTAGGATTTAAAAAAAAGGGGGGGGGGGAGACGCGACTATATAGTCAAACAAATTCTGTTTGAACACATGTTAGCACTGTCCTAGGAACTTTCAAAAATAGAGACACAATCAAACAGTGAATAGCAGAAACAATACACTAAGCACTGATATTAATTTCAATTACTTTTCCTTTCTTTCTTTCTTTTTTTAAGACAGGGTTTCTTTGTGTAGCCCTGGCTGTCTTGGACTTGCTTTGTAGAGCAGGCTGGCCTCGAACTCACAGAGATCCGCCTGAGTCTGCCTCCTTGAGCGTTGCACCTCTGTGCCCGGCAACATGTTTTTGTTTTAATCCCAGATATGGGACACTGACTACAGGCTGTCTGCCTGGGTGGGCTGGGGAACAGGTAGGAGCAGAAGGCCATACAGGGCGAAAGTGTTAAGAGACATGATCTGTGTTGAGAAAAGGGGTTACTATTGAGCAAACAGATGCTGGAGCAACAGCCAGGGTTACAAGATTACCACCACCAGTTTTCCCAAAAGCCACAAACCCTTAGATATCAAAATGCTTGGTTGTAAATTCTTAAAGAAATTTCAATTTGAAAAACTGTGAGCAGGCCACTAAAATCCTCAGAGCTCAAAATGGCTGTTCCGTTAACTGCAGCACTGGGTTCTCAGTGAGAATGCCTAGGCTTCTTGGGGTTTCTAGACCCTGGGGTAAAGGATGTCACTGAACTAGTGAATGCAAGTTCAAGAGCAAGACCTCTTGCTGTTAGGAAGCAGCTTTGGAGTTAACAGGTTATTAAAGAAAAAACAAACAAAAACCCAAAACTTGACCAGTGATTTGGAAAATATTTTGTTGATAATCTTCTATTAAAAAAGCACGCCTTTAATCCCAGCACTGGAAAGGCAGAGGCAGGCGGATCTCTGTGAGTTCAAGGCTAGTCTGGTTTACAAAGTGAGTCCAGGACAGCTAGCTCTGTTACACAGAGAAGCTCACAACCATCTATACTGGGATCTGATGGCCTCTTCTGGTGTGCAAGCGTACATGCAGACAGAGCACTCACATAAAGTAAATAAATCTTTAAAAAATGTATATATATACATACACACACACACACGTTTCTTAATTTTTATTTTATATGCATTGGTGTTTTGCACGCATGTTTGTTTTGTGAGGTGTCAGATCTTCGAGTTACAGGCAGCTGTGAGCTGCCATGTGGGTTCTAGGGATTGAACTCAGGTCCTCTGGAAGAACAGTCAGTGCTATTAACCCCTGAGCCATCATACACACTGATACTCAGTTATATTATATCACGTTTTTGTTTTTCTCAGGTGTGGAATATGAGGCTGCTTCAGATTGTCCACAGCAGCAGACTATTTGCCTCCTGTGGGCTTTGAGAGGGGTGTGGGCGTGATCTTTGCCAGCTGCACAGTGTTTAATTCTGGGGACTCTGAGAGGGATAAATGCCAAGAGCCCAGAGGGGGCCTGGGCTCTGAAAGAAAGAAGGCGGTGGCTGCTCCCCTTGCTGCTGTTGTGATTTGACCTTCTGAAGAACAGCCAGCGCTCTTAACCTCTGAGCCATCTCTCCAGCTCTTGTAGTGAGCATTTTTAAAGCTCCTGCTTGTGTTCTTGGGCAAGGGAAACATAAGCTACTGGGGGTGTACACCCACTGGGGTGCCAATTCACTAGCAGCAAACTGTACCTTCTGCTTTTCTCATCCCTGCCCCTTGACGCAATTATGCTACTGATTCATGTCCGTAATCTTCTCCCAACAACCTATTATCATTACTATTATTAGTGACAATGTTTTGCTATGTATGCCAGGCTAGCCTCAAATTCAATGTCTTTGTGATTCAGCTTTCTAGGTACTGGAAATAGGCCTGAACCACAACTGCCTTCCAAATCACTTTTTAAAATTTATTTATTTATGGGGCTGAAGAGATGGTTCAGCGGTTAAGAGCACTGGCTGCTCTTCCGAAGGCCGTGAGTTCAATTCCCAGCAACCACAAGGTTGAAGCTTGAATCTGGGAATTAATTCAGGACAAAGTGTCACCTGCAATGTTTTGACTCTCAGCCCACAAGCATAGATCAGCTGTGTATGTAGGGCTTGAGTCTCAGCAGTTCTGTGGTTCTCTCTGTAGAGCAGGATTGCCTCAACCTCAGCCTTCATTACGCTCTGGGTCGGACAAAGCTTTGTTACTAGTTGTCTCAGCACCCCAGACCCTACACACGACACACCAATATAGCCCTATTTTCAAAAGTCAAAAACGGACTCCTGGCCCTTCATTGTCAAATGTCCCCTGAAGAATACGGGCAATCTGGTCCATCTCTAGTGAGAAAAGCCACCTCAGAAGTTCTAAAGCATCTTTCATTCCTGGCTATGTGGGCTCACTTCTCAGCACTCTAACTGTAAGTGGGGTTGTGTTCATATTTCAATACCCTATTCAGATCAGGTGCCAGCAAATGTGCTCTTCAGGTGCTCTTTATGGGTTCTTTTTGATCTGTTACTGACCAACTAGTTTGCACCATTTTAAAATGTCTATTCATTCAAATTATCTTTATTCAATTTTTTTTGGGTGTGGCTTGAAAAAATACCATATAGGGCTGGAGAGATGGCTCAAAGGTTAAGAGCACTGACTGCTCTTCCAGAGGTCCTGAGTTCAATTCCCAGCAACCACATGTCTGATGCCCTCTTCTGTCCTGCAGGTATATATGCAGGCAGAGCACTGTATACACAAAAATAAAAAAAGGGGGGGAAAAAAAAAAAAAAAAAAAAAAAAAAAAAAAAAAAAAAAAAAGAAAAGAAAAGAAAAGAAAGAAAGAAAAGACACCATACATAATTTAATATAACTTGTCTGTGGCCCCTGACAGGATCAACAACTTCTATTTGCAGAGAATCACATTCTGCTACTGTTGAGTCTCCAGAAGCCAACACACATTTAGGATTGCATTTCTTTATTTTGTTTTGATATTTGAGACAGGGTCTCACTGTGTAGTCCTGGCTGCCCTGGAACTCATTTATGTAGAGCATGCTGGACTTGATCTCAGATCCCCACCTGCCTCTGCCTTCCAGGTGTTAGGACTGAAGGTGTGCACCACCATGTGCAGCCATTATTTAGGACTGTAATAGAATTCTAACTAACTGACCACCGTATCAACATGAAGACTCTGACGGCAGCTGTGGCCTTTAATTTATGGGCTTTGTTATTACTATGTATGACAGTTGTTTTTCATTGTCATGGTGCCCTTTTTCTATTCTTAGTAATTAAAAATTAATCTATACAGGAGACTGGAGCAATGGCAATTAAAAGCAGTTATTACTCTTTTGTTTTGTTTTGTTTTTTGAGACAAGGTTTCTCTGTGTAGCCTTGGCTGGTCAGGATAGGCTTTGTAGACCAGGCTGGCCTTGAACTCACAGAGATCCACATATTACTCTTGTAGGAAACCTGAATTCAGCTCTCAGTCCCCATACGTCAGGCGGCTCACAACTGCCTATAACTCCAGTTCCAAGGGATTCAATGTTCTTTACTGAACACCCCTACCGCTTCCAAATAGAATAAAACTTTAAAATATTATTTATATTTAACACTGGAGATCCAAGAGAATCATCAGACCGCTGGTTGATTAACCAACTAAAATGCACGCACCTGCCTATTTGGTCACTATGCTGCCATTCTACACGTAAAAGAGTAGTGAATTTCAGCATATCATGGCAAAAACAACAAACCTGTCTTAAACTATTCCTGTTGAACGCATCAACTGGAGTAAAGAACAGGAGGAAGGGATCTACTTGTGCCCATGTTCTTTATTTTACCCTTTGCTGCACAATTAATAAAAATGAGTAGTCAGGGACTAGGGATAAAGCCTAATTATACAGTGCTTGCCCTCTAAGTATGAGTGTTGAACCTGGTGAAGGCAGAGGTGCTGGTTAATTCTCATGACTCACTTCTACAACTCCCTTTTCTGTCCTAGAAATATATGCCTACTGCAATAACAACATGGGCAGGCGGTTTTGATGCTTTATTCATATGAGATACTTTTTCTCTGAAGAGCTACAAATTAAGGTCAATAATTATTCGTTTCTGTATGAGTGTCCTTTAAGAATGATTTTTAGCATCAGCTTACAAAGACAGTGCTTAAAGAAATCCTACCTAGTACATGATATTTTCAGTATACCTACTTCCTCATAATTTGCCAAACTGATAGCAAAGAAAGGCTACCTCAGTGGGATTATTTATTTTTGGAGGCAGGGTCCCATTTATCACAAGCTAGCCTCAAGCCTTTCCCGTTCAGAGCGCTTACTGCTTGTGCAGGGGTGCTGGGTTTGGTTCCCAGAGCACATGACACATCTCATGATGCCATGGGCTCCTGCACACATGTGGTGCACAACAATGCACACAAGCAGGCAGAAAGACACACATAGACAATATAAATAAATGAATGTAAAAGTCCAACAATCAATATTTAGGTCCTCTACATTCACCTCAGTGTTGGGGATGCATGTAAACACCATCACACCCTGTTAACGTGGTGCTAGCACCTGACTCGGGGCCCTGTATGCTAGGCAAGCACGCTACTAACCGAGCTGCATTTTGCTCTGTACCATTTTTCTTTTCTTTTTAAATATTTATTTATTATTTATTCAGTATTCTGCCTGAATGTCAGAAGAGGATACCAGATCTCATGTAGAGATGGTTGTGAGCCACCATATGGTTGCTGGGAATTGAACTCAGGACCTTTGGAAGAAGAGCCAGTGCTCTTAACCTCTGAGCCATCTCTCCAGCTTCCATTTTTCTTTTAAATTGTAAACAAGGGCAAAACACCTTTAAAAAAAAGACATGTTTAGGGAACCTTTGTATTTTGGGTTTTCCTGTTTTGTTTTAAGATGGGGCTTCTTTGTGTAACTCTGACCGTCCTGTAATTAGCTTTGTAGACCAGGTCGGCTTTGAAGTTCAAAATCTGCCCACTGGGATTAAGGGCGTGTGCCTGGCGTGTGTTGGTTTTTTGATGTTATGAGACAAGGTTTCTTTCTGTAGCCCTGGCTGTCCTGGACAGGCTTTGTAGCCCAGGTTGGCCTCAAACTCACAGAGATCCGCCTGCCTCTGCCTCTCCGAGTGCTGGGATTAAAGCTTGCGCCACCTCAATGGCTTTGTTTTTGTTTTTTTAAAATATGCATGTGAACATGCATATGATGCATGTGTACATATGTATGTAAGTGCGTATCAGGGCCAGAGGCCAACATCTCGGGTGTGGTCTTTAGTTGTACCTCACTTTCTTGAAGACAGGGTCTGTCACTGAATCTGGAGCTCGCCAATTCACCTAGCCTGGCTGGCCAGCAAGCTCCAGGGATTCATGCACATCTGCCCCAGGCCGTCTCAATGCTGGGCTGGGCTTTTATGTAAGCAATGGGGATCTGAACCTAGGTTCTTACTGGCTAAGCCAACTCTCCAGCCCTGAGCATCTGTGTTTCCTGTAGTCAATTCCAAACTCTTACTCAGTTGTGTTGAACTGCTGATCTTCTCCACTATTTCTAGAAGCTCTCATTACAGGAAGAAATGAAATACTGTAACATAGTAGAATCAATGGCAAATAAGATTATTATAAAAAAATAATAAAATTATCATGAAGGAATAATAATGCTATAGATAGTTCCAAGTTTAAGACTAGTTGATGACAGTTAATATATTTATAGTAGTTGGATAATTACTGAACAATGCTTATTCAGTAGAAATTATTCTTTAAAGCCACATGGCGGTAGTGCACACCTTTAATCCCAGGACTGCAGAGGAAAAGGCAGGTAGGGATCTCTGTGAGTTCAAAGCCAGCCTGGTCTACAGAGTTATTTCAGGACAACCAGGCTACACACAGAGAAACCCTGTCTCGAAAAACTAAATAGAGAGAAAGAAATTATTCTTTAAATTATTTCCTAGGCTAGCCGTATGTAGTAAGACATTCTTCCTCAATGTTGGACAGCAGCAAGCTGAAGCTCTTGGCCAGCCATGTGATTCAGAGGAGCCAACGGCCCACGTTACCATGTGCTGTGCAGCCAGGCAACCACTTTTTTCTTTAAAAAGACACTTCAGATTTCCACACCCTATTATGTCTACAAAGGCCACCTGTTTCAGTCATGAGATCCTGCACTTCTTAAGAACTGGGTTTTGGGCTAGACTGTGGACTACTGTGTTCTCTGAACTAACATGTTGGATGGTTTAGGCGGACTAGATGCCTATTTGCTTGCTTCTTTATTCAGTGTATAGGCATATATGCTTGACAGTATGTACATACATTCGTATAAAAACCCTAGCAGACCAGAAGAGTGTTGAATTGCCTGAACTAGAGTTACAGATAGTTGTGAGCCACTACCTTGAGTGCTGGGTGTTGAACCTGGGTCTTGTGCAAGAGCAGTAAGTACTCGTAACTGCTGAGCCATCTCTCCAGCTCCTCGGATGCATTGTGACACACTTCCACATATGTTAAAGAGTATACGCTGTTTGTTTGTTTGAGACAGGGTCCCATATATTTTAGGCTAGCAACGTGCTATGACCTTGATCCTTCTGCTTCCATTTCCCAAGTGCTAGGATTATAGACATGCCACTCAGTTTACAACATAAGTACTTATAATCATAAAACAAAGATTAAATAATATTTCTAAAAGTTTTGGCAAGTTTTCTATACCTTTGTGGTCAAGAAATTGAGACATTAAAAAAAAAAATGAAAAATGAAAAATATCACCACATACCAACACCAACGGCACCAAATTGCTGCCCAACTAATGTACTCGGACTGAATTGACTGTACGCTGGCATCCTGCCAAAAGGTCCATAGGAACCCACTGACTGGAATGAAGATGATGATGAACCTAGTGAAGACTGAAAGAAAACCACAGGTTATTCTTCTAAATTTTAAGTAACATGCATATAAGGAAGACTCAGACTTTTTTAAAAAAATTTTTTAAAAAGCTAAGTTTAACTATTAGACAAAACAAAACAAAACAATTACAATGACTTACAGGATACACTTAATATTACAACGGTTAACAAGCTTAATTCAATATTTGTCTGTGAGCTTACATGTGGGTGGTAGGAACTGAACTCCAGATCTTTGCAAGAGCAGTCAGTGTTCTTAACCACTGAGCTAATGCTCCGCCCCTAACGTCTACCTGTACCAGTCACATGTAACACCATTTACAAAGACCTTTTCTATGATAAGTTCATCTTCTTAGTGTAGCCTTTTAACCGATTTAGGATATAAAGAGTGATTTCAGTTTCTAAAGTAACTGCTTATAGAAAAACTACTTTCTGGGCATACAGGTACATGCTTTTAATCCCAGCACTTAGGAGGCAGAGGCAGGTGGATCTCTAGGAGTTTGAGGTTACCTGGACTATATAGTGAATTTCAGGACAACCAAAGATACGTAACAGAGAGACCTAGTCTCAAAAAACATTTACAGTTATTCAGTAATAATGGGTAATAGTCTGGTATCAACATTAAAAAGAACTCTCATTTATAATTTTCCTTTATTTTATTTTATTTCATTTTATTTTTTGGTGGTTCTTCAAGACAGGGTTTGTCTGTGTAGTCTTGGCTGTCCTGGACTCACTTTTGTAGACCAGGCTAGCTTCGAAATCACAGGAATCTGCCTGCCTCTGCCTTCCGAGTGCTGGGATTAAAGGTGTGCGCCACCACGCCCGCATTCCTTTAAATATTTTTACATTCATTCATTTGCTCAGTGTATATTGTTTATGCATTCATGTGTAGGTGAGAGGACAACTATTCAGTTCTGAGGACTGAACTCAAGTGATCAGGCTTGGTTCTAAGTCCTTTACCCTCTTTCAGATCCTTGTTTCTATCACTTGGGGCTCACTGCTGAATTCACAGAAAGGGATGCAGAAACAAACATCCTAAAGTTGTTTATGTTTTTCGAGATTTATTCAATTTATTTAGTGTCTGAGTGCTCTATCTACACACGCACCTGCAGGCCAGAAGAGGGCACAAGATCTCATTACAGATGGTTGTGAGCCACCATGTGGTTGCTGGGAACTGAACTAAGGACCTCTGGGAGAGCAGACAGCGTTTTTACCCAGTGAGCCATCTCTCCAGCCCCCACATTGCTTGTGTTTTAAGATCACTAGATTAAGTCAAGAATATTTTATAGTAAACTGTGATGTGATGGTTTATGTAGTCAACTTTGTTGTACTTAGGACATCAGTAAATCATATTTTGGGCATATCTGTGAATGACTAAGGGAGAAAACTGTGCTGAATGTAGGTGCCACCAATAGGCTCCAAATCCAGATGGAACAAAAGAGAATAAAATAGGGGTTCCCTCCTCCACTGACATGCTTTTCCTGCTTCTTGGCCATCATGAGGAGGGCAGCCTCAGCCATATAATCCTGTTGCCAGCCAGTGTGCCTCCTCTCCTTCTCTCAGACCTCAAACAATAGATCTAACAAAGTGGCCTAAAGGTTCTGAAACTGTAAGCCAAGAAAAAAACCTTTCCTTGTGTAGCCTTGGCTGTCCTTGACTTTGTAGACCAGACTAGTCTTGAACTCACAGAGATCCGCCTGACTCTGCCTCCAGAGCGCTAGGATTAAAGGCGTGTGCCACCACACCCTGCTGATCTTAATTTTTTTAAATGAAACATTTATTGTGTGTGTGGGTTCTCTGGTGTGCATATAAAGGACCTGAGGATACCTTGTTTGTCCTAGGGACTGAACTCAGGTCATCAGGCTTGGCGCCATGCACTTTCACGTAGTAAGCTATCTTGCTAGTTCAGACCTTCCCTTCTGCCCTCTGCTGATAAGGGTACATGCAAGTATTTGATACATATGGTTGCATGAGTGAAGACTTAGGGTTGGAAGAAGTCACTCAGTACCATTCTGATTTATGTTTACGTCTCTCTATTTCCACAAAGTACCTGGTAACTGAATGATGCATGTAGAAGACACTAAACAAGGGAACAGCAGCGCTGCTATGGGGAGTACAGCCTTGCCTCTTCTTTCTCAACCTAAAAGACCTGTGCTTTCTGAAGGTTACTTCAGACTTTGTTGTGGATCTCTGTCAGTTTGTGGCCAGTCTGGTCTACAAAGCAAGTCCAGAACAGCCAAGGTTACACAGGAAACACTGTCTCAAAAAAGCAAAACAAAAAAACCGCTTGGTGCTGGAGATGTGGCTCAGCAGTTAAGAGCACCAGAGGTCCTGAGTGCACGTCCCAGCAACCACATGGTGGCTCACAGTCATCTATAATGAGACCTGGTGCCCTCTTCTGGTGTGCAGGTATACATGCAGGCAAAACACTGCATATGTAAGAAATAAATCTTAAAAGAAAAAAAGTCTTATGTAGTTAACTTTCAATAAATGTTAGCCATTATAACAATGTTAATAGTGTTGAAACTAGAAAATAGGGTAAAACTTATTTAAATTCTTCAGCTATATATTTTATCAGTTTCAATTTATTAATTTATTTTGGTTTTTATAGACACAGTTTCTCTGTTTAAGAAAGCCCTGGCTGTGCTGGACTTGCTTTTGTAGATCAGGCTGGCTTCAGAGACTTGCCTCTGCCTCCGAGTGCTGAGATTAAAGGCATGCACCACCACACCTGGGCCACCAGTTTCAATTTATGATGCCAAAAGAAACCTATAGAAGAACATTATCCAAGTAATTTTACGTATCCAAGTAACTTCTAACTAGAAAGCTCCCTGAATGTTTGGGAAAGGCAAAAGCCAAGGCTAATGAAGCATAACTGTGCCTCTCAAAGGCAGTTTGCTCTCAGTTACCTGAACAATAGCTGGGTCCTGAGGCAAAGAGCACTGTGGTTTCGGTGGCTCACAGACAGTGAGGTCTTTGATATCACTTCCCCGGAATATAATATATTCAAAGACTTCATCTCGAGGTGGTATTGGACGATCTGTTGGTCTGTCTTCTGTACCGAAGGAGCGAACTGGTAAGAAAATAGCGGACATGAGACATATGCTCACTGCTCACAGTATTAGGCAGGATCTAAGGATTTTGTTACAAACACCAAGCATCAGTTCTCCAATACCATTCACAAGAAAGCATTTATTACTATATAGTTAATGTATTTCATGTATACAAACGTTCCACGGCATGAATGCCCACAGGCCAGAAGAGGGCATCAGATCTCATTATAGATGGTTATGCGCCACCCACCACATGGTTGCTGGGAATTGAACTCAGAACCTTGGGAAGAAGAGCTAGTGCCCTTAACCTTGAGCTCTCTCCAGCCCCTAGTCAAACACTTTTAAAAGAAGAAAATAAGACACATTTTGCTCAGAGTGATTCCACTTAGAAGTCCAGTGTCATGAGGCTGTGTGCTCACAATTTTGCTTCTATATTTGGTGGTTGTTTGTGGTAAGGTGTGAAAATGTCCTTTTTCTTTTTCTTTCTTTTTTTTTTTGAGACAGGGTTTCTCTGTGTAGCCTTGGCCATCCTGGACTCACTTTGTAGATCAGGCTGGCCTCGAACTCATAGCAATCCACCTGCCTCTGCCTCCTGAGTGCCGGGATTAAAGGCGTGCGCCACCACGCCCGGCCCCCCTCAAGTCTCTTACACTTGTTTCATGCTTTCTATCTTAGGAGACTCCTGAGAATGTCAGCACCCCCGTGACATTCTAAATAGGAAAGCTGGGAAGATCACATACTACTCATGGCAAGGGTGCACGAGAGGAGGCCAGAGATGGATCAGCAGTTAATTTTTCATAAAACTGATCCACAGCTAGATTGAGAATGAATGCTATTTTAGTTTAATGTCTTATTTCCCAATTCTAAAAATTTCTACTATGTATGAGGGAGTTTCAGGAAAGACACTGGCATCATCAATAGGTCTACAGAACACCCTTCCCTAAAATGTAAAATGAAAGTCAGTGGGCTGGAGAGATGGCCCAGTGGTTAAGAGCACTGTCTACTCTTCCAGAGGTCCTGAGTTCAATTCCCAGCAACCACATGGTGGCTCACAACCATCTATAATGTGATCTGATGCCCTCTTCTGGCCTGCAGGTGTACATGGAGGCAGAACACTGTATGCATAATAATAAATAAATCTTTTTTAAAAATGAAAGTCAAGGGGAAGATAAAAACAAACAGAAACGAAAACTAAACCAAACACTGCCCCCAACAAAGTGTAAAAAAACACAAAAAACAAAAAACAAAATAAACCCCTAAAACAAGCACCGGTTTGCATTTATAACCCCAGCACTTAGGAGGCTGAGGCAGAAAGTTCCAGGTTGGTCAGGACTACAGAGAGAGCGCCTGCCTCAAAAGACTAAAAAACCAAATCACACCAAACACCTAAACAACCAGGCATGGTGTATGCTTAGGGGGCAGCCTTAGATACACAGGGAAGGAGATCTACACTTGGACAGACTGAAAGACCAAGGGTAGAATGCTCAGGTACATCCTCTGCCCACTCCTCCTCACTGACAAACCCAAATGGGCAGATGGAGGCTGAGCTACAGGTATGGTAAAGGAAACCAAAACAGAAGGCTTTCTCCCCTACCCACCTGTTCATGGCCAGAAGATATGCTGGCAGGCAGGAACCATGGTGTGTGTCCTCCCGGCAATATAAATAAATAAAGGCAAAAAAGTTTATATTTTGACCTTTACAAAAATACTTGCATCCGGGTGTGGCAGTACACACCTTTAATCCCAGTACTGGGGAGGCAGAGGCAGGTGGATTGATGTGAGTTTGAGACCAGCCTGGTCTACAAAGCAAGTCTAAGTCAGCCAAGGCTACACAGAGGAAAAACCCTGTCTCGAAAAAACAAAACAAAACAAAAACTGCATTATTTTAAACTATGTCTGTTTCTCTGTGTTTAGGTATAAGTATGTGCATCTGAGTACAAATGCCCATGGAGGAGAGCAGAAGGCATCAGATGTCCTGGAGATGGAGCTACAAGTGGCCGTGAGCCAGCTGATATGGAGCACAGACAACAAACTTGGGTCCTCTCCAGAAGCAGGACTTGCCTTTTAAAAATTTTTTTTCTTTTAAACTCTTTTTAAACCTTTATTTTATGTGCATTGGTGTTTTTCCCACATGTATGTCTATGTGAGAGGGTCAGATCTTGAAGTTACAAACAGTTGTGAGCTGCCAGGTGAGTTCTGGGATTTGAACTCAAGTCCTCTGCCAGCTGAGCCATCTCTCCAGGCCCCACAGTACTTGCTTTTAACCACAGGGTATCTTTCCTGTTCCTACTTTGGCCTTTCCATATGGAAGGATGAAGAATAGAAAGCAGAACAAAGAAAATCACAGCTAAAATCAACCTCAATTCATCACCACCACACCCGATAATATGCCAGGTCTCAGATAACATCCTGTTCTTAGCTTGTCCTCAAGTAGAGTGGGTGTATCAAAGGCCCTTCTGCAAAATCAGAGAGCTCAAACAGGCCTCCTTTCAACCTGTATCCAGGTGAATTAACAGTGAGTTACACAAACAAAAACAAAGCAACAACAACAAAACCCGAAACCTCTGAAGGAATGTGAGGGAAAAAAGAGCTGATTCTGTTAACACACTCTTCCAAGGACCTGCCAGTTAAGAGAGACCTCAAAAAATTTCTGCAGAGTACAGGATGGCCAAAGGAAACTGAGATAAACACACCGGGGGATAAAAATATCCTTAATGTTGCCTCCACCCAGGACACCGAGGCCAGTAGGGTTGCAGTGAGACCATGCCCCAAAAAGCATCCCTGTCGTCATTCTACTAAAGAAATACATGCCAAGATTTGAAGCATACATTTTCCAACTAGGCAAAATTTTTCAGAATAAGTACTTTTCATGTGACCAACAGGTTGCTAACATGCTATGCACAAAGACTCTAGTGTCTGGTACCGAGACAGAAAGATAAAGCTTAAGAAGAACAAAACTAGATTTAAGTGTACATTTCCTCTTCTCCACCCTCTTAAAACAGGGCAGTTGGCCAGGCAGTGATGGTTCACACCTTTAATCCCAGTACTTTGGAGGCAGAGGCAGGTGGATCTCTGTGAGTTCGAGGCCAGCCTGGTCTACAAATCCTAGGAAAGCCAAGGCTACACAGAGAAAGCCTATCTTGAAAAAACAAAACAAACCAGGGCAGCTGATCTCACCAGCAGTTTCCCCCTTTAGACAATCGGGCTTTACAAAATCTTGCTGGTATCAACTAAGTGAGCCCTGTGAGTCACATTGCTGGTGATCACCTCTTATGGTTCTCTATAGCATACCAGGAGGCGGTTAACTTGCCATTCAGATGATAAATAAAGCCGATGTGGCCATGGGCAAGCTGGAACTTGAGCCTTACATTCAGCTGTGGACTCCCCTTATGTATGAGGATGAATCAGAATTAACAGGGCTTGAAAACCTATCAGAAGGAAACCAAGGAAAGCTGTGGGCTTAAAACAACTTAACAGGGAGCACTAACTACCAGCGGCTTGATCCTTTCCACCCCCACCCTGGGAATAAAACAGGTGCTCCATCCACATGTGCTAATTTAACTACTCTACACAAAGACTGCACTGTAGGTGGCTAGTCCTCTCATAAAAAATGACAAGAATGAGGAAAGTGAAGATTAAAGGAAATCACATGAAGATCAAAGAGCTGCTTTGACTGTGAAGCATCTGAACTGAGATTCCAAAATGATTCTGAGTTACATGGGTAGGGTGAACTCCCTGGAGCAGAGATGTGAGACTGTTATGAATTGAAAACATGGATAAACAAAGTAAGGAGCTCAGGAGAGGCAGATGGAGTTCTCTGAGTTCAAGGATAAACTGAATTATGCAGTTGAGTTCCTAGCCAAGTCAGAACCACATAGAGGGAAAACATTTAAAACTGAAGTGTGTGGATAGCAGAAACCTACAATAGAAAGCAACAACCAAAAGAGAAACAATTTCCTGGGCTAAAGAAAGGCTGGCTTCCTTGGAGCAACACAGATAAGCAGCACACAGAAACAAAAACCAGAGCGGCGCCAAACTTCTTCTGTAAAAAAGCAAATGCAAAAAAACCTATGGAACAATGTTCTAAAACTATACGTTGCAGGTGGGTATCTAGAGAGGTGGCTAAACTTATGTGAGGCCCTAAATCCTATTCTTAGCACTGGGGAAGGAGCTGGTAAGGCAAATTACTACTACACATGTAGAAATAGTAAGACAGGCAGACATACACCTCTGAGTCCACGAAAAATTTCTCTTCCTCCTTTTTGGGAAATTTCCAGCTAAACAAATTCATGTGACTCATAAAATAAATGTTGCCTATAAATTAATACAGCTAATAAAACATTTTAAGGGACTCTAAGAATTTAAGCAATGTAATGAAAACACGTAACTATAATAACCAACTATGTAAACCTGAGAAAAGGGCAACAGGCATATAGAAGACAGGTCTCACTCATCTGTGTATTGGAAAACTACCAAAATCCATGAACTCTCTTCCTGAATGTTATACACACGACAAGATTAATTTATAACTTCAGGGGACCAAGGATTCCGTGAAATCCAATCACGACTCCATGTTAAGAATCCACCAGATGCTGGACATGGTAGTGTACACCTTTAATCCCAACACTCTGGAAGCAGAGGCAGGTGGATCGCTGTGAGTTCAAGGCTAACCTGGTCTATACAGAGAGTCCAGGACAGCCAAGGCTAAACAGAGAAACCCTGTCTCAAAAACAAACAAACAAACAAACAAAAATAACCTGGCCAGGCATGGTGGCCCATGTCTTTAATCTCAGCACTCGGGAGGCAGAGGCAGGTGGATCACTGTGAGTTGGAGGTCAGCCAGGTCTACAAAGCAAGTCCAGGACAGCCAAGGCTGTTTTTAAAAACCCAAAAACCAAAAACAAAACAGAACAACCCAAACAACCCAAAAAAGCAAAGAGACCGAGGACTGCAGATCAGTGGTAGAGCTCAAGGCGGCGGCTTGATTGGGGCTCTGTAAGGTAACACAAAGCCAAAAGCAAAGAGAATGGGTATGACCTGCCACACACAAAGAAATGAGGTTGGTGGGACTGCTGCAAAGCCAGACTCTGGTTCTTCCTATTCTACCAGGACAGGAAGAGTCACAGCCGTGCACTACTGCCATCGTGGGGACGTCTGCCATGTCGCCTTTTCCTGGACTGTAAGCTGATAAACCTGTCTAAAGAAAGAAGAAATAAAAGAGGTAATGGCTGTATGGCTCTCCCTGCCTTGGGCACTTTACCAACTGAACCACCTGAGACTCCTTCCTTCTACACTTTAAATGAAAGAATTTTATAGCATGTAAACTATATACAATAAGGCTGTTTTAAAAAAGAGAAGAGAAAAATTATAGTTGCTGAATAGCACTTATACAACCTAAGGTAGGTGGGTGTTGTGATAAATACCTGTAATCTCAGCAGTCAGGAAGAAGCTGGTCAATGCAGCTTCAAGGAAGGCTAGCCTGGCCTGCTGAGTTCCAGCCAGTCCTTAGTTAAAATTCAAAAACAAAACTTTTCCACAAGAAAAAAAGACAAGATACTAATTAATTTCTATTAACCAAATGCATAAGTTAGTAGGAGAGGAAGACACTGAGCATGGCTGCCTCAGCATCCAGTGTCTATCTTCATTACATTCCAAATGCTCTCACTGTGCTTGGTTTCTCTGGAACCAGTTTTACTATTATTTTATCATCTCCAGAGAACAAGTAAGTAGCCAGTCATAAATGAAGGGCGGCAGGGGATGACATGACCAGAGAGATGGCTCAGAGGTTAAGAGCACTGTTTGCTCTTCCCAAGGTCCTGAGTTCAATTCCCAGCAGCCACATGGTGGCTCACAGGCATCTATAATGAGATCTGGTGCCCTCTTCTGGCCTGCACTTGTACATGCAGACACACACTGTATACATAATAAATCTTAAGGGGAAAAAAAAGGAGGAGGACTTGCTGGTCTGAGCACTGTAAACAAACTCTGAGCTTGCCCTTTAGTTTTCAGCTCTATACACAGCCTCAGTGACTTCACAATAGTCTAGCTTCCTTTGTACAGTACCAATGCCAGTTCTGAGCTTTTGGGGGCCTAGGGGTACAGAGCAGGTTATTTCTTGGCTTTACCTACCACATACTTAACTCACAAGTCTTATTCTTCTAAGAACTTGTTCTTTAAACTCATTTACTTGCTGTTTGGCCCCCAAAATTATCATTATTTTTGTTTTATTTTTCTAGACGGTGTTTCTCTGTGTAGCCTTGGCTGTCCTGGACTCTCTTTGTAGACCAGGCTGGCCTTGAACTCACAGCGATCCACCTGCCTCTGCCTCCCGAGTGCTGGGATTAAAGGCATGCGCCACCATGCCCTGCTCAAATATCATCTCTTTTCCAAATCTACTCAGTCTTTTGTGGATTTATACCTTTTTTAAAAAAGTCTACCTTGTGCGTTAAAAAAAGAAAGAATAGGCTCCTTGAACTCACGGAAATCTGCTTGCTTCTGCACCATGCCTGGCCTAATTTTGACTTTGTAAATTGCTTTCAGTTGGTATTCTTTCTTGTGGTTGATATCCACCCCCCACCAGGTTTTCCCTGTGTAGCCTTGGCAGTCCTGGAGTCATTTTGTAGATCAGGCTGGCCTCGAACTCAGAGATCTGCCTGCCTCTACCTCCTGAGCGCTGGGATTACAGGTGTGCACTACTGCACCTGGCTGGTACTGTATCTTAATCTCCCAAATGATACAACCAAAGAAAACAGAAGCGCAGTTAGAAAAGAAAACAATACTGAGAGCAGAAATGATCTAAGTGGCCGAGTAGAAGGGCGGAGGTACAGTTTAGCTTGCCCTTCCTGACCAGCAGGCCTGTGGTGTGTGCATACACATGTGCTACACAGCGTGACATCAGAGGACAGCCTGCAGGAACTGGTTCTCTCCTTCCACGATGAGGGTTCCAGGTTATAGGTATTTGAGTCAAGTCATCACATAAGGCTTTCCAGCAAGTGTCTTTAAGCACTGACCCAGCTTGCTGGCTCTACTGTTTATTTTTAAGCTAACACATAAGAACACAGAAATTGTACACATCGATGCAGTACTATGTAATGTTTATTACATGGATCCTAACTGTGTGATGTTTAAGTCAGGTTAAACATAGCTATCTCCTCACTTTTGTTTATCACTAAACTTCCAAAATCCTTGCTTCTAGTCTTTTTGAAATTTATAGCACATTACTGTTATCCACTGTGCTCTGCCTACTACTCTTCTAAGTCAAAAAGGAACCAACAGGCAGAAGGTAAAAGTGGGGTACAAATGTTGCAGGAACACAGGAGCCTCATAGCAAAGACTAGCGGATGGAAATAGAGCATGGCTCCAGGGAAGAGGCTGAGACTGTGGAGGCCAGTGAGCCCAAGTAAAGGCAGAGTGAAGGTGGCGAGATAATGAGGCCGCGGCTTCTGCACGCTCACAGGGTAGGTGTAAGATATGCGCTGCAGGGGTGTGGAGCAGGGAGGGCACACTCTCACTGTAATGACCGACATGGGATTTAAACAGGATAAAGAGTGAAATGATGAGGGAGAATGGGCGACATTAAAAGGAGTTTTAGGCACTAAGCACTGAAACGTGCTTTGCCACTTCATTAAACACCAGCTCTAAGCTAATTACCTTTATGGAACACTTCATGGGTAAAAAGGTAAGCATGACATCCCCATGGAAAAGATAGATATGCTAAAACCCTTGCCATGGCCAAGGAGTATTCTGTACACCAATCAACCTGTTGGGTCACATGTTCTTCCAGAAACACAGAAAACTAGAATAAGCTAAGTCACACTTTACACAAAATGTTAATATGACGTTTTTGGTTTGGTTTGGTTTTGAGACAGGGTTGCTCTGTGTAGCCTTGGCTGTCCTCGACTCACTATGTAGACCAGGCTGGCCTAAAACTCACAGCAATCCTCCTGCCTCCACGTGCGCCACCACGCTTATAATGATGTTTTAAACAGCTGAAGTATTACTTTACAGCAGTATGAGAGAAAATAAGGAAACATTGTTCCTGTAGAAGAATTACACTCAGGTGAAACTACGTACTTACTGCTGTTATTATTGCAGCACTGAGCTACATACAGCTGTGTTGTGGCCCTGAGCCAATAAGGTTTATTTACTGTCACTTCTATCCTCTATTCCTTTCTTCTGCTGTACATTGCTTTCAGTATTATACAGACAGTCACGGCTCATCTTATCCATTTGCAAGAAAAATAGCACCTGTGTTAAGACTTCGTATTTCTGTAGCTTGTGTAGCAGCAACAACAAAAATGCTCTGAAGCCTTAGATCAGGCAACCTCACTAAATAGGGCAAACAAAAGAAATCTGGGCTTTAAATTTCATGAGAAGTAGTTCGAAGTAGTAATTTTGTGAGTTATTAGAGTTAGATTTTTTCCATCATGCAAGTTGCCCCAGGCATCATGGTGGTGCATACCTTTAATGTCAGCTCCCAGGAGGCAGCCTGGTCTATTTAGTGAGTACAGGACAGCCAGACTACATAGGAAGACCTGATCCTTAAAAAAAAAAAAAAAAAAAAAAGCCAAAGAAGTTCCTCACAGGAACTTCCAATGCTCTCCTGCTCGCTCCACTGGGACACTGGCTTATGACTATGTGGCCAGCGAACATGGAGGACAGGACTCAGCAGTTGATGAAAGACTCTGTTAACTTTACCACTTTATCTGACAGATTCCTTGAGGTTTAAGGGCAACTCATTTAAAGCTACTGACTTGCCGTTCTTTTTCTATCTTTTCCTCTGCAGTGAGGACCTGACTGATTTCCCAGAGACAGCTAAATGGTACACAATTTTTTCATTTATATGATTTTCCCTTGTCATTTATTAAATGCATTAATCTATATGTGAAGTGTAAACAAACTGGAACTATTCCATAAATTATTTGTGCCTATCTCTTATTTTAAAATTTTTTTCAATATTCTGACCTGAATCTTCTAAGTGAAAACTTAAGTTAAAGTAAAAGTTTGCCTCCCGGCCGGGAGTGGTAATACACACCTTTAACCTCAGCACTTGGGAGGCAGAGGCAGGTGGGTTGCTGTGAGTTAGAGGCCATTACAAAGTGAGTCCAGGACAGCCAAGGCTACACAGAGAAACCCTGCCTCAAAAAAAAAAAAAAAAAAAAAAAACCAGAAAGTTTACCTTCTAGTGTCTATTTTGTCATAAAACTTCCTCTTTTACATACCCACTCATGGAAATTCCCCAATACTCCCATTTAGGAGATCATGTTTTAAGTTAATTTTAAAAACTTTTTATGTGTATGGATGCTCTGCCTGGATGTGTGTGTGTGTGTGTGTGTGTGTGTGTGTGTGTATTATGTGTATCACACACATGCAGTCCTCTGCAAGCCAGAAGAGGGAGGCAGAGCCCCAGAGACTGCAGTTACAAATGGTTGTGAACTGCCATGTGAATGCCCAGGTCCTCTGGGAAAACAGCCAGTGCTCCTCACCACCGAACGCTCTCTCCTCCCCAGATGTTTTAATTTCTAAGAATTAAGACAGGACTACAAACTGGAGGAGCTGTTGAAACCCCCCATGATCCTGATTATCCTCAAACATACTTTAAAAGGCAGCTGCCAGTGCCATTTCAGATTGCCCTGTAAGACTTCCCTGCATTTACCTAGGCTGTTAAGATCAAAGGTCATCAAGCATAGCTGGGCTTCACCTTCTGGAAGGGAGTTAATTTATGAAAATCTCTAGCAAAATACAACATAAACCAACCATTACCAGTACATTCCATCAGGCTTTCACTTTCTTACTATTGTGGGCCAGTACAAAATACAACTTATTATCCACACTGGAACATTAAAAGAAAAATGCTTTCAATAATGACACTAAAACAAGCATAAATGATGACCTACTACTCGGCAAAGTCACAGGTATGGTCATCCTAATTCTACTATACCATACCAAATACCAACTAGACAAAATTTCAAAAGAACTATATAGTTTCAAATATATTAGGTTATATGTCAAAGCCATGTAAATGATCAAAATTATAATGTGAGCCATAAAAGCCAAGTGAATCCTTTACTAAGGTTAAAGATCTAAACATTTGTTACCACACACAAAACCAGCTTTAGGTGCATTATAGACCTAAATGCGAAAAAGCAAAATAAAAATGCATTTTAAAAAGACAAAGTGTTTCCACAGCATTGGATTAAGGAAAAGCAAATTAACATGGATAAATAAAGAGAAAAGAAACAACACTCACTAGCCCTGAAAGAACGCCTAATAAATATGACTAAATTAAAATGAAGAACTATCTACAATAAGAAACCACTGCCCAGGAAGATACTTGTAATATATACATCCACGAAAAGATTTATAATTAGAACTCAAAACTCCAGAAAATGATGTGGGAAAATAAGTGACACATTTCAAAGGCACTTAAGGCGAGATGAAGGTAAGGAGGCTTAGCTCTGGAGAGACCTTCAAAACTAATTAGCAGCCAGAGAAAGAGACTAAAACCACATTCAAGGGGCTGAAGATGGCCATAACCGCCTGTAACTCCAGCCCCGGGGGCTCCACCCCTCTGGCCTCCATGGGCACCTGCACTAAGGAGCACAAACCTTCCTCCACATAGTAACAAAAATAAATAAAAACCACACTGAACTACTCACCCACCAGATTGGCAAATATGTGGCAACCAGTGCTGGTACTGCTGTTCGTGAGACATATGCAACAACTACAATTCTTACTAAATAAACTCTAGAAAGTACCTACTAGAGAAAACTACTTTGCATTACTTAGTAAAGACACACGCTCCCTATGCTCCTGCAACTCAAATTCTAAGTATGTAAAATGATTTCAACACATCAGTGAAGTCAAACACTAATTTTCTTAAAAGCACTATTCTGAATAGCCCCAAACTGTAAACACGCTGTTAACTGTCAAACAGCCAAGCTTATGGGAGGTTAAAAGCAAAACATACAAAAACAAACAAAAATCAAAACATCCCCCCACAAATCCCCCCACTCTATCTACATTAAGTTCAAACCACTGTGCTCATAACAGCCGAACCATTTCCCCAGCTCTTTAGTAACTTAGAAAGTTATCTGGGGGCTGGAGAAGTGGCTCAGGGGTTAAGAGCAAGAGCTGTTCTTCCAGTGCCTACCTCCAGTCCCAGGGGATCTGATGCCCACTTCTGTCTCCATCAGCACCAGGCATGCCTGTGATGCACAGACATACATGCAAACAAAACACATACAATTCATAAAAGGTTCAAAGAATTAAATTTGTGTGCATGTGGAAGCCAGAGGCTAGTCTGCTGGAGTTGGCACTCACTTCCACCATACAGGTCCTGGGACTGAACTCATGCTGGCAGGCCTGGTGGCAGGCACCTTAGAGGCTTCACTGTCTTCCTAGCCACCAACTTCTCATTTTGAAAATTGAAGTGTTAGGTCCCGGACATTAAGGTAAAATCATATATCCAGTATAGGGATTAAATAACAATGTTATAGATATACATTAAATGATCAGAATTTATTACAAACTAGTAAGATGCCCAGCATTTTGTTCTAATAAAGTATTTTGTTTAAGAGACAAATTTTGGTGCACACCTTTAATCCCAGCTCTCGGGAGGCAGAGGCAGGTGGATTGATGTGAGTTCAAGGCCAGCCTGGTCTACACATTGAGTCCAGGACAGCCAAGCCTACACAGAGAGACCCTGTCTTAAAAAAAAAAAAAAAAGACACATTTAAAAAAGAACTTTGGGTTATAATTTTTAAAGGTTAAAGTATAAAAGGTTAGGTTTGCAATTAAGAAATACTAATACATTCAAAATTTTTAAAAATGGGCTGTGATGGCTCAAGTCTGTAATCCTGAAGATGGAAGCAGCAGGACTGGACTTTTAAGACCAGAGTAGGGTACACACGGTGAGAACCCCACCTCAGAAACCCAAATGGCTGGGCATGGGGGCTTATACCTGTAGTACCAGTACTTGGAGGGCAGGGGCAAAAGGATCATTGATAATTTCATACCACGGACGGCCTGAGTTACAGCCTGAGAGACTGCCTCAAGCAAACCAAAGATCAACTGACCAACCCAGAAGAAATAGGAAGAAACCATGGTTCACAGCTGCCTGGTAACTCCAGCTGGGAGGGGAGCAGGGCTCTGACACCTATGGCTTCTGCCAGCACACGTATTCACATGCACTTATCACCTCACAGACCACACAAATATATATAAATAAAAATATTTGTAAAAAGTTAGTAAGCTTGGCTTATGCCTTATAATCCCAACACCTATGTGGTGGCTAGACCTAGGTGGTCTAGGTCTCCTAGAGGATTAGGAGTTCAAAGCGGAAGTTGACAGATCCACACTTCAAAGTTATCCTTGACTACATACACAGTTTGAAGCCAGCCCAAGCTACATAGACTATGAAAATACGTAAAAATAATCCCCAAACCTCTACAAGACCACTTTAATGAGAAATACTGTTTTCAACCAGTGTGAAGAGCACTTGGTGAGAGCACCAAGAACTTTAGAGAGCTCCCCTCCCCCCCTTAATAAAGTCATTAAAGCCAGGTGTGGTGACTCACGGCTTTAATCCCAGTACTGGGAAACACAGGCAGGTGTATCTCTGTGAGTTCAAGGCCAGCCTGGTCTACAAAGTGAGTCCAGGACAGCCAGGGCTGTTATACAGACACCATGTCTCAAAAAACCAAACAATAAATAAGAAAAAACAAAGACATTAAAACTAACACTATGAAGTAAAATCTCCATTGGTAAGAAACTGATAAAAAGCAAGCAAAACTCTTTTGTTTTTGAGTCAGGGTCTCACTCTGTAGTTTTGCTGGTCTGGAACTCTCCTAAATAGACTAGCCTGGCCTGTGCCACCATGCCCACCATCTATATTTAATCACTAAGGAGAATCACACATCCTTAATAAGTATAGGGAATATATCTAAAAAGACAAAAGCAGGTTCTTTAACAGGTAATGCATTACAATACTCCTCCATAAGGCAAAGAGAGAGTTATGGGGTATTCCTTGCCCCCCCCCTTTTTTTTTCTTTTTGAAGGTTTTACGCATACTGGGCAGATCCTGAATGCCAGATCTCCAGTGTTCATCTCCCTAGTGGAATTACAGGCATGCACCACCCACACCCAGTTTTTCTCTTTGGGACAGGACCTAGGGTTTTATGCACGATAAATAAGCATGCTATCAATTGATATAACTGTATTTAGCTGCTTTTTAAAGATAACCTAGCTTAAGTGAAGTTCCCTAGTTCAAGAAGCCTTTGGAAATCTGGGACTAGCGGGGAGCGCTACAGCACTAGGCTTCATACTGGTCTTTAAAAAGTAGACTCCTTAGCCGGGCGTGGAGTCGAGAGACAGAGGCTGGTGGATCGAGGCCAGCCTGGTCTACAAAGAGAGTCCAGGACAGCCAAGGCCACACAGAGAAACTCTGTCTCGAAAGACCAAAAGTAGACTCCTTAACTTTTTGAGTTTTTGACTCAAGGATTTTTTTTTTTAATGTAAATTGCCGACAGTTACATAAGCACCAGCACAATGCAACTGCGGAAAACATCCTACTCTTTCATAGTGCACCTTTTTTTAAGCTTTGTTTTTGTGGGACTGGGGAGGGAACCCAGGTCTCCCACTTGCTAAGCAAGAGCTCTTCCAAGCAGGCCACACCCTAATCCCTATCAGATAAGTGTTCAATAATCTAAAGATACTTTCTTACCCAGGTCAATTCGTCCCCAAACCGAGACATTAAAACTTGTTTGGTACCGACTCTTTCATTAAGCTAACGATTTGACGCACTTTGAGATTTAGAATCTTCCTATCCCTGGGTCTCTTTTGCTAGCGTAGGCAGTTCTTAACAATTCCACCAGGTGTCAAAAAACTGTCAGAACAGTTTAAAACAAAAACAAAAACCTGTTGTAAGACATTATCTAAGATCAGAAGCTCAAGTTTCTTTTTTTTTCCTGCTTTCCTGGCAGAGCAAAGGTCCAGCACGTGTGAACGGAAACAAAACCTAGACACGGACTGTATGGACGCTCAGGACTGTGGGGTAGGTAGGGGTACTCCCCTTCAACCCAACTCCCTCTCGTCGTGGAACACAAGGACAGCGGAGTCGGTCAGCGCCCGGTAATACTCGATCTCAATTGTGCCCAAGAATCCTGGATCATCAAATCTGAACTTTCCTTTCTACCAGGGTTCCAGAGAAAGAGGCCCGGGGGGGAGGGGGGAGCGAGCACGCATATTAAACGCGCACCCTTTAGAACTGCACAAAAACTCCGGCTTTAACGGGTTAACAAATCGCAGAGGAGACCCAACGGGAATGCGCTCGGCCCGAGACGGGACGGGACGGACGCCCTTTCCGGGATCATCACAAGTCTGCGGCGCAAAATCCAAAGTTTACTTTAGGAGTTTTCACACTCGAGGAAAGCGTCGCGATCAAGCGAGGTGAAGAACGCCGAGAAAATGGGTGCCGAGGAGTCGACACATCCGCCTTCAACTCAAGGTAGGCGGAAAAATTCTCCCGACTCCCTCCGGCTTTGTTCGGCGGGTTCAGAAGACAGAACGGCCGAATCTCGCTCGGTCTTGGAAGACACACGAGCCCTTGGGTGTGTGTTCTCTCCCCGGCTGCTTCCCGGGACTTCAGAACCGCCCCGCCCAGGGCGCCGCGCACTCGTCCCCGGAGTTGCCCGGATGGAAGGCGCGGGGCTTCGGGGAAGGAAGAAGATCCGGGGAGCCCGGAGGAAGGAGGCCGCGGCCCGGGCCTCGTCGCTCGGGAGCGGCTTCCTCTACGCCTGAGAAGCGGAGAGAGAGAGAGAGGAGAGCGCGGAGGCCGCGGGGCGCCCGGCTCCGCGCCCCCCAAACCCCGAGGCCCGCCCCGCCGTACCTTTGGCGAGGGCTACCGTGGAGTTCTCGGTGTCGATGGTGTAGAGGATGCCCTCGTAGCGGATCTCCGCCTTGGAGATGAGGCTGATCTTGCTGCCGATGTAAGGGGTGCCCCCGCTCATGGCGCCGCCGCCGTCGCCCCGCCGCTCTCGCACTCAGGCAGATCCCGCGACGCGCTCGCCGCTCCCACACGTCCGCCCGCTCGCTCCGTCGGCGCCTCACAGCAGCCGCCTCAGAACCAACATGGCGGCTGCGCCGACTCCGCTACCCTTTTTTTTTTCCCCCCCTCCCGCCCCGACAACCCTTCCCCGCCCGCAACCAAGCCTCCCGCCCTCAAACCGCGGCGCGGCGGCGGCGGCGGCGGCGGCGGCAGCGGCAGCGGCGGCGGCGGCGCGCGCGGGGCATGCTGGGAGGGCGAGGCCGCGCGCTCTCTCGCGAGACTCGGCGAGCGGAGGACGGTCGGCAGTCCCGTACGGGAGGCTTCTAAGGTGTCGTGTGCTCCGGCGGCGTCTCGGAGAGACGGGAGTTTTTCACGGCACCTAGACGCCGTATGGAGACTGGACGAGCTGCCGGCACGCTTGGCGATGCTGACAGGCGGGCTGTACTTTTATCACGAGCCCAGTGTCTTTGTAAGCGATCGCCTCCTAGCTCCTAGTTGCTGGTTTCCGCGGGTCACGGGGCTCTCTCACCTTCATATGCCAGAGCAGACATCTTCGCCCGAGGAGTTTCACACCCCAAGGGCTGCTGCTCCAGGAGGCGCTGGGTCTCTGTCCCCAAAACTCTTTTCCTTCCTGTGACTCCAACCTTTTTCAATCAGCTTGATCTGGGCTCCTCCTAGCTTTCAAGATGCTAGGTGGCCACTAAGTATGCAAGAAACCCCAGCCCCAAGTGTTTCTCTGCAGCTGTAATCACTTATGTCAATTCCAGTTTCTTTTTTTGGTTGGTTGGTTTTTTGTTTTGTTTTTGAGACAGGGTTTCTCTGTGTAGCCTTGGCTGTCCTGGACTCACTTTGTAGACCAGGCTGGCCTTGAACTCACAATGATTCGCCTGCTCCCGGCTCTCGAGTGCTGGGATTAAAGGTGTGCCCGGCTTTTTAGAAAAATTAATTAATTAATTATGTAGCCTTGGCTGTGCTGGAACTCGCTCTGTAGACCAGGCTGGCCTCGAACTCACAGCCTCTGCCTCCCCAGTGCTGGGATAAAAAGCGTGCGCCACCACGGCCTGGCTGAACTCCGGTTTCTTAACAACGATCATCTCTCCAAGCGATCATCATCCAATTTGGCATCTTAAAACTTTTGTGTCCAGAGCTGTAGTTGTACTCGGCTTTACTACAAACTAGTCCCTCTATCTTGTTCTCTGAGGTAACTAGGGACCCAAACCCTGGATTGACTTTCCCTTCACCCACACATCTGTTCTAACTTTAAATCTGCTCTGTTCAGTCTGGATCATCTCCATCCGTACAACTCTGCAAGAAGCCTCAAGTTACTCTGGCCAGAATGGTTGGCAGTAGCTTCCTAGGAATTCTCTCTACTTCTCTTAGCCCTACTAGGTTTAAGCAGCGGGGGAGGGTCATGTTCAAGTAGCAAGAGACGGTGGACTTTTGTTAATCAAGTCAGATAACATCCCTCCTCTACGCACTATTCTCCACAGATTACATGTTACCCAAAGTGAAAACCAGACTTCCTAGTTAGGCTTATAAGGGCATACATGATTTAGCTTCTTGTTACTCAACTCTATAGTGTTCCCAGCATCCTCCTCTTCACCCAGAGCTTTCACAATGCATTACACTCTGTTCAAAGCCACTCTTAAAAGATGATCCGTTTACAATACCGGACTTCACTCTACTCCCCTCTACTCAGCTTGCTCCCTCATCCCTGCCCCAAAGCTCCTGGTATGTCTATTTAGTTATAGGTGTGTGCCTACTTCCTTGGGTAGAGTGCAAGTATTTTGAAACGGGTGTTGTTTTGGCCACTGCTTGCATCATCACTGGGGCCAAGTGTAGCAACTGGCACAGGACAGCTGCTCCATACACATTTGCTGCAAGAGTGAACAGCTGGGATGAAAGCAGAACGCAAGTGGGATGTCCGGTGAGCAGAGTGAATGCGTGGTGATTATCTAGGTGTTCTGGGAAAGCAGGAGAGATGAGAGCTGTGATGGGATTGGTGCTCAGTGGCTTCAGGTGGCTTCCGTATACAGTCATCACCTGGGTACGCAAACTTATGTTTGGACTTTCCTGTGTAGGTCTCAGACCAAAGCTGCCTTCTCATGCTTCCATAGTGAGCTCATTCTTTCCCATTGTCAGTTTCTATAAATGTTCAAATTTACACCTCCCACATTTGGCACTCGCGTGCATGCGCGCGCGCGCGCGCGCGCACACACACACACACACACACACACACACACACACACACACTTGTTGTTTTCCCATGGTGCTGGCCTGTGATAGAACTTGTATTAGGTAAGTGCTCCACTACTGAGCTATACCCCCTGCCCTAATGACATAGTACATTTGATTGCCAATTTGATAACTTCTCCATTATTGTTTCTACCACCACCACCCAAACAAACTGCTATATCCACGGCTCCTAGGTCATCAGTATCCCATGGTTTGTGTTTGCTCTGCCTTGAATGTGTCTCCCAATAATTCATGTAAGTTTTAATCCCTCACTGGAAATTTGAAAAATTGGGGAGAGAGGGAGACAGAGAGAGAGAGAGTGTGTTTATGTGGATACACACAAGTGCCATAGCACCCAACTAGAGATAAGAGGACAACTGTCAGCCAGTCGTGGCGGCGCACACCTTTGATCCCAGCACTCGGGAGGCAGAGGTAGGCAGATCGCTGTGAGTTGGAGGCCAGCCTGGTCTACAAAGTGAGTCCAGGACAGGCAAGGCTACACAGAGAAACCCTTTCTCAAAAAATTTGAGAAAAAAAAAATAAATAAAAGACAACTTTCAGAAAGAAATGAGTTCTCTCCTTTGCCATGTGAGGATCCTGGGAGTCAAACTCAGGCCATCAAGCTTGCAGTAGGCAGCTTTTATCCATTGAAGCCATCTTGGGAGCTGGTCTGGTGTTCTGTGGACACAAGTGTGGGATCCTGGGCCCTGAGATCTGGGTGCAGTCTGAGGGTGCTCTTGCACAATGTTGTGTAAGCTTTGCTCCCCAGTTGTGTCTGGTTAATTAAAAAGCTAGACAGCCTGTAGCTGGGCAGTAAAACAGGTAGGTGGAACTAAGGTCCGGGACTTGCGGTGCAGGCAGGCAGGTAGGGGCCACTAGAAGAGGTAGAGAAAGGACATGGCCTGATGGAGCAGATGCGGCCTAGACAGGACCAACTTGGGGACTGCAGCTGGGAAGTAGGCAGACTAACTTAGAGGATTAGTATACTGGGCCTAAAGCTTATTAATAAACCTAATAAGTATCTGTGTCTTTTATTTGGGAACTAGAGTGGGTGATTAGAAAAACCTCCAGATTAATCAATTTTCTACAACAATGGACCCCCTTTTTTTTATACCCCCAAGACAGGGTTTCTCTGTGTAGCTTTTACTGCCCTTGACTCATTTTGTAGACCAGGCTGGCCTTGAACTCACAGAGATCCACTCGCCTCTGCCTCCCTGACTACTGGCATTAAAGGTGTGCACCACCGTGCCTGGCTCAAACAGAACTTTTGTTGTTTGCTTCAAGACTGGTTGCTGCTGGGCCGGAAGTGGGTACTTATCCACTGGAAAGTTCTCTGGGCAGAAGAGGCTGGAGCAAGGTACCCGGAGTGAACTCAACATGAGGCCTGGTGGCTATTGTCCCTCCTGGGAGACTTGGGACCACAGCTGGTGACAGTCACTTTCCCCAGGCAATGGCAGTTGTCTTGGGGGATCGGCGCAACCCACCAATCACAAGCCTGCCAGCAGATTTAAGAGGCTGACAGCTGTCCTAATGATGTTTACCAGGCTGCTGCATTATCAGATTTTTTTGTTCCTTTCTGAGAGGCTACAAGGTCATTACCTACACCCTGTTTGGGCTGCTGGGGTTTGGAAAGAGGGTAAGGGAACCTTAGGCCAATATCAGGGACTGCCCTGACCTCGAGGCTTCAGCTGTTCCACAAACCATATCCAGTCCCTTGAGAAGGTGCAGACTGAAAACAAACTATGAAAAATAGGACTGCCTTTCCCAAAATGTTTAGACTCAGGACCTTGGGCAAGTCGGGTTGAGGGGGGTGTGGGTGTCTCACCCTTTTTAGCTCTAACCGGAGATCCTGTTGCTCCACGTGGGCAGCTGAGCCGCCTGTACACTGGCCCATGAGATGTCGACCCACTAAGCAGTTAAGTTGGTTCAGTAATTCCTTAAGTTCCTGACCCCTACCCTTTATTAACTATCTGATAATGCTGAGCTTTATTTTGATATTTGCACCCTGCCTCGTCCAATTTTTAAAATGGCAGATGAATAACAATGACCGTTGGGTTCTGGTTCAAAACTAAACCATTCCTAACATACGACGACACCTCTATGAAATGAAAAGGAAGAGTTGTGGGGCTCCTGGACCATGCCTCCAGGGGAATTGGCATGGAACTGCCGAGATGGAGAGAGTTCAAATCCCAGAAACCTCCAACTTGAGATTTAAAATCTCATCCTGAGAACAGAAGGTGTGTGGGGGACAAAACTCCTTGTTTCCGTGCCAAACTTAGGAGTATGCGACACAACCCCATGGTGGCTGCAGGTGGTCAGTCCTGTAAGCTTGTCACCTCTTATCTTTCCCTATGCAAATAGAATATCACCAGCATCCTAGTCCCAGCCAATCAAATGCATTCATCCCCAAAACTCCTCCCCACTGCCCACGGTTTATAAGTCCCTGTTTCACATGAAATAACATCATCTGCTGAGACTTGTTTATTCTGAGCTGTAGCACTGGGGAAAGAAGGGCCTCCTTTCTCTCAGGAGAATTCATCACTGCGTCCCCAGACTTGACTGCTGGCCATACAGTCATTGCAGAACTGGCCTAGTCGCCCGGGAGCTTCAGTTCTGAAGCCCATTGCTGCCGCCATCTTTCATGCCCATCTTTGAGAGCGAGCTGTTGGCTGCTCCTGAAACAGCCATTCCATTTGCCCGACTCAGGTTCGGTTTCGAAGCCCTGAGCTCCCTGCTGCCACCTGGCCAGCTAGAGAGCAGTCCAGCTAAAAGAACAGTAAAACGTATTGTGGAGACACTGGACCGAAGATCTTGTGGCACGATCTTGTTCCATGCTCTCTTGGGACCCCGTGCTTTATCCTTTTCCACCCAGAGACCTCGGGCCTTCAGGAGGAAAAACACAGTCCCAGCCCAGCGGGATCTGGCCTTCCTGGGAGACAGAACCATACTCTATTGCTCTGGCTGTCCTAGAAATATAGACCAGGTTGGTCTTAAACGCACAGAGATCTATCTGCCTCTGCCTCCCAAGAGCTGGGACTAAAGAGCTTGTAGAACTTTTTAAGTGGAGCCCACTAGCAAGTTCTTGGGTTATTCTAGGCTTCACCCTTGGGACAGACGAATGCTGGCCTTGAGTTTTTGTTTTATTTTGTTTTTTCTTTTCTCAAGACAAGGTTTCTCTTAGTAGCCTTGGCTGCCCTGGACTCCCTTTGTAGACCAGGCTGGCCTCAAACTCACATTGATCTGCCTGCCTCTGCCTCCTGAGTGCTGGGAGAAATTTTTAAAAAAGATTTATTTTTTATTATGTATACAGTGGTCTGTATGCATGTACACCTGCAGGCCAGAAGAGGACATCAGATCATGTTATAGATGGTTGTGAGCCACCATGTGGCTGCTGGGAATTGAACTCAGGACCTCTGGAAGAGCAGTCAGTGCTCTTAACCTCTGAGCCATCTCTCCAGCCCCGAGAAATTCTTTTAAGAGCAAAATATTATACAAAGAGCAAGGCTGGCCTTTCTTTACTTGCTGTCTGGCTTCCTGTCTTGTCATTTCTTTCTCTTGAACATGCTATGTACTGTCATCTATGATGCCGTTATGTGTGACTCAGTGTGGGGGGCTCATAATAAGATAACTGATTTTGGACTTGGCAATCTTCAAAAGTGAGCCTAACAAATCCCTTTTTGTTTCAAAGCACCTAGATTCAGGTATTTTGTTATCGCAACAGAAATGGTGGTGTATGGTGGCTCATACCTGTAATCTTGTATTTAGAGGTGGAGGCAGGCAGATCAAGAGTTCAAGGCCAGTTGGGTGTGGTGGCACACTTGGGTGGCAGAGACAAGTGGATCTCTGTGAGTTCAAGCCTAGCCTGGTCTAGGACAGCCAGGGCTGTCACTCAGAGAAACTTTGTCTCAACAAAACAAAACAAAAAAGAGTTCAAGGCCAGCCTCACTCACAAAGAACGATTGAATCCAGGTCATGCTACATATGACCCCATCTTTTTTTTTTTTTTTTGACACAGGGTTTCTCTGTGTAGCCTTCACTGTCCTGGACTCACTTTGTAGGCCAGGCTGGCCTCAAACTAATAGTGACCCACCTGCCTCTGCCTCCCAAGTGCTGGGATTAAAGGCGTGCGCCACCACACCCGGCTATGTGATCCTATCTTAAAGACAACTTAAAAGGAAAGCGAACCAATACAGTGTCCAGTCCCGAGAGCAGGTTCTTACCTGGGTGCAACTACACAGTAGTCAATCTTGTTAGTTCTACTTTGTGTTTTACTCATTGTTATACATGGTCTTTATGAACCTTTAGTGAAGTCAGCTTTGCTTATGACGAACAGGGCTAAAACAGCTTCCTTGTGGCAATGGCAGGTGTTCCATATTCTTTTATTTATGATGTGTGCCTTGTAATAACATATAGTTAAGCTTTATGCTTCTCATGAACATGTCCATGTGTGTGTACCCTTGTATTTGAAGGTCTGCTTGCATGGGTGTGAGCTTGTGTGTGGAGACCAGAGGTCAAAGATGGCTTTTTTTTTTTTACTTTATGTATTTATTTATATTTTATTAATTTATTCATATTACATCTAAATTGTTATCCCATCCCTTGTATCCTCCCATTCCTCCCTCCCTCCCTCCCTCCCTCCCTCCCTCCCTCCCTCCCATTTCCCCCTTACTCCCCTCCCCTATGACTGTGACTGAGGGGAGCCTCCTCCCCCTGTATATGCTCATAGGGTATCAAGTCTCTTTTTGGTAGCCTGAGATGGCTTTCTTTTTAACTTGCTCTCCACCAGGGTCTCTCATCACAGCTTGGAACCTGCTGGTTTGACTAAACTGCCTGATGAGCAAATCCCGTGTCTCTATTCCTGTTTCCACTTCTCCAGCACTGGGATTACAGGGATTTTCATCAACTTCCTGTGTGTGTGTGTGTGTGTGTGTGTGTGTGTGTGTGTGTGTGTGTGTCCTGGGGATTGAACTTACTTCCTCATGCTTGTGTAGCAGGCACTTTACTAGGACACCTCCCCAATCTCTGTGTTCTTAGTCAAGCTGATAAACTCTGACCCTAACTTGGAATAGCGTCACATCTCATTTCTCCTTCTTCTTTCTTTTTTCTTCCTTTTTTGCTTTTTTTCTTTATTCATATTTGGGAGGGGGGTAGCATGCATAAATACTGTGCTGACTAGTTCTATGTCAACTAGACACTAGCTAGGGTCATCTGAAAGAATGGAACCTCAATAGAGAAAATGCTTCTATATGACCTGCCTGATGGGTATTTTCTTAGTTAGTGATTGATGGGGAGGGCCCAGTCCAACATTGGTGGTGCCATCCCTGGGCTAGAGGCCCTGGGTTCTATTTAAAAAAAAAAAAAGCAGACTGAGCAAGCCATGGGGAGCAAGCCAGTAAGCAGCACCCATCGATGACCTCTGCATCAGCTCCTGCCACCAAGTCCAGCCCTGACCTCCCTCAGTGATGGAGTGTTAGCTACAAGTGTAAGTGAAATAAATTCTGTCCTCCCCAAGTTGCTTTTTGGTCATGGTGTTTTATCACAGCAATAATAACTCTAACCAGGAAACACACAAAATATTTTTTCTTGTCTTGAGACAATGTCTCTCTAGGTTGTCTTGAGACAACGTCTCTCTATGTAGCCCTGGCTGTCCTGGAATTTGCTATGTGGACCAGGCTGGTCTTGAACTCATTCACCTGCTTGTACTTCCTAAGTACTGGAATCAAAGGCTTTTGCCACCATACCCAACTAGGTTATAATTGCCTTGTAATTTTACTTCTAAATATATTGTCCACACAGCACCTGTTTCTTTTTGTAACTGAGGTGTGTGTGTGTGTGTGTGTGTGTGTGTGTGTGTGTGTGTGTGATGCTGGGCATTGGACCTGGGCTTTGTATGTGCATGCTAGGTAAGTACCACTGAAATAATCTTCAAACCTCTGATTTCAATTATTTTTTCTTGTATTGATATTTCAATTTTTTTCTTTTATTTACATGAGTGTTTTGCTTGCATGTATGTATATATGTATGTATGTATTATGTGTGTGTGTGTGTGTGTGTGTGTGTGTGTGTGTATGTAGTATGTGGAGGCCAGAAGAGAGTTGGATTCCCTGGGACTGGAGTTACAGATTGTTGTGAGCCACCATGTGGGTGCTGGGAACTGAGTCTAGGTCCTCTGGAGAAAGAGCAGCCAGTATTCTTAACTTTTTTTTGTTTTTAAGATTTATTTATTATTATATATACATTGCTCTCTGCCCGTATGCCAGAAGAGGGCATCATATCACATTATCGATGATTGTGAGCCACCATGCGGTTGCTGGGAATTGAACTCAGGACCTCTGGAAGAGCAGCCAGTGCTCTTAACCTCTGAGCCATCTCTCCAGCCCATTAACTCTTGAGCCATCTCTCCAGCCCTCATACTTGTCTTAACCAGCGATTCATCCTAGTAAGTATAGTCTTTTTCAGCTCTAGAATGTGCAGTTAGGTTATTTAAATGTAGCCAGGTGTGCTGTTGCACACCTATAGTCCCAAAACTTGGGAGGGCTGAGCTAGGAGAATTGTGAGTTCCAGTCCTGAGCTACAAAGTGAGATCCTGCTGTCTCAAGACAGCAAGACAAAACAAAACAAAACAAAACAAAAATCGATTTTTTTTTCTCCCAAAAACCTACATCTTTCCCCTATGTAGCCTATCTAATGTTCTAATTAATTAACACATAATAAATACATGTAAAGGCATTGTTAATTCTGATATTGCAATCATATAAATTGCATTTTTTTAACTTTACATCTTAGGCTAGATAAATTATTTAAAAGAACTAAAGTAGCCAGGCATTAATCCCAGCACTTGGGAGGCAGAGGCAGGTGGATCACTACAAAGCAAGTCCAGGACAGCCAAGACTAACACAAACCCTGTCTCAAGAAACCAACCAACCAATCAACCAACCAACCAACCAAACAAACAAAAAATGTTAGGGGCTAGAGCTCAGAGGTTGAAAGCACTGGCTGCTCTTCCAGAGGTCCTGAGTTCAATTCCCAGCAACCACATGGTGGCTCACAACCATCTATAATGTGATCTAATGCCCTCTTCTGGTGTACAGGCATGCATTCAGGCAGAACACAGTATACGTAATAAATAAATACATAAATAAATAAATAAATAAATAAATAAATAAATAAAATGAACTGAAGTGACTGGAGTCAATATTTTTCCCAGAGAGGACAAGCCTCTTTCTCTCCTAGTTAATAGAATGAGAGCTGTTTCGTGACTTTTCCTGGGAGAGATGAGCAAAACCCTATTTGTGCCAGGCAGGGTGTTAGCCACAGACTGTAGAGGAATCTCTTATGTCTGTATGGAAGCATCACTGTCAATAAAAACAAAAACAAAAAACCCCAAAACAAAACAACTAATGGCCTATAGCTGAGGCAGGAAATAGGAGGTGGGACATCCTATCCAGTAGGCAGAAAGGATTCTGGGATTGAACCAGGCAGGGAACCAGGCAGGGGAGATTCATCCAGGAAGATGTAAGGAAAACAGATGTATGGTACCTGAGCAGAGGTAACCAGCCAGGTGGCAGAATACAGATTAGTATAGATGGGTTATTTTAAGTTATGAGCAAGTGACAGAAGAGCCTAGCTATATGCTTGTTAATATATTTTTGAGTCTTGTGAGTCATTATTCTGGGAGCTTGGAGCCAGGAGGAAAAGCCACCACCACAACAGACAGAAGAAATGATCACGCCCAAGTCTAGCAGATGAACAGGTAAGTCTGTTTGGCTTCCTTACAGGAGCACAGGTGATCAACGGTGGCAACATCACAGCTCCCAAAAGTTGCATCCCTGGTGCTCCCAACCTGAGCTGCCGGCTGCTACTCAGCAGACTCTCCCCTCAATTACTGGCTGCTGACACAACCTTGAGGGAAAGGCCTCGTGAGTCACCTTACTTTCTGAGCTTCCTGAGATTAATGTTTGGTTAGTTTTAGGAATCTTCTGAGTCCTCTGTCTTCCCACAGAGGAAATAGTTAACGCAACACAAGTTGATTACTTAGGTCTACTTGGGAGTCAAACTGAGCAGGTAGTCGTGCATGTCTGTTACTGTTTTTTTGTTTTTGTTTTGTTTTGTTTTGTTTTGTTTTGTTTGTATTTTTTTTTTTTTTTTTTTTTTTTTTTTTGAGACGGTGTCTCTGTGTAGTCTTGGCTGTCCTGGACTCACTTTGTAGACCAAGCTGGCCTCGAACTCACAGCGATCCACCTGCCTCTGCCTCCCGAGTGCTGGGATTAAAGGCGTGTGCCACCACTCCTGGCACGGTGATGAATGTCTGTATGCTGCTTTTGGAGGCAGAAAATTTGAGGCCTCTGCTAGCATGGACTACGCAGTGAGACTAACTAAAATGAAAAAAATAAAATTTTGGTGGGTTGGTGGCTGAAAAGGTGGCTCAGTAGTGAAGAGCACTTGTTTCTGCAGAGGATGTGCCTTCAGTTCACAGCACCAATTTGATGGCTAACAGCATAACTTCAGTGCTAGGGGAGCTCATATCCGCCTCTGACCTCAGAGGACACCAGGCATGCGTGTGGTGCACAGACATATGTGAAGGCAAAACACCCATACACATAAAATACATCTAAAGACTTTTTAAGCCTTTAAAAAATAGACTATGTAAAATAAAAGGAACTATTTCCAGCTTTAGAGATTGTGTCTTAACTCAAGGGATTAAAATAAGTTATGTGGAATATTTCTTCTGTTCTTTGTTCGTTTTTTTTTAAATAAATGTTTTGCCCCCAGTCCAAGCATTTCAATTTCTTTCTTGTTGTGTGCTATGTTAACTGCAAATTTCACTTGCCAGTTGAGTAGTTCTGTGTGGTGTTTTCTTGTGGCTGTGTGGCAGACACCCATGGCTTTCTCATTCCCCCCACCCGGGCCTCCAGTGTGCTGTAATTATCCTGAAAAGCCAAGATGTGTGAGAGCTTAGCTTGATTACTCTAATGGCACACAGTGTTTTCACAAACCGCTCAATTCCTGAATAATTATCATTATCATATTTACGGTGTTTAGCCAAAAGCTTAATTGGAAGGTTTCAGAATGAAACAATGATACACAAAGACAAAAAAAAAAAAAAAAAAAAAAAAAAAAAAAAAAAAACCTCCATCACTTATTTTTTTTCAAAATCGAAATGCTACTGATACATGCATGAGATTAAACCATCACACCATGCAGAAGCAACCATAATACATGACAGTCATCCCAGCCTCTCCCCAGCTGCGCTCCCATGGAGGCGAGCCTGCTTAACTCTTTCTACTGCTTCTGTTTATCATTGTCCAGATAATATGTGTGCAATGCTTATGTCACCAGCTCCTTTTCCCTTTCAAGGCTTCTTTCTTTTTTTCAAAGATTATTATTTTTTTATTTATTAATATGTACACAGTGTTCTGCCTGCATGTATGCCAACACACCAGAAGAGGGCACCAGATCACATAGATGGTTGTGAGCCACCATGCGGTTGCTGGGAATTGAACTCAGGACCTCTGGAAGAGCAGTCAGTGCTTTTACCCGCTGAGCCACCGCTCCAGCCCCTCAAAGCTTATTCCTGTGTGTACTGGGTTATTTGTATACGCACTTGCACATACCAACCAAACAAGCCAGAAGAGGGCACCAGATCTCCTGGAGCTGGATTAACAGGAGGTGATGAACTGCCTGATGTGGGTGCTGGGAACCAAACTCCAGTTCCCTTTAAGAAAAACAAATGCTAGCAACCACTAAGCCATCTCTCCAGGCTTTTGTTTTGTTTTTGAGACAGTTTTTTTTTAACTGTGTAGCCTAGGCTGGCCTCAGGTTTGAACCTCCCGCTCCAGACACCTGAGTAAGCCTGGATTACAGCGCACGTCACCTTGGACACCTACACTATCTTTAATTTCCACTGGTAGTTGAAGATGTGTTTCATAGGGCATATTGTGAAATTCTTTTCTATTCTCCAGTTACTTTTATTTGCTTTGTGCAAGGCCGAGGTCCAGGCTGCATGCGTGGGAAAGTGTTACCTGGCCTATGGATGGGCTTGGCTGTCCTGATGATAAAATAACAATGCCATCTGGCTGCTGCTCGTAGCTTTTATTTCCTTATCTTAGCGTAAGTCTTCCACATGGGAAACTTTCTCCAAGCCTGGTGGCCATATTGGAACGCATATGAGAATAAGATCATAGATAAAGCTCTGTGTGCTTTGTTCACTGGAGAACTTCACTAGTGAACCTCTAAATGGCCAGTTTGTATTGGGACATCAGATTTCTTTATTTGTGTGTTATGTGTATCCATGTTAAAGGATGCCACGTGTGTTCATGTCTGTAGAAGCTGGAAGAGGACCCTGGCTTCCCTGGAGCTGCAGTTATAGGAGGTTTTGAGCGGCCCAATGTTTGTGTTAAGAACCGAACTCTGGTCCTTTTGGATTGCAGAAACTACTTTACCCTCTAGCCCTCTCTTCAGTCCCATGCTCTTGTTTTTCGTCTCTCTCTCTCTCTTTCTTTCTCTGTTCCCAAAGTTTTTCTGTGTAGCCCTGGCTGGCCTGGAGCTCACTATGTAGACTGGGTTGGCCTTGGACTTAAAGAAATCCAGCTGCCTCTGCCTCCATGCCCAGTCTCCTGTTCTTACATTTATTTATTTATTTGGTTTTTCGAGACAGGGTTTCTCTGTGTAGCCTTGGCTGTCCTAGACTCGCTTTGTAGACCAGGCTGGCCGCCAACTCACTGAGATCCACCTGCCTCTGCCTCCCAAGTCCTGGGATTAAAGGCGTGCGCCACCACGCCCCACTTCCTGTTCTTATTTTTTGAGACCAGATTTCAGTATGTAGTCCAGGTTGTCCTGGAATTCCCGATCCCCCGCCTCAGCCTCTCGAGCATTGGAATTACAGTCATGCATCAATTTTTCAAGGGATGCGCGTTAGGCTGTCACAGAGACGCTGCATGAGAGCAGTAGCGAAGGAGCTAGGGGTTGTTGTAGGCATGCGCCACTTCAGAATGCTGTGATTTCTGGATCTAGTGACGGCTCAGTGCAGAGGAATGTGGACAGCCAGCTCCTCTGTTATGAAATGTCAGAAACCAGGGCGCATGTGACCTGGAAAGGCTTTGTATTTGCTCCTGCGTCTGCATGCTTTGTCAGCAAGGGCAGGATGAGTGTGAGAGAAAGTGCCGAGGGCACGTGGTTTAAGGAGGTCCTCACTCCTAAGGCACAATTCCCAGAGTGCAAGCTCTCCTCCAACACACCACTGCTACCTGGACAGGGAAGCCCAGAGCACATTTGTGTGGATTGATAGCTCCCCAGGGAAGCACATCTATAGGATATATATGTTATATTATATATAAATATATATTATATATTGTATATTTATATTTATTCATACTTATATATTTATTGTATATATATATTTATAAGAGGTTTAGTTAGGAATTGGCTCGTGCGATTATAGAGGTCAAAGGATGTTACCACCTGCTGTGTGTAACGCTGGAGAGCCAGCACAGCATGTGGAATAATTCATCCTGAAGCTGCAGGCCTCAGGATGTCAACGCGCGGGAGTGGGGCTGGGGGCTGAATATTGTTCTAGTTTCTGTGATAAAAAACAAAAAACAAAAAACAAAAAAACAGGCTGACTGAAAGTAACAGTGTGAGCTGGGCGTGGTGGTGCACACCTTTAATCCCAGCACTCAGGAGGCAGAGACAGGCGGATCGCTGTGAGTTCGAGGCCAGCCTGGTCTACAAAGTGAGTCCAGGACGGCCAAGGCTAACACAGAGAGACCCTGTCTCAACCCCCCCCCCCCAAATAAATAAATAAATAAATAAAATAAAACAAACAAACAAAAAAAGAAAGTAACAGTGTGAGCCAGGCAAACAAAAAAAGAAAGTAACAGTGTGAGCCAGGCATGGTGGCGCACGCCTTTAATCCCAGCACTCTGGAGGCAGAGGCAGGTGGTTCTTTGTGAGTTCGAGGCCAGCCTGGTCTACAAAGTGAGTCCAGGACAGGCAAGGCTACACAGAGAAACCTGCCTCAAAAAACAAATAAACAAAACAACCTCAAAAGTAACAGTGCGCATAAAGGGTTTATTTGGCTTTCAATTCAGATTACAATCCATCATTGAGAGAAGTCAGAGCAGGAACCAGGAAGGAACTGGAGTGAAACGCTGCCCGCTGGCCTGTTCTCAGGTTCATATGCTTAGCTGCTTTTCTCACACAGGACCACCCGCATAGGGACAGTGTTGCCCACAGTGGACGGGACACTGCTGCGGCCATTAATCGCCAGCCACCCACAGATAATAACCACAGGCTCATCTGATCTAGGCAGTTCTTCTCCACCGAGGCTTTCCTTTGAGCCGGCTCTAGCCTGTGTCAGATTTACAGTTAAACCTAATTAGGACAGGTCTGTGCTGAGAACCAGGAGCTCTGGTGTCTGAAGACAGGAGAAAGAGGATGCGTTACCCTGACTTGGGGGTGGGGGGTGGGGGGGTGTAAGTGGAGAAGAAAAGTGGGAGAGAGACTTTTTTCCCTAGGGAGACACAACACACACACACACACACACACACACACACACACACACACACACACACACGCACGCACACCACACACAATCTACTTACCCCAGAATGGAAGTCACAACAAAGTAATGGTTACCCCAAAGTTGTTCTTAGGGTTACTGAAAGGAGTGTGGGGCGACTCAGAAAAGTAGCTGCGTCTCTGAGAAGCCCACCCCAACATGAGTTGCCTACACAGTCTGCAGCAGTCTCTTCTCTGCAGCTCGGCTGTCAGTCACCCCCTCTCCCCCACCCCCTCCACCCCAGCAGAGATTTGCTTCTTTTCTAAAGCTGAGGGAGAGGCCTTCAAGAACCTCTCAAAAATTGACTTTTCCCAGACATGACCTTTTCTTTACCTCTTAAGTCTCTTTTGAGTCCACTCCTCCCTCCCTCCCTCCTGAAGAAAGTGTCACACAACACATGCCATACCTATAAGCCAAGCCCCGGAGAAGGCTGAGGGAGAAGGCTCTCAAATTCAAGGCCAGCCTGGCTGCAGAATGAGACTCTTGAATCAAAGCAAAACCGAAAGATGTACCTCCATGGACATGTATAAGAAAATGTCATAGCTAAACTCATTTTTTGGGGGGGGGTATAATCACTATTCACTGATTAAAAATAATCCCCGAACTACAACACACATGTCACATAAAATACTTGAGAAAAATCAATTTATGAAGACATTTGATTTGGCTCCTGAGTCCACAGAGATTAGCCCATGACTGATTGGCTCCTTGGCGTTGGGCCTCTGGCAAGGTAGCGCCAGCATCAAGATACGGGTGGGTGGTGGAGTCACACCAGTAATTTTGTAGCCAAGAAGGGAAGGAGAGAAAGAAGGCGGGGCTGGCGTTCCACCATGCCCTTGAAGGAGCATGTTTTCGGTTACTAGGCTTCACCTCCTACAGACTCCATTATTTCCCAAAAATGGCTCCCCGGGAAGCTAACCTTCACCACATGGACCTCTGTGAGATGCTTAACTTGCAAACCATAGCACTTTTCTATGCTGTTCGGGGTTCAGTGAGTTGCCTAATGGTTGCTTACACTGACAAAGAGGCTACTTTTTTATTTAGTCTACTGTAGCAAGGTGGTAGTTTTTCCTTCTGGCCCCAAGCTGCCGGAATAATAACTCATGAGACTCAAAACTTATTTACAAATACTTAGGCCATATAGCTAGGCTCTTCTCTGACTAACACAACTTAAAATAACCCATTTGTGCTAGTCTTAGTTCGCGGCTGGTTGCCTCTGCTCAGGTACCATGCATCTGCTCTCCTCACATGCTCACGAGCAAATATCCTGTGTCTCTCTCTATCCCAGAATCCTTTCTGCCTGCCAGATGTCCCACCTTCTATTCTATTCTTTCCTGCAGGCCATAGGTAGTTTTTATTTTTATTTTTTAATTGGCAGGCAGTGCATCCATACAACATACAAGATATTTTCTCTACAGTCTGCTGGTCCAGTGCTAATTTCCTCTCAACTCCCTCTCACCAAAATGTCCAGAAACAATGTTTTACTAGCGTCTGAGCATCCCTTACCCAGTCAAGGCCACATCTAAAGTTAACTGTCATTACTTGTCAAAGGAAATCCATGTCAACCAGCAGTAGAAATCATAGCCTAAAGGAAAGACTGAATGCTGGGAGATCAAGGTCACCGTTAGCCATGATCTTGTATAAACATTTTATTATTATGTGGTCTTTACATACCTGGGTTGCAAATTCCCGGAACTGGGGTTACTAGTAGTTGTGAGTTACCATGTGGGTACTGAGACCCAAACTTGAGCCCTCTGGAAGAGCAGTAGGTGCTCTTGGTGTCTGAGTCATCTCTCCGGCCCCCTCAACTCTTTTTATGACAGTCTATAGTTAGAAGAGTAATCAATAGCCAGGTGGTGGTGGTGCAGCACTTGGGAGGCAGAGGTAGATGGATCTCTGTGAGTTTGGGGGCCAGCCTGGTCTCTAGAGTGAGTTCCAGGACAGCCACGGCTACACGGAGAGACCCCATCTCGAAAAACTAAAACCAAAACCAACCAACCGAACAAAAGTAACCAGTAACTGATTCCAGTGTGCACAATTTTTGGGTGGGAAACCCTGTACTTTTTTCTCCATTTCATATATTGACTGTTAGCCACATTAGCTGCGTGTAGGGACCTATGATTGTTTTTAGTACTCAGGAGACTGGTGCAGGAGGTTTGCAAGTTCAAACACAGCTTGGCCTGTTATTTTTGAGACCATGTCTCAAAAAAAAAATCTTAATTATACGTTCTGATAGTGACCTGAGTTATTGAAAGTACAAATAGTAAATCATGCTAATAGACATAATTATTATCATGTAGAACAATAGAGTGATCAATGTATTTTTGCAAAAAAAAAAAAACCACTTTCATGAAATTTGTCTTTAGGTGATTCAAAGTATCAAAAATGACAAATTTGGGGACTGGAGAGCTGACTCAGTAGTTAGGGGCACTGGTTGCTCTTCCAGAGGACTCAGGTTCAATTCACACCATCTGTAACTCCAGTCCCAGGGAGATCTGATGCACTCTCTGGGCTCCACAGACACCACATGTGTACATGGCAGACACACATACACACGTGCACATGGCACACATGTATACATGTAAGCAAAACCCCCATATACATAAAAAATAAATATTTTTTTAAAAAGACATTTTGGGGTAGAGAGATAACTCAGCAGCTGAATGCTTACTGCTGGCTTGCAGAGTTCTGCTACCAGCACTCTAAGCGAGGACTTAGAAACACCTAGAACTCTGTCTAGGGGGTCGGGTGTCCTTTTTGGCCTTTGTGAGCAACTGCATGGATGTGAACATTAACCCCTCCCATGCGCGTATATGTGTGTGTATGTATGTGTATCTATGTGTGTGTGTGTGTATGTGTCTATGTGTGTGTATCTATGTGTGTGTCTGTGTGTGTGTGTCTGTCTATATGTGTATATCTATGTGTGTGTGTCTGTGTATGTTTGTGTCTCTGTGTGTGTGTGTTTTGAGGGAGTGGTGCACATGAGTGTCGTTCCCTAAGAGGCCAGAGGAGGGTATCGGAGCCCCTGGAGTTGAAGTTACAGGCAGTTGTGAACCACCTGACATGGGGCACAGCACTGAACCAAGTCCTCTGAAGGTATAGATGCCCCTGACCTGTCCCTCTAGCTCCCAAATCCCCATGTCCAGACAGTTTAGATAAATTACAAAGAAAAGATATTCTAGAGAGAGAATGTGGGAAGGCCGAAGGACTGCTGAAAGTCGGGGGACTTTTCTGTGGCTCAGCTCTAGGCTGGGGCTCGGCACCAAGCTGAGTAGCTGCAAGCAAGAAGGGCGGAGGCATGGTCAGGTGGTGTTCTCGTCCTCCCAGGGGCCATGCAGACAGGAGGCGGCATGCAGGTTCTCCTGTCCCTGGCCGCCTGTGTAAACAGGGACGGCATGGCGGCATCTCTTCTCAGGGCTCAGTGTGACATAGGCCGTCCCTGCGTTATGTAGCAGAGGTAAAGGACACGCAGAGGTCACACATTATGGCTGACTGTATAGAAGACGTAACACAAGGGCTGGGGAGGTGACGGCTCGGCAGGTAAAAGCACCAGCTGCTCTTCCAGAGGGTCTTGATTTTTGATTCCTAGCGCCCACATAGCAACTCACAACTGTCTGTAACTCTAGTTCCAGGAGTCCAGGAGTCCCTGTGCCCTTTTCCGGCCTCCCTGGACACACACGCACATGCACGCACGCACGCACACACGCATGCAGGCACGCACGCATAGGCACACATGTGGGCAACATAGCCAGACACAGAAAAAAAAATATAACAGAGGTCAGCAGTTGATTAATACAATATGTTAGAGGGACTGGAGAGATGGCTCAGAGCTTAAGAGCACTGGCTGCTCTTCCAAAGGTCCTGAGTTCAGTTCCCAACATGGCGGCTCACAACCACCTATAATGAGATCTGGTGCCCTCTTGTGTCATGCAAGTGTACATGCAAGGAAGGCAGAGCACTGTATATATGATAAACAAATAATTAAATAAATCTTTTTAAAAAAATAAATAAAATACATTATATTCCATTTACTTGTGGAAATTGTCCTGGAAAGCCAGGTTCAAAGGTAGGACCTCTCAGTTCCTTGGAGTTCGACATCAGAACTTGGTGGCTAGAAGGGAGGCAGCCAGGTCTTTGTTCTCTTTCTACCCAAGCCAAGCCCTTCCCCACAGTCACCAACATGCCAGCTGCTGTGCCTTACATCTGTCCTTAAAGCAGCCTGCCTCTCGGTCACATGCAATCCTAGAGAAAGACCATATTCCGGTGGTAACGTGCCCCTTAGAGTACAAGACGTGGACGAGGCACATATAGCCTAGAGATGGGTTCGATGCTTTAGGCGTGGAATTCTGTGTTCGCGTTGGCTTTTGGTGGCCAGGCACGAGCTAGAACAGAGGTCAGCGGGTTGGATGTGGAACTTGGGAGGACTATGGGTTTGAGGCCAGTCTAAACAATACAGTGATGGCCTGCTTAAAAACAAAAGCAAAAACGCCACACCCAAACCAACAAAAAACAAAGCAAAAAGAGGACTGGGAAGATGGTTTCCGGAAGTTAAGGGCGCTGCTGGCTGCTTTTCTAGAAAAACTGGGGTTCGATTCCCAGTGCCCACGTGGTGACTCACAACTATCTGTAACTCTAGTTCCAGGGGATCCGAGACCCTCTTCTGCTCTCCACAGGCACCCGGCATGCACATGCGTAGACATACATGTAGGCAAAACACCCATGTAAATAATTTCAAAGGTATTTTTTTAATTACAATAATTCGTATATGTATAAAGCATACGGATCAGCTGGTGTAAGAGACATGGTACTGGTAAATTGTCGAGCGCTGTTTGAACTCACTGAGAAGCTCGCTCCGCAACCCACACCCTCCACCGTCAGACCCAAGCATGGTTGCGGCGGGGAGGGAAGAGAGCAGGAAACCCCACAGGAGGAAAAGCACCAGAGCAACGGCAAGGTCTCAGTCTAACTCTGTGGCTGTGACCGAGTACTGGGTGACTTCAAAGACTAACGGGTTATTTGACTCCCATTCCTGGAGCGTGAAAAGTCTAGGAGCGTGGCATGGGCAAGGGCTCACTCGTGGGGAAGACCTTCCTGCTGAGCTGTGGCACGACGGAGGGCATCACGTGGAGAGCAGATGCAGGCCGCAGGCAGAGCCAGATGGCTGTCGCCCCGCAGATCCGCAGCTGACGTAACCGAGCCTGTAATCCACATGTCCTAATGCTCTCCGGAAAGCGGAGCCTTCCCCATCTAATCACCGTTTAAAAGCCCCACTTGGCTCCGACTTTGCTTTTTGTTTTGTTTCGAGACCATTCGGCTCTGTAGCCCAGGCTGTCTTTGAGCTAGCCTGGCCTTGAACTCAGAGAGATGTTCCATCCTCCTGCCTCTGTCTCTGCTATGGTGTACTAGCCCAGCTTCTGGCTTGACCTCTTACTTATTCACAGTAGGGATTTCATTTCTGTATGAGGTTTCATTTTTTTTAAACATTTTAACTTTCATTATTATTTCTGTGTGTGCACATGTGTGTGTGCACATGTGTGTGTGCACATGTGTGTGTGCACATGTGTGTGTGCACATGTGTGGGGGTGCTCATGCTACAGAGTGCATGTGGAGGTCACAGAACAAGCAGTTGAAATTTGTTCTCTCCTTCCACTCTGTGGATCCCAGGGACCAAATCTAGGGGCCTTTAGTTTTCAACTGTATCAGTATTAACAACCTTTTTTTTGTTTTGTTTTGTTTTTCCCATTTTTCAAGACAGGGTCTCTCTGTGTAGCCTTGGCCGTCCTGGACTCGCTCTGTAGACCAGGCTGGCCTCGAACTCACAGCGATCCACCTGCCTCTGCCTCCTGAGTGCTGGGATTAAAGGTGTGTTCCACCATGCCCGGCTAACAACCATATTTTTAAATTAAGAAAAATTGCTTCTGTGTGTGTGTGTGTGTGTGTGTGTGTGTGTGTGTGTGTGTATGCACGCGCGCGTGTGCGCACACTTGTCTGCCTGTGGATCACATGTGTGTAGGGCCCTCGAAGCTCAGAAGAGGTTCTTAGATCACCTGGAACTAAAGTAACAGGTTATGAACTGAACAGGGTGGTTGCTGGGAGCCAATCCCAGGTTCTTTAGAAAAGCAGCAAGCCCTCTTAACTGCTGAGCACTATCTCCAGACCATTACTAAAAAAAAACAAAAACAAAAACAAAGCTGGGCGTGGTGGCACATGCCTTTAATCTCAGCACTCAGGTTGCAGAGGCAGGTGGATCTCTGTGAGTTCGAGGCCAGCCTAGTCTATAGAGCGAGTTCCAGGACAGTCAGAGCTGTTACACAGAGAAACCCTGTTTCAAAAACCCAAAAACCAAAACAAACAAAAAACTCCCCCAAAACAAAAACCCTTTAATACAGGGTATCAGTAACCCAGACTGGCCTTTTCTGTTTTTGTTGTTTGTTTTTAAACAGGGCCTCTATGTAGGCCTGGCATTTATTTTGTGGACCAGGCTGGCATAGAACTCACAAGAGGTCCTCAGCCTTCTGAGTGCCAGGGCTAATGGTGTTTACTTCCGTGCCTGACTTCCAGGCTAGCCTTGAGCTCTATTTGTCCAAGAACGAGCCGGCACTTTGACCCTTTTAGTCCCACCTCCCGAGAGCTGGGATTGCAGGAGAGTTGCCCCACTCTCAACATCCACTCTGGGTTTGCGTGGGAGATGTTCAAACCGCAGGGAAAACCACACTCTTTCATCCACATTGTCATACTGCAGTGGCACACAGAATGCTTGTGACTGAGACCTTTGTGAAGAACGTTTGCAGACCCCTGATCTAGAAGGTCACATGTGAATAGGCAGGCTCCAGAAGGCTTGCAGTCCTTGGCTGCAGACTTGGCGGGCAGAATGGAAGAGGCTCGGCGTACAGTCCTACATCTGAATCTGACAGTCATGGATGGGCTGGAGAGATGGCTCAGCACTTCAGAGCACTGTCTGCGCTAGGTCTTGAGTTCAATTCCCAGCAACCACATGGTGGCTCCCAACCATCTATACTGGGATCTGATGTCCTCTTCTGGCATGCAGGTGACCTCCAGATAGAGCACTCATATGTAAAATAAATAAATATTAAAAAAAAAAAAGAATATCCACAGAGACAGAAGCAAAATTATTTATTTTGGCACATGGTTTCAGAGAGTTCTTCATGGTCTTTGGCGATACTGGTGCTGGGAGTCTATGGCAGGGACTGTTCATTACATAGCAAACAGGAAACAGAGAGAAAGCAAGTCGTGGTGGCGCACACCTTTAATCCCAGCACTCGGTAGGCAGAGGCAGGCAGATCGCTGTGAGTTCAGGGCTAGCCTGGTCTACAAAGCAAGGCCAGGACAGCCAAGGCTACACAGAGAAACCCTGTCTTGAAAAAACAAACAAACAAACAAACAAACAAGCAAACAAAAAACAAAAATAAAGAAAGGAAGGAGGAAAGGAAAGTAGGAAGCAGAGAGAAAGGGAAGGGATAGGATATGGATGCAAACTTCAAAGGCAAACTTGTAGGGACCAAGTCCTTTCAGCCAGGCTTTGCCTTGCAGAGTGTCTGCTGTCTCCCCAGACAACATGACAATGATGCCACAGGCCTGTAACCTCAGCACTTAGAAAGCTTAAGCAGGCTGGGCATGGTGGCGCATGCTTTTAATCCCAGCACTCGGGAGGCAGAGGCAGGCTGATCGCTGTGAGTTCGAGGCCAGCCTGGTCTACAAAGCAAACCCAGGACGGCCAAGGCTACACAGAGAAACCCTGCCTTAAAAAACCAAAAAACAAACAAATAAAACAAAAAACAAAAAAACCCAAACATTCCCCCCATGAGTGAAGAAAACCAAAAACTGTTAAGTGGGTATTTGAGAGTAAACAAGATAGAGAGAGGTGACAACCAGAAGCTAAGAGATGGACAAAACAATGGAATGGATTGGGGGAAAGGCCATGAAGAAAAACCTGAGAGAGAACTCAGTGTGTCAGGGGGCTTGCTGAAAAAAAAAAAAAAAAAAAAAGAAGAAGCAAAAAACTAAAATGTAAGGACAAGGCATTTCTTTTTAACTCTTCTCCTCTCATACTTATGCTGCCAACAATATATTAACTAGAATTCAACATTGTTCTAAATGTTCCAGAGACAAAAAGAAAATGAATGTACTCATGAAACGAAAGAGGGGGTAAAGTCATTTTTGGATACTGAATAATCTGTGCAGTGCCCACTTTATTATTATTATTATTATTATTATTATTATTATTATTATTATTATTATTATTATTATTATTTTGGCTTTTTGAGACAGGGTTTCTTTGTATAGCTTTGGCTGTCCTGGACTCACTTTGTAGACCAGGCTGGCCTCGAACTCACGGAGATTTGCCTGCCTCTGCCTCCCGAGTGCTGGGATTAAAGGCGTGTGCCATCATACCTGGCTAAGGCCAATCTTTTTAAGTTCAAGGCCAGTCTGGTCTATATAGTGAATTTCAGCCCAACTAGGGCTACATAATGAGACCCTGTCTCAAAAACCAAACCAGGGGGCTGGAGAGATGAGTCAGCAGCTAAGAGCACTGACTGCTCTTCCAGAGGTCCCGAGTTCAATTCCCAGCACCCACATGGTGGCTCACAACCATCTATAATGTGATCGGATGCCCTCTTCTTGCCTGCTGGTGTACATGCAGGCAGAATGCTGTATATATGTATACATAATACTTAATAAATAAATCTTTAAAGAAAGAAAAAAAAAAAAAAACCCCAAACCAAAGCAAACAACCTCACTGGGTCATTTTGAGGTTAGCTCTGATTTAAAAGCCTCACTCATCACAGGGGACTCCCACAATCTCCTAGGCACAGCTCCCAGGGACTCTGCAAGGAGTGTGAAAAAAGTTCTGAACTCAGGAAACACAAACTAAAGTATCAATGGCAGGTGTGGTTCAGGGTTGGTGGGCTTGCCTAGCTTGTACAAGGCTCCAGGTTCGACTCTCAGGCCTGCAAATCCACCACCAAACAACCTCCCACACAACAGATGAACTAATTGCCAATCAATTGCTGTTAACCAGTGACCATTTCTACTCAACTCCATCCTTCTTTCTTTTTCTTTTTTTCTTTTTCTTTTTCTTTTGGTTTTTCGAGACAGGGTTTCTCTGTGTAGCCTTGGCCATCCTGGACTCACTTTGTAGACCAGGCTGGCCTCGAACTCACAGCGATCCCCCTGCCTCTGCCTCCCGAGTGCTGGGATTAAAGGCGTGCGCCACCACGCCCAGCTCTTTCTTTTTTTAAAGATTTATTTATTATTTATGTAGTACTCTGTCTGCACACCAGAAGAGGGCCCAGATCTTCTTATAGATGGTTATGAGCCACCATGTGGTTTCTGGTAATTGAACTCAGGACCTTTGGAAAAACAGACAGTGCTCTTAACCTCTGAGCCATCTCTCCAGCCCCAACTCCATCTTTCTTAGCAGCATAGCTGACACTTTCAGAGACGTACATAAGCTTAAGATCAGATGTTCAGGTCGGGCATTTTGCTAGTCTACCCCTGGTTAATGCCTTCAATAGGAAAAGACAGATTAGGACATTTCGAGATCAGCAGGCTTCATGTACCCAATGGGGTGTGGCCGCCACACCCTACGCAATTGCCCATCCGTTGTTAGAAAAGTAGTTCACCCCTTTAATTGTTGACATTTATTTATTTGCTGGTTTTGTTTTGTCGAGTCAGCTTCTCGCAATATAGCCTTGGCTAGCTTAGAGCTGGCTATGTAGACCAGGCTGGCCTCAAACTCCCAGAGAGCCACCTGCCTCTTCCTCCCAAGTGTTAGGATTAAAGGTGTGCACCACTACACCCAGCCTTAGTGTGGTAATTTTAGAAATTATATATCAAATAGTGTTATTTGGTAGTCTGGTTTTTTTTTTTTTTTTTTTTTTTTTTTGGTTTTTCGAGACAGGGTTTCGCTGTGTAGCCTTGGCCATCCTGGACTCACCTTGTAGACCAGGCTGGCCTCGAACTCACAGCGATCCACCTGCCTCTGTCTCCCGAGGGCTGGGATTAAAGGTGTGTGCCACCACGCCTGGCCTGGTAGTCTGTTTTTTAAAACCAGCTCATTACAATGAAAATTACTCGACTTTCTTATAAAAGCAGGGTTTGCTAGATACTATATGTAAATGAAGGGTTTTATTAGCCTTTAAAACTTTAAAAATTATTTATTTATTTTAGCGCTTTGGTGTTTCTCTTGCATGTATGTCTGGGTGAGAGTCTTGGATCCCCTAGAATTGGAGTTACAGATGGTTGTGAGCTGCCATGTGGATGGTGGGAATTGAACCTGGATCCTCCAGGAATAGTATCCAGTGCTCTTAATCACTGAGCCACCTCTCCAGCCCTAGGGAATGACTCAGACCTTCAAGATAACCAATGAAGACCGGAGGACAGTGGTACACACTTAGATCCTCTGGAGGCTGAGGCTGGAAGATGAAATTCAAGGCCAGTCCGAGCATTCCCGTCAGTTTTCACTAGATGGCAGCAGAGGACAGTGGTTTGACTGTGATGGGTTAAATGAGAGCAGTCCCTGTCATGTGTCCCACAGTGAGATCAGGGGACAATTCAGAGGCTGTTCCTCTCCTCATGTCAAGTGGATCATGAGGCTCTAACTCGGGCCTTCAGGGTTGGCCAACAAGCACCTTTACCTGCTGAGCCACAGTTTCTAGGCCACAGTTTTATTCTGCCGACTTTTATTTAGTTTAGTTTGTTTGTTTTTGTTTTTTTGTCTTGTTTTGTTTTTGAGGCAGGGTTTCTCTGTGTTAGCCTTGGCTGTCTTGGAACTCGCTCTGTAGACCAGGCTGGCTTCGAAGATCTGCCTGCCTCTGCCTCCCAAGTGCTGGGATTAAAGATGTGCGCTGCCTCCCCTCCCCTCCCCCCCCCTCCCCCCCCACCCCCCCCCCCCCCGCTTAATTTTGTTTGTTTTGAGACAGCATCCTTCTATGTATCCTTGGCTGTCCAGAAACTCACTATGTACAACCAGGCCCTCCTCTGCCTCCCAGTGCTAGAATTAATAGCATGTGCCACCACACCTGGTTGCTTCATTCTCTTTTCTGAGCTTCAGGCCGGCCTGGAACTGTTGCTTCTCCTGCCTCAACTTCCTGAATCCTGGGATTCCAGGGGTGCAACCGTTACCCCCACTTTCTTAAATTTTTTGACAAGAGGACCTTTCTTTCTTCTTCCTTTTTTTTTTTTTTTTTTTTTTTTGGTTTGTCGAGACAGGGTCTCTCTGTGCAGCCTTGGCTGTCCTGGACTCACTCTGTAGACCAGGCTGGCCTCGAACTCACAGCGACCCGCCTGCCTCTGCCTCCCGAGTGCTGAAGGGGACCTTATTTAATCCTTCGCCAGTGGTTCCAGATCCCGCTCAACTGCTCCCACGTAGTTCTACCTGCCCTCAGTTGCCCTCTGCTCAGGCTCGCTCTCAAGATCCCACACGAATAGGGGAAGATGAGAGTTTCAGCTGGAGTCCGTCTGGAAGTCACACCTGCTCTGGTACGTAGAGTCCTGTCACAAGCATGGGACCTCGGAGTGTATGCTGTCGCCTTCATTACGCCTATCTAGGGCCCATCTCAGAGGTATAAGAATCCATCCTGCAAGCTGGATTTCTCTTTCTTTCTTTCTTTCTTTCTTTCTTTCTTTCTTTCTTTCTTTCTTTCTTTCTTTCTTGTCTGTGTAGCTGTGGCTGTCCTGGAATTCACTGTGCAGACCAGGCTGGCCTCGAACTGGATTTCTAGTTAGACCCTTTTGGTGGATGCTGAGCAGTTTGTGTTCAGCATGGACTCGGTTTGACTCCAACCGGTGTCTGCCTGTGTTTCACACAGGGACCAAGGGCTGACTTATCTCATCATGTAATACAGACTTTCCTACGTCAGAAGGAAGGGAGGCAGATTCTCTCACACAGGCACTCAAGGTTTTCTTTTTTTCATTTAAAGATTTATTAATGTTCTGCCTGCATGTGTGCCTGCAGGCCAGAAGAGGGCACCAGATCTCATTGTGGATGGTTGTGAGCCACCATGCGGTTGCTGGGAATTGAACTCAGGACCTCTGGAAGAGCAGATAGTACTCTTAACCTCTGAGCCATCTCTCCAGCCCCTCAAGGTTTTCTTTAAAAAAAAAAAAATTTTTTTTTTAAAGGAAGTGTCTTATTATGTGGCTCAGGCTAGCTTTGAACCCATCTTCCTCCTGCCTCTAGTTCTTTTTCTTTCTTTTGAGACAGCATCTCACTACATTAACAAGGCTGACTTCGAACTCACAACGATCAGCCTGCCTCTGCCTTCTGAAAACTGGGACTAAAGGCATGTGCCACCATGCCCAGCCTGCCGCTAGCTCTTGGATTTTGGTATTACAGATGGGAACCACCTTGCCCAAGTCAGTCCATTGGCCAAATTGAATTAAGGGGGTTGAGCTAATGTGTTGCTACCATAGCCCTATAGAGCCCATGGCAGGGTGTTCTAGGATCCAACCAAAGAAGAGTCCCAGTCCTATAGAGCCCATGGCAGGGTGTTCTAGGATCCAACCAAATAAGAGTCCCAGTCCTATAGAGCACATGGCAGAGTGTTTTAGGATCCAACCAAAGGAGAGTCCCAGTCCGGCTGGCATATTCAGAAGGCGCTGGGATAGGGTCCACACAGGCTGCAGAGCGTTGGGTAGTCCCAGCAGTGGGGAGCTCCGCAGAAGCGGAAAAGATGGTTGAGATCATGGAGACAAGATCTGTTCGGGGCAGGTGGGAGAGCCACCTTGGTTTGGAAGCTCCCTGCCCCCAGGCTAACAGTACCATTGATAACAGCTCAGTATTCAGGCCTGGCTTCCAGATCCCCAAGGAGGACGGACCTGCAGTTGGAAAAGAGGAGCCCAAAGCTATGGTGATTCCTTGCCTAGATAAAAGTTAGCAAACGAGGGGTCATTTTCATTAGAAACAATGCTGTTTAGTAACATAGTTGACACATACCTCGGGCTTATCTGTTTGCAGGGAAGCATAGTTGGAAAAAATAAAGGGCAGGTCCTCAGGGGAAAGGGGTGGGGGGAGGGGAATGGATACTTCATTTGGAATCCCAGGCCCGAGAAAGAGACAATGAAAGGACAGGTGAAGAAATTGGCAAACTGAGTGATTGTATTGTTTGTTTGGTTTGGTTTTTCGTGAAACACATTTTCTCTTGTAGCCCAGGCAAGCCTTAAACTCATGACACTGCCTAACCTCCAGAGCTCTTCTCTTACAAGCGTGGGCCACCATGCTCGACCCCGGTGGTTTGTTTTTTATGAGACAGTCTCGTCACGTAATCCAGGCTAGCCTTAAATGCCACTCTGCAGACCCCACATCTCCTGCTTCTGTCTCCTAAATTCTGGGATAGCACGTGTGTGACACGCCACCGCCTGTCTCTTCCCCTCTTCCTTTATATACTTTTCTCAGGGTGTAACAGGGAATGCCTTTCATCCCAGCATTCTGAAGGCAGGGTAGGTGGTGGATCTCTGAGTTTGGGTCCAGTTTGTTCTATGTAGAGAGACCCTGTCTCAAAAAAACAAAAACAAAAACAAACAAACAAAAAGGACAATTTCACTGTGTCAGCCAGGCTGGCTTTGACCTTGTAGCAATTCTCCTGCCTCAGCTACCAGAGTACTGGGATTACAGATGTGAGCCACCTTCCAGGGTGTTAGGATTACTACAGTTGTGAGCCACCGTGCCTGGCTGTAATTAATGTGGCTGTTTCTAATGACTAGAAACAGACTCACGGTTATATGAGGAATCCAAACAGGTAGGGTAGGCTGTAGCTAGGGAGATAGCCATTCTTTTGACTATGGTGATCATTTTAAGGCTGCACGCACACACATATATAAAAAACAAAACAAAACTGCATGCTTTAAATATGTGTACATTTTAAAAAATGGTTTTTGAGACAGGGTTTCTCTGTGTAGCCTGACCTCAAACTCACAGATCCTCTTACCTCTGCCTCCCTGAGGTTTTGTTTTGTTTGTTTTTGGCAGGGCCTCTAACGCAACCTGGCCTCAAACTTACTATGTAGCAAGGATGGCCTTAAACTTCGGATCTTTCTGCCTCGACCTCCAGAGCACAGAAAGTACAAGCTATTAAATGTCCATTTCTCCATCAAGCTGTTTAAGACTGAAACAGGGAGGAAGGAACATCGAGGCCATACGCATGATGGAAATGACCCACATTTCACTATTTAATAAAAGCACATAATTCTGCTGGGTGCAACACACAAGGTAATGTGGTGACTGGCAGGGTGCAAACAACTTCAGCCTCTGGCACGTTTTTGATTTGCGATCTTAACAGAGTTCCTTTAACTTCCTGCTTTCACAGTCTCAATCGCAGAGGGGATTAAATAACATAATAGTTATCACAGAGCCAGCAGGGAGCGGAGGGACACTGTTCAGCGCTGAGCCGCAGGGAATCATTCCTGGGATTCCACAAAGGTAGGTGGAGTGAGGGCAGAAGAGGGCCCCGTGATTGGCCGGGAGGGCCAGAAGGCCAGAAGAGAAGCGTCAGAGAGAGGTGGCACAACAGGTCATCCACACCACCAGCACACACCCCGGGACGGCACCCGGGCCCAGACTTCGGCTCATGCGCACAAGAGATGTGCGAAGGAGGGGTGGGCTCTAAGTTTTGTGGGCGTTACCAGGCAACGAGCACCGCCCCATGCTCCATCACGCAGCGCCTCCTGGTGTTGTTGTTGAATGTTCTGCGGGTTCAAAGCTCCAGTTCCTTGCTGAGGCAGGCTGGGTGTCGCTGGGCCCCAGGGTTATTCGGTCCTGCTTTTGTCAGGGTGGGAGGCAGGGCATCGCTGGTGCAGGTTGGGATGGTTTCTCCCTGGTCCTTGGCTCACTCAGGACCTAGCTTCCAAATCCCACTAGGACCTAGGTCGTCGTCCGTCCAGCGCGGAGGTGCAGGCTTCAGGCCGCGTTGCAAAAACAGACTATATCTAGGTGAATTCTCTGCTTAAAGCAATTGTTTGTTTCTGAATAAGGGAAGGGTAACACACACCTTAAAAACCATTCCTGCTTTCTTGGGGCGAGGGCACGGTGGTGCTAGAGAGATGGTTCAAGTTTGGTTCCTAGCACTTATGTCAGGCAGTTCACAACCACCTGTAACTCCTGTTGCACCGGGCGCAGACTCTTCTGGCCTTTAGGTGCATCTGCACTCTCGTGTTCATACCTACACACAGACACTCCCACATACACATAGTCCAAATATATCTTTAAAAAACAAAAACTTCCTGCTGGGTGTGATGCCACACACCTGTAGTCCCAGCACTCTGGAGATGGGGGCAAAATGTTGAGGGGTTCAGGGTTATCTTTGCCTACATAAAAGTTTCAGGCCAGCAGAGGCTACCAGGGACCCAGTCTCAAAGCATACATACATACATACATACAAGCAAACAAAAACACACAGACAAACAAATATTCCTATGTGTGGATGGAAGAATTTTTATAGCAGAGTCAATCACTTTATGGCCTTGGCTGGACTGGAACTCATCATGACTGCATTCAGAGGGTTGGAAATAAAGGCGTGAGCCACCGTGCCCAGATGAAAGTTCTTTTAAATAAGCCTGTTCGTTTTAAAAACTTTGTTTTATTTATTTTTGTTTATTTATTTATTTTTGAGACAGGGTTTCTCTGTGTAGTCTTGGCTGTGCTGAACTCGCTTTGTAGACCAGGCTGGCCTCGAACTCACAGTGATCCGCCTGCCTCTGCCTCCTGAGTGCTAGGAGTGCCACCACCCCTGCTCTTTGTTTTATTTATTTTATTTATTTATGTGTCTGGTGAACTGGGGGGGAGGCACGCACATGTTGCATCGTGCCTGTGGAGGTCAGAGGGTCAGAGGACAACTTTTGTGGTATTGCTTCTCTCCTTCCTACTTCCCATGGGTTCCAGGAAAATTCAGATTATTAGGACTGGGGGAGAAAGTGTGTTTAGCTGCTGAGCCAGCTCATCAGTCAGTATGTCCCTTCTTTTTGTGTGAATAATGCCGCTGTAAGCGTTTTTTTTTTTTTTTTTTTTTTTGTTTTGTTTTGGTTTGGTTTTTTTGCCTATTGAATGTTCACCAAGGAGTATTGTTGGGTATGGTGTGTTTAGTTTACACTTGGTATTCTATAGTGTTCTTGTTTTTATTTTGTTATTATCATCTTGCTTCTGTCATGTAGTCCTGGCTGGCCTCAAACTCACTACGTAGACCAAGATCTGCCTTCCTTTGCCTCTCCAGGACTGGGATTGAAGGAGTGTGCCACCACCCCTGGCCCTTGAGAGAGACCCATACCTGATCCTCCTGCCTCTACCTCCCCAGCGCTGTAATTACATGGGTGTTTCACAGCACCTGGTTCATGCAGTTCTGAGCATGGAACCCAGGGCCCCACACAGGCTAAGCAAGCACTCTACCAACGGAGCTACATCTGAAACCCCATCATGGCGAGATTTCAGTTGTGGGTCATTTGGCTCAATGAGTGTCTGTGTGTGTGTGTATAATTATTATATATTATATATTTATTTTTTAAATAATGAAATCAGGAGAAACAACTTTGAGTGGCATGTAATACAATAAAAGATGCTATTTCTATATCTATAGTTAATCGGGAAGCTGCTTTGACCTGTCCGGAACCTGAATGCCACATGAAGGAAGGTGGATCAGCTAATGCATTGAAAATGGGCTGCAGGTGGAATGCCAGGAATGCCATTATAGCTGATGTTGCTTTGGCTCTCTGAAGAACTGTTTTGGAGATTAAACCAATAGTGCGTGGCAAGCACTTAAAAGAAGTCACAGCAGCTAAGACACTTCCCAGAAGTATTAGTTCCTTTTGAGACAGGGTTTCTCTGGGTAACAGCCCTGGCTGTCCTGGACTCACTTTGTAGACCAGGCTGGCCTTGAACTCACAGAGATCTGCCTGCCTCTGCCTCCCAAGTGCTGGGCTGACAGGTGTGCGCCACTGCCAATGTCATCTGCTGCTCCAAGTCTCCGCCATCTTGATTTCCTTGCCACAATGGGCTGTACCATCTGTGAGCTAAAGCAGCTCCTTTCTCCCTCCAGTTGCTTTCACTTGAGTATTTTGTCACAGCGAGAGGACAATAAACTAAGATGTGTATTTTATTTTCTAATTTAATTTTTTAAATCTTATTTTATGTATGAGTATTTTGCATTGCATACACGTCTGTGTAGTACATGTGTTCAGTGCCTGTGGAGGCCAGGAGAGGGTGTTTGAGTCCCTGGAACTGTAGTTACAGACAATTTTGTGCTCCCCTGTGGATGCTTGGAATTGAATCCCAGTTATTTGGTTACATGGAAGAGCCAGTGTTCCCAACCACTGAGCCAGCTCTCTAGCCTCAAAACGGTGTACTTTAGACTTCTTTATCAAGATACTTTTCTCTCTTTCTTCCTTTCTTTCTTTCTTTCTTTTTTTCTTTCTTTCTTTCTTTCTTTCTAAAAAAAGATTAGGGCTGGAGAGATGGCTCAGTGGTTAAGAGCACTGACTGCTCTTCTGAAGGGCCTGAGTTCAATTCCCAGCAACCACATGGTGGCTCACAACCAGCTATAATGTGATCTTGTGCCTTCTTCAGGTCTGCAGGGGTACAAGCAGGCAGAGCAATGTATACATAATAAATAAATAAATAAATAAATAAATAAATCTTTAAAAATATTAAAAGAAGATTAATTCATTTATTATTTGTACAGTGTTCTACCTGCACGTGTGCCTACTCGCCAGAAGAGGGCACCAGATCTCAATACAAATGGTTGTGAACCACCATGTGATTGCTGGGAATTGAACTCAGGACCTTTAGGAAGAACAGACAGTACTCTTAACCCCTGAGCCACCTCTCCAGCCCATGAAATGCTTTTCTTTTCTTTTTCTTTTTAAAATTTATTTATTATATGTGCAGTCCTCTGCCTGCATGTACACCTGCAGGCCAGAAGAGGGCACCTGATCTCCTGATAGAAGGTTGTCAGGAATTGAACTCAGGACCTCTGGAAGAGCAGTCAGTGCTCTTAACCTCTGAGCCATCTCTCCACCCCCCACAAGATGCTTTTCTATAGATGGCTTTGGTGAGGACTGGAAAAGCCTGCATGGAGTTTCCCCAGTGTGTAGTGCTTTGTAAAGTAGAAATGGCTGGGACGGCAGCTTTGGCTTTTCATCCCAGAGCTTGGGAAGAGAGATGGACCTCTGTGTGGTCAAGGTCAGCCTTGTTTCAGGTCAGCCAGCGAGGCTGCATAGTGAGGCCTTGTACTAGAAAAAGTAAAAAGAACGCAGAGGAATCATCGCCATTGCACAGCACCACCAGCTCGGCAGTCTTCTTTCTGTGGTCCTCACCTTCAAGGATGAAGGCAGAAAAGATGATGAGTGTGGGCTAGGGTAAGGTTAAACACAGTTGTAATGTGCCTACAAACCTGGGAGGCTGAAGTGTGGGATTGTCCTTTTAAGGCCTGCCTGAGGCACCGTTCAAGACCCTGCCTCAAAACAAACAAACAAACCAAAACAAGAAAACCCTCCAGGCCAAGATATGCACACTTGGTCTTTAAAATTATATTTTGATTTTTTTTTCTTTTTTGGTTTTTGAGACAGGGTTTCTCTGTGTAGCCTTAACTGTTCTGGACTCGCTTTGTAGACCAGGCTGGCCTCAAATTCACAGCGATCCACCTGCCTCTGCCTCCTGAGTGCTGGGATTAAAGGTGTGCGCCACCATACCTGGCTTGATATAATTTTTATTATAACACACACACACACACACACCACAGACACACACGCCTGCTAAGCCATCTCTCTGGCCTCACACAATCTTTGTCTTAGCTGTAGAGAGATGAGCACAGCCATCAGAGCCAAAGAAGAGAGAAGCAAAGGGGCTGGGAAGCCAGAAGACCAGAGATCTCCCAGGATGGATGGATGTTCCTGGCAGGCCCAAGGCAAGGCTGATAGACAGACAGCATCAGGAGCTTTGACGGATGCTCACTGATCTCATACCATTTAACAAAACCGACCCCACTGGTGCAAAACGATGGGGTTGGAGGGAAGCACGGTCCCTTATGCTTGTCTAGTTGGTACTGGCTGAGTACAGGGGGTTGGGCTTTAATGTGTTAGTGCTATAGTTAGGATTTTAAAAAAAGATTTATTTATTTAATATACAGTGTTCTGCCTGCATGTAACATCTGCAGGCCAGAATTGGGCACCAGATATCATTGTAGATGGTTGTGAGCCATCATGCGGTTGCTGGGAATTGAACTCAGGACCTTTGGAAGAGCAGGCAGCACTGTTAACTTCTGAGCCATCTCTCCAGCCCCTGTAGTTAGGATCTTGAATATTCGTTTCCCCAAAAACTCTTGTGGGAAAGGCTTTGTTCTTATTTTGATGCTATTGGTGGGTAGTGGAAAACTTTAGGAGGTGTGGTTTATGGGGAGGAAGTTAGGTTGAGGAGAGCATGCCCATGAAAGAGATGTTGGCCTCTTTTTTTTTTCACCTCTTTGCTTTCTAGTTGTCTTGAGATGAACAGCCTCCTCTCTTTGGGGTTCTCTCTGCAATGGCTCACCACAGGCCCGAAGCATTAAACCCTTAGGTGCCTTTCATCTGCCTGTAAAGTAAATTTGAGACTTGCCGTGCTGCCATTAATGTCTTCACATAGCTGACCTTGCTCTGCAGTGTGCTTTCTTTCTTTCCTGTCATTTGCTAAACCAGCTTCCTTAACAAAATAGTTTACCTCAGATTTTTTTTTTTTTGGCAATTCTTTGTGCTTTTATAATTTTTCTTCAATTTCTAAGAGCTAACCCAAATTGATCTTTTGCCAAAATCTTTTCAACCCAGCGTCGAACATTTCTTTTCTTTTCTTTCTTTGACAGGGTTTCTCTGTGTAGCCCTGGCTGTCCTGGATTCAATTTGTAGACCAGGCTGGCCTTGAACTCACGGAGATACACCCACCTCTGCCTCCCAGGGTGCTGAGATTACAGGCATGTTCCACTGCACCTGGCTCTCAAATATTGTTTATATCAGGTAATTTGTTCATATTTCATAGTACTCCTTGCTTTACCAGAGGACCAGAGTTTGATTCCCAAAACCCACCTAGGGTAGATGACTGAGGCCTATAACTCCAGTTCCAGGGCATCTGCCATTATCTTCTGGCTTCAGAGGGCATGTGCGTGTGCATGCGCGCGTGCACGTACACGCACACACACACACCATAAAATAATAATTAAAATATTTATGTGTATGAGAGTTGCATGTATGTATGTATGCATGCATGCATGTATGCATGTATGCCATGTGCATGCCTAGTACTCATGAAGGCCAGGAGTGGGCATTGAATTCCCTGGGACTAGACTTACAGACAGCTGTGAGCAATCATTATGTGCTGGAAACCAAACTTGGATCCTACGGAAGAGCAGCCAGTACTTTTAACCACTGAGCCATCACTCCAACCCCTAAAAATCTTTTAAAGAGATGTATCTTTTTTTTAAATTAATGAATTAATTTTTTTGTTTTTCCAGACAGGGTTTCTCTGTGTAGCGTTGGCTGTCCTGGACTCACTTTGTAGACCAGGCTGGCCTCGAACTCACATTGATCTGCCTGCCTCTGCCTCCCGAGTGCTGGGATGTATCTATTTTTATGTACAAATGTTTCACCTGCCCGTATACAAGTGCACCACGTTTGTGCCTGGAACCCACAGAGGCCGGAAGAGAGGGTCAGATCCCCTAAAACTGGAGTTCTAGATGGTTGTGTGCCACCATGTAAATGCTAAGAGCAGAACCTACACCCTTTTCAGGAGGGCAAGTGGACTTAACCATTGAGCCTTCTCTCCAGCCCTTAAAAATCTTTAAAAAACATTGCGCTACCTAGGAGCTGGGGACGAGGCTCAGTTGGCAGAGTATGAGCCTAACGGTAAAAAGCCCTGGGTTTGAGCTCCACACTACATAAACTGGGCGTGGCGATGCATGCCTGTAATCCTAGTGCTCAGGAGGCAGAAAGAGGAAGATTAGAACTTCAAGGTCTTCCTCAGGGAGTAATGGACCAGCCTGGAGTATATAAGACCTCTCTCTCTCTCTCTCTCTCTCTCTCTCTCTCTCTCTCTCTCTCACACACACACACACACCTAAAAATAATAAAAATAAATATTTAAAAATTCTTGCTATCTGGGCACAGTGGTGTACCTCCAGACTTTCAGCTGTCCAGGAGGTTGAGATGGGACGATCACTTGAGTCCATGAGGTTGAAACCAGCCTGAGCAATGTAGCAAGACTCCCGTGTCAAAAGCAAGCGAACACCTGGGTGACATCTGGAAAACAAGACAGGTCCGAGGACACTAGCCAGAAATACTGGCAGCCCCAGACCCTCCAAAGTGTCTGTCTCAGGCAAGCACTGCTTGGAACGCAAATGGAATCTGCAAACTTTCCTGTTAAAATGAATCACTCCGTTACAAGGTCTCGCTTGCCGCACAGATTTCCCTCAGCGCATTTTCCGGAAGACAGCTTATACTTTAGCAAGTAAGCTGAAGGCGTTTGAAATGCTTTCACACAATAAATCAAAATGTTTGAACAGGTTGTTAGGAACAGAGATGCCGTTTTCTCTGAATGCTGCATCAGTTGAGACGTTTGCTGTTCACTGGGTTAGGAACAGTATCTCAGGCTGGGGATCTAGTGCAGTGATAGAGAAGAGAAAAACAGCATCTCACTGGCCATGGGGACCCATGCTTGTAATCTCAGAATCCAGGAGGCGGAGTCAGGAAGATTGTGAGTTTGAAATAAGCCCTTTGAGTTACACACCGAGAACCCACCCCAGCATCACACTGCCTTTCTAAACTTCCAATAGAAAATAACGAGACTTATTTATGCACCTTGAGGTCCATATGCAAATACTGTTGGTAACAGACCAATTCCTTTTTCTTTTCTTTCTAAAATATATATAATGTATACAACGTCCCGCCTACATGTGTGCCTGCCCTCCAGACGAGGGCGCCAGATCTCATTATAGTTGGTTATGAGCCACCATGTGGTTGCTGGGAATTGAACTCAGGGCCGCTGCAGTCCTCTTAACCTCTGAGCCATCTCTCTAGCCCAGCAGACCAATGTCCAAGGTCAGGAGGGACGGTAGATGTAAGGGAAGGCTGCTGGCCATACAGGAATCAGCTAGGAAGACCAGACTAGAGGACCACACTGGAAAGAGTATATGTACTTCCTTCCCAGGAAACATGGATTGGATCGAAGAACTTTTTTTTTTTTTTTTTGTTTTTCGAGACAGGGTTTCTCTGTGCAGTGTTGGCTGTCCTGGACTCACTTTGTAGACCAGGCTGGCCTCGAACTCACAGAGTTCCAAAGAACTTCCTAAAGACAAGGCAATTTCTTTTTTCCAATAGTGGGATTGAATCCAGAGCCTTGTACGTGTTAGGCGCGTGCTCTACCACTGAGCCACATCCACGCCCTTGTTTGTTTATGATTAGGTCTTACTATGTAGCCCGCATTGGCCTTGAACTTGTGATCGATCCTCTTGCATCTATTGCCCTAATGGTGAGGTTACCGGTGTGCACCATGCTGCCTAGATAAAGGCTTGGAACTACTTTTAGACTTTGAGAGAAGTTGTGAGTACAGTGTAATAGGAAAATGATCCCGCGATCATTTCAAGTTCAAGACCAGCTTAGGAAATTTAGCAAGAACAAAACAAACAAACAATCCCCCCTCCCCCAAAAATCCCCAAACAAATCAAAACAAAAAGGAAAAAGGAAAAAAAATGGCTGGGGGCTGACGGCATGGTTCAGTGGGTACAGGCGCTCGCGGCCGGCCTGGAATCTTTTCACCGTGAGAATACCAAATGTCTCCCATAGGCTCACGGATATGACTACTTGGTCCCCGCACAGTGGAGAGGTTAGTGGGAGGTTATGGGACCTTTCAGAAGTGTAGCTTTTCTAGAGGAAGTACATCTCGGGTGTAGGCTTTTGAGAGCGTACAGCCTTGCCTCACTTCCAGTTTTACCCCCTGTGCTTTTTTTATGTGTTGTGGGCGAAGGTATGACTTTTCAGCTTCCTACTCCAACCGCTTCCTGCCCTGCTTGCTGTGTCACTATGAACTCCATGAACACCGTGGAATCCTAAGACAAAATAAACCTTCTTCCTTAAGTTCCTTCTAGTCATGGTCTTTTTTTTTTTTTTTTTTAAAGATTTATTTATTTGTTACATATACAGTGCTCTGCCTGCATGTACACCTACACACCAGAAGAGGGCACCAGATCACATTGTAGCTGGTTGTGAGCCACCATGTGCTTGCTGGGAATTGAACTCAGGACCTCTGGAAGAGGAGACGGTGCTCTTAACCGCCGAGCCATCTCTCCAGCCCCCCTTTAAAAAAAAACTAGTTTATTTATTTTTATTTTATGTTCATTGGCGTTTTGTCTTCACGTATGTCTGTGTGAGGGCGTCAGAACTTGGAGTTACAGACAGTTGTGAGCTGCCATGTGGGTGCTGGGAACTGAACTCGGGTCCTTTGGAAGAGCAGTCAGTGCTCTTAACCACTGAGCCATCTCTCCAGCCCCCTAGTCATGGTATCTTTTCACAGCAACAGGAGAACAACGGATACAGTGTGTTTTATTTTTTAATTTTTATTTAATTTATGTGCATTGGTGTGAGGGTGTCAGATCTTGGAGTTACAGACAGTTGTGAGCTGCCATGTGGTTGCTGGGAATTGAACCCAGGTCCTTTGGAAGAGCAGGTAGTGTTCTTAACCACTGAGCCACCTCTCCAGCCCTACAGTGTGTTTTATTACTAAGTAGTTCAGGCTGGTTTCTCACTTGCAATCTTCCTGCCTCAGTCTCCCAAGTGCTGGTATGACAGATGTGTGCCACCATGTTCACTCTCAATAAATATATTTTTAGGAGGGTAAGTTTAGCTATAATATGGTAGAATTTCATTTTTATGTTTCTTTTTTCTTTTTCTTTTTCTTTTTTTTTTTTTTTTTTTTTTTTTTTGGTTTTTCGAGACAGGGTCTCTCTGTGTAGCCTTGACTGTCCTAGACTCACTTTGTAGACCAGGCTGGCCTCGAACTCACAGCAATCCGCCTGCCTCTGCCTCCCGAGTGCTGGCATTAAAGGTGTGCGCCACCACCGCCCGGCGTCTTTTCTTTTTCTAGCTTACAATGTTTTGAATGATAGAATTAAGTCATTTTCTGTTGTGCCACGGGGCCCCAGGGACTACTTTTGTATACACATCTCTGAGTTTCATGAAGATATTTCTCTTCTTTTTAAATATTTTTTTTCCTTTTCCAAGATTATAATATATTAACATCATTTCCGAGGATAGTTTTCTTGTTCTCCCCCACCCCACCCCCCAACCCCGAGACAAGGTTTCTCTGTGTAGTCTTGGCTGTGGCTGTCCTGGACTCACTTTGTAGACCAGGCTGGCCTCGAACTCACAGCGATCCGCCTGCCTCTGCCTCCCGAGTGCTGGGATCAAAGGTGTGTGCACCACTGCCCGGCTCCGAGTATAGTTTTCTTGATGACGAATTGCTGGATGGAAACATTTGTAATCTGGACATTGATACACACTGTAAACTTGCCCCGCTCAGGCCCCAAATGCAGATGTGCGGCAGATTCTCCCATTTACTCTGCTCCTTCATAGTGGGATTTCCAGCATCCTTGCTCTCATTCTATAATCATTTCCTAGTACTTTGATTCCCCGAGGCTGTCTCTCCATTTCCTGAGCCAGTGGCTCTGTGTGGAGATGCAGGTCACAGCAGAGGCTGGGATGTGGAAAGCTGAGGGACGGGGTTGGAGCATCACTGTAGTCTGCAGCTGGTGTCAGCGCTCTGTGTGTGGAGAAGGTATGAACCGCGTCCGGTGGGCTGCCTTCTTTGCAGGATTGAGCTTTCTGGGGAGGTGGAGGAGAGGTACTCAGTGTTTGGAAAAATGACTTAAGAAGCATATTGAAAGGTAGATCAAGCTGGGCGGTGGTGGTGCACGCCTTTGATCCCAGTACTTGGGAGGCAGAGGCAGGCGGATCGCTGTGAGTTCGAGGCCAGCCTGGTCTACAAAGCGAGTCTAGGACAGCCAGGGCTACACAGAGAAACCCTGTCTCAAAAAATAGATCAAACCAGGTGGTGGTGGTGCACACCTTTAATCCAAGAACTCTGAAGGCCGAGGCAGGCTGACTTTGTGAGTTCGAGGTCAGCCTGGTCTACAGAATGAGTTTCAGTTCCAGGACAGCCAGGGTTACACAGAGAAACCCTGCCTCGAAAAACCAAAAAAAAAAAAAAAAAAAAAAGAATGCATACTGAAGCCGGGCGTGGTGGTGCACACCTTTAATCCCAGCATTCGGGAGGCAGAGGCTGGCTGATCTCTCTGAGTTCGAGGCCAGCCTGGTCTACAGGACAGCCAAGGTTACACAGAGAAACCCTGTCTCAAAAAACAAACAAACAAAAACAAAACTAAACAAAAAGAATGCAGACTGAGCATGCCAGTAATCAGTGCTCCTCCATGGTCTCTGTCTTAGTCCCTGCCTCCAGGTTCCTGCCTTGACTTTCTGCCCTGACTTCCCGCAGTGATTGTGATTGCAACGTGCAGGCCACATAAACTCTTTCCTCCCCAAATTTGCTGTGGGCAGTGTTTTATCACAGCAACAGAGAGCCACACCAGGGCAGTCAGGATGAATAGAAAGGCTGAGCTGAGAGGTTGGAGGGACTACAGATGCAGAGAACACCCAGACCTGAAGCAGCCAGGACCCCAGAGATGGCTCAAAGCACGCACTGCTCCCTCAGAGGACCAGAATTTGGCTCCCAATACCCACATCAGGTGCCAGCTTCTAAGTCCAGTTCTAGTGGCTCTGGTGCTCTCTTCTGGCCTTTGTGGGCTCTTGTACACACACACACACACACACACACACACACACACACACACATACACACACACACTCTACATACACATAATGAATAATTAAAAAAATTTTTTTTGGTTTTTTGAGACAGGGTTTCCTCTGTGTAGCCTTGAGGGAAAAATATTATTTGTATATGAGAGAGAGAGAGAGAGAGAGAGAGAGAGAGAGAGAGAGAGAGAGAGAGAGAGAGAGAGAGAGAGAGACAGACAGACTAGAGAGACAGCTCAGCGGTTAAAATCACTAGCTGCTCTTCCAGAGGACCCTGGTTTGATTCCCAGCAACCACATGGCAGCTCACAACTGTCTGAAACTCCAGTCCAAGGGGCCCCACTGCAATTATGTGGTTTACAAACATACTGACAAACATTACAAATATGCCTGTATATGCAGGCAACACACAATATACATAAACTAATAAAAAAAGTAACACTTTAAAAAATTAGATGGGGGAAAGGATAGCTTATAGGCAAATACAACAGTGACAGTGACTTACAGTTTTGTCCTTCCCTGGCCAACAGTACCCACAGATTCATTTTCTGAAACACAGCGTATTTCACAACTAAAGCTCCACACCTTTAAAATTGAGTTTTCTCTTTTTGAAGTACAGCTCCGAGCAACTACAAGTTTCCGTTCCTCTAACCCGAGGCAGCAGTTGCTTTTAACTTCTATCTTTTATTTAAAAAACTTAATTGGAAGTTCTTGTAGCCAGAAGGAGCACTTCAAAGAAAGGGGGAAAAAAATCCCAAAAATTAATACTTTATGTCCGAGGTTAGCAGGGAGCGAAACAAAGGACTGCAGACACCAGGGGTGAACGGTGCAGAGGGAAGCTGAGAAGAAGGAAGGAAGGACGGAACGGACTCAAGAAAGAAAGGAAGTTGGAAATCAGCTTGCCTGGTTGGTTTTGTTTTCTTAAGTGGAGTGATATTTTCCCTCTGGAGGGATTTGTATGCAGTGTTTGTAATGCCTCACACAGCCCAAAGGCCCTTCGTACAAATCCCTCCACTAGCCCCTGTCCACAATTATCTACCCAGGAACCACAGTTCTTCCTAGCCATTTGGGAGAGAGTCTTGCCATTGTAGATTCTATTTCTTTTCCTTTTTCTTTTTTTTAAAATTTGCATCCTTTCTTGTTACTTTTTTCCCTTCAGTTTTCCAAGACTCGGTTTCTCTGTGTAACAGCCCTGGCTGTCCTGAGGTAGATCAGGCTGGCCTCAAGCTCAAGAGATCTGCTTGCCTCTGCCTCTGGAGTTCTGGGATTAAAGGTTTGTGCCACCACGCCCAACTCTCATTATTTTAAAAAATTAGTCACCGGGCGTGGTGGCGCACGCCTTTAATCCCAGCACTCGGGAGGCAGAGGCAGGCGGATCGCTGTGAGTTCAAGGCCAGCCTGGTCTACAAAGTGAGTCCAGGATGGCCAATGCTACACAGAGAAACCCTGTCTCGAAAAACCAAAAAATTATTATTATTATTATTATTATTATTATTATTATTATTATTGTGTGTGCTTGTTCATGTGTGTGCTGTATGGATTTATGTGGACCATACATGTGTAGGTATTTTTGGATGCCAAAGGACACTGAGTTTCCTAGAACTGGAGTTTGCAGGTGGTTGTGGGTGCTGGGAACCAAACCCAAGGTCCTCTGTAAGAGCAGTGTGTGCTCTTAACTGCTGAGCCATCTCTCCAGCATCAAGATTCTCCTAATTTTTGGGTGTGTGTGTGAGGGAGGGGCACTGGAGATCTAACGAGGGTCCTGGATATCCTGGGAAACTGCTCTGTTCTTGAGTTATGTCCCCTCCTGTGATATGATCATCTTCGCTGTATCAGGGATGGCGCCGACAGGGCCGCTGAGACACGGGCTGTGAATGAATGGATTCATCGAACACAGACGGCAGAAGCAGAGTGTAGTACATACACTGCAATATGTAGTGGGAAAATGGTGGTGGGAAAATGGCGGTAGCATAATTCTTAAACTACATTTATTTGCATGCGTGCGCACATGCGCACACGCACCCGTGTCAAGGCACCTGTTTGGAGGTCAAAGGACAGTTTGTGGGAGTTCATTTCCTCCTGCCATGTGGATTTTGGGAATTAAACTCAGGTCAGCAGGCTTTGAAGCACACACCTACACCTACTGATCTATCTTGCTGGCTCTAAGGGTCTGCTTTTGGGGGGCGGCGGGGTTTCTACTAGCGAAGTCAGGCACTGTTTCAATGTCGCGGAGTCCTTGAATGACTGATGTTGAGGCTTATCATGGCTAACAACCACCTGTCCTTGAGGCAACGGTGGTGGTCTTGTCTTGAGTCGGGCATGGCTCAGCAGGGCCACCTGTCCTAAACAGGTGATTGCATTTGGGGGCTGTTAAAGTCAACTCTTTCTGAGGAGATAAGGGCCCTGCTTAGAGACAGCGGCGGCTGTGCTCTCAGCTCAGCCCGCTGCGAAGCCTTGTCCCGAGGCTCAGAGGGCTAGCACCGCCTCCACCCCGCATCCCACAATCTCTATTCACCAAAGTGCTTTCATGAATCTATTATTTATACTCCTCTTATGTACTGTTTCATACATGGAAATGGATATTTGAATGCATGCCAAATAGCTTTTATCTTTTTTTTTTCAAGTTCTCTTGTTCCCAAACCCCACTTACTATAGTTGTCCCAGACAGAAAACATGCATCCCCTTTAAAAAAAAAAAAGATTTTATTTTTATTTATGTATATGTGTGTATGCATGTGCAGTGCTGTATACTCCAGGCTCCCTGGTCAGGGAGCGTCTGGCAATTCTCCTGCCTGTGTTGCTAGTGTTCCATAGGAGTGCTGGGATTGCAGATAGGAGACATTGCTTTGCTTTGTTTTTCTTTTTGGTTTTTTTGAGACAGGATTTCTCTGTGTTAGCCTTGGCTGTCCTTGGCTCACTTTGTAGACCAGGCTGGCCTCGAACTCACAGCGATCCACCTGCCTCTGCCTCCCAAGTGCTGGGATTAAAGGTATGGATGGTGGCGAGCCATCATGTGGGAGCTGGAAACATACAGCCCCTTGTTTAAACTTTTAATATTCGAGTTGGTGATTTTGTTTTATTCTTTGGGAATGGGTCTCTGTAGCTAGAGCTGCTGGCCCTGGACTTGAGGTGGTGAAGATGGCTTCGGGCTCTTAACCCTCTTGACTCCCCTGACCAGCACTTGGGATAGATCGACAGGAGCCTGGAAAGCTCTAGGCCAACTTGGGCTGCATAACAACACCCTGTCTGTGGGGGGAAAAAAAGACTTATTGAGATCTAGCTCATAGAATTTACAATTTTGTCACTTAATGCATACAATTCAATGATTTTTTTTTTTTTTAGTGTGTTTATAGATGTATGCTACCACGACAGTAGACAATTGTAGAACATATTTATTACCTCAGAATAAAACCATTTACTCTTTGGCTGTTTTTTGTTTTTGTTTCGTTTTGTTTTGTTTTGGGTTTTATCGAGACAGGGTTTCTCTGTGTTAGCCTTGGCTGTCCTGGACTCGCTTTGTAGACCTCACATCAATCCGCCTACCTCTGCCTCCCGAGTGCTGGGATTAAAGGCATGCGCCACCATGCCCGGCTGTAGCTTGCAGCTTTTAAGGTCCCTCTGTGCTGCAGTTTGTATGCATACAGATTTCAGTTTGTGGTCAGATGATATACCCATACACAGATTTACCTAGCGGCCTTGTTTGCTCTTCAGTTGCTCTGACAAATACTACAACCAAAAGCAACATGGGGAGGACACAGTTTATTTGCCTCACATTCTATTACAATCCGTCTCTGAGGGAAGTCAGGCAGGAACACAGGCAGGAACATGAAGGTAGAACCATGGAGAAATGTTGCCTCCCGGCTTGCTCTCTCCCTGGCTCCTGTTCAGCTACCATTCTTAAATAACCCAGGCCCACCTGCCCAGGGCTGGCCACATCCACAGTGGGCTGGCCCCTCCCCCATCAATCAACAATCAAGACAATTCCCAACAGACATGGGCACAGGCCAATCTGATCTGGGTGATGTCACGATTATTGAGACTCTCTCTGAGGACGCTGGCTGCCATGTTGACAGCTGACACTAACTAGGGCATTTAGTTTATCCTGTGGTCTGTTAGTGGATTTTGGCTACATTTTAGTTACTTGTCTGTTATGATGATAAAACACTATGACCAAAAAAAAAAAAAAAAACCAGAAAAAACCAAAACACCATGACCAAGGTAACCTACAGAAGGAAGAGTTATTTTGAGCAAATGTATCAGCGAGCAAATAAGATCGGTTAGGAGCTGGGTGGTGCTGGCCCACACCTTTAATCCCAGCACTAGGGAGGCAGAGACAGGTGTATCCCTGTGAGTTCAAGGCCAGCCTGGTCTACAAAGTGAGTCCAGGACGGCCAAGGCTACACAGAGAAACCCTGTCTTGAAAAACCAAACCAATCAACCAACAACCAAACCAACAAAAAACAAGATTGGCCAGGAGCTGGGACATGGTGGCTCATGCTTTTAATCCCAGCACTCGGGAGGCAGAGGCAGGTGGATGGCTGTGAGTTTGAAGGAACCAGCTCTCCCTCCTTAAGGATCCCCATTAAGACCAAAGTCTGGAAAAAGTCGGCCCACCCAGTCCTTCCTTAAAGACCCCCATTAAGGCCAAAGCATGTAGATTTCTAGAGGGTTCAGCTTGAACCAAGGACAGACAAGCATCAGATCACTGTGTGTGTGTGGCAGGGACAGGGAAAACCTTGAAGAGTCCAACTTGACTGAAGGTCTCAGTCTGTACTCAGGGTCCAGCTTGACTCAAGGACAACCAGCTGTGTTTAAAATTTTCTGCTACCCCTCCCCAACTAAGAAAGTCCCAATGCTAGTCTATTAACCAATCAAGTTTCTCTGCTAAGTTCTGCTTCTGTAAAGGGTATAAAAAGCCCATGTTTCTAGTCCTCTGGGTCTGCAGCTTGAAAGGATTGACAGGCCCGACGCGTAGGCTCAATAAATTCCTGTATTTTTTGCATGGACGTCGGGACTCTGTCTCTCACTAGGGACTCTGGGAATAGACTAGAGATCTCTCTAGAGGTGTCAATCTTACAAGTTCAAGGCCAGCCTGGTCTACAAAGGAGTCCAGGGTAGCCAAGGCTACACAGAGAAAGCCTGTCTTGAAAAACAAAAACAAAAAACAAACAAACAAAAAAGATCGGTTAGTAGAGAAACTGTTAAAAGAGAGGGATTAAAAAAAAGAGAGAGAGACTTTGAAGTTGAAAATTACAGCAAGGGACTTCAGCACAGTGTCTCTGTGGTAGCACTGAGCTGGGCAAGGAGAATCAGGCAACTTGAAGGCACATCAAGGAGGGTGTCCCTGGAGGAGCAGCAGGTGGAGCAAATAAATAAGTCCTCTGGAAAGTATGGGACACCCTCAAATGCACCCAAGTAGACACAGAAAGAGTGCTTTATTTTTTTATTTTTTATTTTTTTGGTTTTTTTCCGAGATATGATTTCTCTGTGTAGCCTTGGCTGTCCCAGGCTTGCTTTGTAGACCAGGCTGGCCTCGAACTCACAACAGTCTGCCTGCCTCTGCCTCCCGAGTGCTGGGATTAAAGGCATATGCCGCCACACTCGGATTTTTGTTTGTTTTTAGAGAGAGAGTGCTTTAAGGAAGCAAGGGGGCAGATATGATTTCTTCCTTTGCTTTTTGCTTGGAGACAGCGTCTCATGTAGCCCAGGCTGCTCCAGAGCTCACTACATAATTGAGGCTGGCCTCGAACCCCTGATCCTCTTGACTCCATGGCCAAGTGCTAGGATTGCAAACACACGCCACCAAATCTAACTGTTTTTGCTGTCACTGCTTCTGCTCTCTCCTCTCCTTCTCCTCCCCCTCCCCCCACATTCCCTCCCCCCACACTCCCTCTCCACCAACCCCCCCTTCTCCTCTTCCCTTTCGTCTTCTTCCTTGAGACAGAGTCTCAGTATGTAGCTCTGGCTGGCCTGGTACTCATCATGTAGACTGGCCTGGCCTGGAATTCAGAAAGACACCTGCCTCTGTCTCCATGGTGCCCAGCTGCCCTCTGCATCTTCCGTTAGTACTTTGACCATATTTGCAACTGCTTTGAGAAGTTTGTCTCAAGTATCTGCCTGTGTTCGCAACACAGCCGGCCAGTTTCCACTAGTTGGTGGGAACTGCTCTGTTGTTTTTGGTAGCCCTGGGGATATAAATTGCTACATGTTCTGATCTAATTAAAATCAATAGTCTTTAAAGAGTAGTCTCCGAGGCCGGTCTGGGAGGTTTGGTCAGGCCTCAGTAGGACCCTCAGCTGCCTTTTCCCTGGTTTACTTTACTAAATTCCTACTGGCCTATAATTGGCTGGCTGCACTCATGGCTGTCAGCATCCTCCTAATTGTGTAATACCAAAATGTCCATCTAGTCAACAACACACTTAGGCTTCAACGGCCCCAGGTGTTATCTTCGGTTCTGAATGGGAAGAAGATTCGAGGTCTCTGTTTATGCTTCTCCCTGCTAGGCCTAATCTCTTAGTGTGCTGAGGCTGTGGGGGACATTTTTTGATCTTGAGATGAGGTTTTGTTGTGTAGGCCAGGCTGGCATCAAGTTCACTTGATATTCCAATCTGGCCTCGATGTCATGATCTTGCGGCCTTTGCCTCCCAAGTGCTGGGATTCCAGGCATGTGCCATCAGCACTGGTGACTCACTACTCCTGAGTGACACCACGGCTCTCTTAGGGGGGCATTGAAAGGGATGGTGGCTTTTACTAGCTCACCTTACCTCTTCTGGCATGGACTTCCCTGTGTGCTGCTGCTCATAACCCTTCACCCACTGTCCTGTCAATTAACCAGATAAACTTGTCAATTCCCCAGAGAGAACTTCGGTGGAATGGCACCTTGGTTCTTGGTCTGCCATTGGGATCTTAGGAGGAGGAGGAGGAAGAGGAGGAAGAGGAGGAGGAGAAAGAGGAGGAGGGAGAGGAGGAGGAGGAGTGGTAAACATTGCTTCTACCTCCCCTGGGAAAGGAATTCTAGCAACAGGTAACCCTAAGGTAGCCACTAGAATCACACACACACACACACACACACACACACACACACACACACACACACATTCTCTCTCTCTCTCTCTCTCTCACCCCTTTCTTATTCTTCATGGTCAATCAGTCTGCTGACAAAGATGGAATAGATCTAAGAAACACACGCGATGGCTGTATCTTAAGTGTCTCCAGAGACCCATGGGTTTAAAGGTATGGATTATGATCCCCCAGGGTGGTGCTACTAGAGGCAGCGGCACTTTCTTCTCAGGGAAAAAGGGTTTCTTTCAGCTCCCGGCCTGATGTACAGTCTAACATAGTGGGAAAGGTGCGGTAAGAGGAGCATGGGCCAGCAGTCCAGCTCAGGAAGCCGAGAGCAGAGAATGCTGGCGCCCCAGGTACTTTCTCCTTTTTATTTAGTCAGGGATTCCAGTCAATGAAGTGACATCCCTCACATTCGGGGTGGGGCCACCCCCACCCCCACCCCCCCCCCAACCTCATTTAATCTAGTCTATTTAATCACGTCATTATAGAGGCCTCTCTGCTGAGTGATTCTTGTTGCTTTCAGGTTGACAATCTAAGCATCACAACTTCTTTTTGTTTGTTTGGTTTTTGTTTTGTTTCTCAAGACAAGGTTTCTCTGTGTAGCCTTGGCTGTCTTAGATTTGCTTTGTAGACCAGGCTGGCCTTGAACTCACAGCAATCCACTTGCTTCTGCTTCCTGAGTGCTGGGATTAAAGGTGTGCACCACCACTCCCAGCCCATCACAACTTCTTCTTCTTCTTCTTCTTCTTTTTCTTCTTCTTCTTCTTCTTCTTCTTCTTCTTCTTCTTCTTCTTCTTCTTCTTCTTCTGGTTTTTCGAGACAGGGTTTCTCTGTGTAACCCTGGCTGCCCTGGATTTGCTTTGTAGACCAGGCTGGCCTCGAACTCACAGCAATCCACCTGCCTCTGCCTCCCGAGTGCTGGGATTAAAGGCATGCACCACCATGCCTGGCCCATCACAACTTCTTAATCTATCCTGGACCAAGGGCAGCAGCACTCACAGAGTCACAGCCCTGACTACATCCCTCTCCAGGCTTGTTCTGCCGATCTTTATGGCATCTCCTGGATCCTATGTCAGATTTGGGGCTTCTTCTCGTGTCCCTGCTTACTGCTGTCACACTCCTCACCCACCTCCCTAAAATTAACTATGAGACCACTTTAAAAAAAAAAGATTTGTTTATTTTATTTATTGCACATGAGTGCTTTATTTGCAGAAGAGGGTATCAGATTACATTAGATGGTTGTGAGCCACCATGTGGTTGCTGGGACTTGAACTCAGGACCTCTGGAAGAGCAGGTGGCGCTCTTAACCACTGAGCCATCTCTCCAGCCCTATGAGACCACTTTTAACTGTTATGATCTTCTCTCTTTTGCCACTCCTGCTGCCAGCCCACACAGCCACTTTCCCTGGATCCCAAGAACTCCGACTCAACCCTCATGAAAGACAACTGATTTCTGCCTGCCCGTTACTCCTATTTTAACAGGTATAACTTAAGGGTTCTTCACGCAAATAGATCCACTTGCTCATCTCCCTGGGATGGGTTATCAACTGTCAGTTAGACTGGAGGCCATAAGAGGGTGCTAGATTCCTTGGAGCTGGAGTTCCAGATGGTTTGGAGTTGCCTAATTTGGGGGTGCCGGGAACTGAATTCAGATCTTCTGAAAAAGCAGCAAATGCTCTTAACTACTGAGCCATTTCTCCAGGCTCAAGGCAAGATATTTTCTACCCCTCTGAGGTTTTCTTTTTTGTTTTGTTTTGTTTTTGTTTTTTCTTTTTCTTTTTTGAGACAGGATTTCACTGTGAAGCCCTGACTAGCTTGGAACTTACTGTGTAGACCAGGCTGGCTTCAGACACACAGAGAGCTGCCTGTCTCTACCTCCTGAGTGCTGGGATTAAAGGTGTGCACCTACATACTGGGCTTTATACTCCAATTCTAAAAATATTTCTTTTTTCTTTTTCTTTCTTTCTTTCTTTTTTTTTTAAGATTTATTTATTTTATTATGTATACAGTGTTCTGTCTGCATGTACACCTGCCAGCCAGAAGAGGGCATCAGATCTCACTATAGATGGTTAGGAGCCACCATGTGGCTGCTGGGATTTGAACTCAGGACCTCTGGAAGAGCAGTCAGTGCTCTTAACCTCTGAGCCATCTCTCCAGCCCCTAAAAATATTTCTTCTCTTTCTCCTTTCCTTCCCCTTTCTCTATCTTTCTTTTTCTTCTCCCTCTTCCTTTCTTCCATGATCCCCTCTGTCCTTTCTCTTCCTTTGCTGGGGACTCGCACATGCTAAGGATGAGTTCTATCCTAGGGCTGCATCGAATCTGTAAAATTCCTTAAGCTGTAATGAAACAAACTCAAAAGACTCCCCACCCCCAATACCCATAGATGCTATTTCTCTGAAGAGCTTGGTCAACAGGTACAAGGTTGTACTTAGAATAAGCTCTGGCATTGTCATGTGTGGCTGGGCAACAGCACTGTAATATGCTTCAGAGCAGCTATAAGAACTTTGAATGCCCTCACCACACAGATAACAAATGTTGGAGTGGAGGTGGGTCAGTCACTTTTCTATTGCTGTGATAAAACACCGTGAACATGGCGCATGCCTTTAATCCCAGCACTTGGGAGGCAGACGCAGGCGGATCGCTGTGAGTTCAAGGCCAGCCTGGTCTACAAAGCAAATCCAGGACAGCCAAGGCTAGCACAGAGAGACCCTGTCTCAAAACCCGACCCTCCAAAAAAAAAAAAAAAAAACAAAACCCACCATGAACAAGGCAACTTATAGAAGAAAGAGGGCCAGGCTTGGTGGCGCACACCTTTAGTCCCAGCACTCAGGAGGCAGAGAGGCAGGTGGATCTCTGTGAGTTCGAGGCCAGCCTGGTCTGCCTATGGAGTTATAAGCCAGCCAGAGCCACATAATACAAACAACACAACATGAGTAATAATGGTAAACTAAAAGAACAGCCACATACCTTGATTTCCTAGTATTTCATCATGCTTTAGGTCTCAGGAGGACTCTGTGAATGCTTTCAAAGCTCTGAGAAGATGCTTTGAAATCTACATGCATTGCTTAGATGGGAGGGACTCAGGAGGCTGTGGCTTGGGTTGGGATGTTGAGGGGGGTGTAGAGCTACTCTCTCTGCCTCTGTCAGTTGGCTGAGCATCAAGGAGGTAGATGGGCGTGCAGAGACAGAGGTGGCATCTGCGCTGCTTTGGTCTTCACAGAAGCATTGGCTTTGGATCTTAACTCATGTGCAGGGCCTGCTGGCTTACAGAGAGGGGAGGCTGTGCGTACTGCAAAGGTGTGCTGGGAAGGAGGATGCCATGAACTGGGAAATGGTGACATAGGAGCTTGTTATGCCAAGATGGTGGCAGGGGCATGTATGCCTAGCTACTAGGGTACAGAAGGCTGCCCACTGTATTTCACCAATTGGTTATTTCTTGCAGAAGTTTCTTTTCTTCTTCCTCCAACCCCCCCCCTCTTCTTCTTCTTCTTTTGTTTTTCAAGACAGGGTTTCTCTGTGTCACCTTGGATGTCCTGGACTTGCTTTGTAGACCAGGCTGGCCTTGAACTCACAGCGATCCACGTGGTGCCTCTGCCTCTGGAGTGGTGGGATCAAAGGTGTGTGCCACCACACCTGGCTCTTTTCTTTGTTTCTTTCTTTTCTTCTCTTCCCTTCTCCTCCTTTTCCTTCTTCTTCTTCTTCTTCATTAAGAACTCTAAATTTGTTTTACTTACTGTGACGGTTTGAATGAAAGTGACTCCCATAGGCCCATAGAGAGTGGCACTATTAGGCGGTGTGGCCTTGCTGGAGGAGGTGTGTCACTGGGCGTGGGCTTTGAGGTCCCAGATGCTCAAGCTATGCTCAGTGTCTCCCTCTTCCTGGTAATCCAGCAACACATTTGTCTGCGTGCCACCATGCTTCCGCACGTGATGACAATGGACTAAACCTCTGAAATATAAGCCAGCAGCCCCAACGAAACCATTTCCTCTATAAGAGTTGCCTTCGTCGGGGTGTCTCTTCACAGCAATAAAAACCCTAACTAAGACATTATTTGTGTCAGAGAGGAACTGTCAGGAGTTGGTTCTCTCCTTCCTTTGTGGTTCCAGGGATCAAAATGAGGCCATTCTGCTTACATGACAAGTGTCTTTACCTGTTGGCACATCTTATTGCTCTCTCTCTCTCTCTCTCTCTCTCTCTCCCCCCCCCCCCCCCCTGGGGGAGACAGGGCATATAGCCCAGGCTGCCTTAGTCCTGGTTGGGTCACCCGTCCAAATGCATGTACCACTGGGTAAATCCTTCCTTTTACCTGAACTGTGACAGTGACACACACACACACACACACACACACACACACAAACCCCACCCCGGTGCTGAGTGGAAAGGCTATGGAGGAGAAACACAGCTTAAGCCATTTTGAATGAAATTTTGAGTAGGGGGTAAAATAACATTTTAAGCCCCAAGAGCTCCCTGAGTAACTGACATCCTGCTTGGCCGAAAGAAACATGTACATGGGTAACTGACATCCCGGTTGGCAAGCTGAGACATGAATGCCTGGCAAGTGGCCCCGCCACGGTTGAGTAAACCAACTAATGGGAACAGGATAAGAGTACCACAAAGACGTGTTCCTAAGGAAGTTCCCTATCCCTAAATCCTGACCGGTGTAAAAAAACGTGACTGTAACTTGGCACAGATGTTTGTGGATTTGGAGCTTAAAAGCTCTGTGATATTCCTGCTTGCATCATCATTCAGCTCCCGAGTCTGTTCTGTGGCACCGAGCGACCAGTAGTGGCCTGAGTACAGTGAATTTTGCTACCTGCTTAAACACGTACTTAGATAACCGGTCAAAGAAGCAGTCCGAGCCGGGCGTGGTGGCGCACGCCTTTGATCCCAGCACTCGGGAGGCAGAGGCAGGATGATCGCTGTGAGTTCGAGGCCAGTCTGGTCAACAAAGTGAGTCCAGGACGGCCAAAGCTACACAGAGAAACCCTGTCTCGAAAACACAAACAAACAACAACAACAACAACAACAACAAAAAGACGCAGTCCGTTTCCAAGTCTATACTGTTGTCCCCGATTGGTCAGTTTTTGTTGCCTAATTTAAATAAAGGTCTTGCTTTTGTTAGATTCCTGGGCCTGCTTGCGTTGTGTTGGATTTTCGCACCCTAACGCCGGAAGCTAATGCAGTTTTACGATGTGTTCAGTTCGTTGTCAGCCTTAACAATTTTCGCTCAGGAACTGTTTTGTGCTTCACACCGTATAGTGTGAAGGCTGGGGAGAGGGCTCCCTGGGGAACGTGCGGCTGTGGCGGCCCAAGGGCCCGAGGTTGGATCCCCAGCACCCACACTGAAGGCTGTGCACCACCACACAGCACTTTATAATCTCAGTGCTCGAGAGGCAAACACAGGCGGATCCCCAGAGGTCCATGGCTAGCCAGCCTAGCCAAACTGGTGGTTCCAGTTCAGTGAAAGGTCTTCTCTCAAAATATAAGACAGGCAGTGACTGGGGAAGGCACCTGAGGTTGGAGTGCGACCTCCACGCGTAAGCATCCACCTGCAAACTTACTCTCTCTATTTATTTATTTTATTTGTAAAAATGACTGAGGAAGACGCCTGATGTCGGACTGGGGTGTCCACACGTAAAGATACATACACAAACATACTCTCTCTCTCTCTCTCTCTCTCTCTCTCTCTCTCCCTCTACCTCCTCTCCTCCTCTCTCTCTCTCTCTCTCTCTCTCTCTCTCTCTCTCTCTCTCTCTCTCTCTCTCTCGTGGAGTGAAGATTCCTGATACAAGCTGGCTGAGACAGAGTGAATTAACATGACTTTGCTCCTTCAGGCTCAGCAGGGAAGCTCCCCCACCCCCATGCCCCCCAAACAAACTAGTAAAATCCCAAGATGTTTTTTGTGTTCCCATTTATTTATTTGTTTATTTACAAGTCAGAAACAGGAGCCCCTGATGGTAAGGGTTTCTAAACCTTAAAAAGAGGTGCTTGTCCTTTCCGCTTTGTTAAAACTATGGAATTGGCCTTATCAGCAGAGGGCAGTGTTTTATAGTACTTGCCAAGATGTCCTTAAACCTTGTGGTCTGGTAGATTAATGTGTGTCTTATGAGTGTTCGCAGTTTTCTCTCTCTCTGTTAAATGCTACACTGGTCCTGGGCCTCAGTGAACCTAGAATGCCATAAACTGCAGACAAAACACAACCAAGCCAAACAAAACAGAATAAAACACCTGCCCCTCCCCACTCGCCCCCCCCCCCCCGGGGGCCAACTCTTCTACTTTATGAAGCTACCCACCCCACCCCGCCCCCACTCCCCGTGAATTAATCTTCACAATAAGTTGCGCTGTTTGGGTGTTGTCTGGTTGTTAGGGATGGGGGCATTTTATAACATACAACTTTCTCTAGATCCAGGCAAGCCCTGCCAAGTTAGGTATTTTAAAATCAAGATTTTTTTAATTAATTAATTTATTTATTTTTATGTTCATAGGTGCGTGTCTTTGCATCCTGTGTGTGCAGTGCCCATGGAGGCCAGGAGAGGGCATCAGATTCCTTGGACCTGAAGTTACAGATGGTTTATGTGCAGCCAGCACACTTGATTTAGCTTTAGGGCTGGTCAGAGATGGTGAGTTTTCTTTGAGAAATGTACCCTGGTCTTAACAAGAAGAAAATATGCTGTTGCTGCTCCTGGTATGTGTGTGTGTGTGTGTGTGTGTTTGTGTGTGTGTGTGTGTGTGTCTCCATTCCTCACTGAGGATTCTAGGCAGGGGCTCTACCACTGAGCCATATCTCAGCCCCTCACTGGGGGATTCTAGGCAGGAGCTCTACCACTGAGCCACACCCCAGCCCCTCACTGGGGGATTCTAGGCAGGGCCTCTACCACTGAGCCACACCCCAGCCCCTCACTGGGGGATTCTAGGCAGGGGCTCTACCACTGAGCCACGCCCCAGCCCCTTCACTGGAGGATTCTAGGCAGGGACTCTACCACTGAGCCACACCTCAGCCCCTCACTGGGTGATTCTAGGCAGGTGCTCTACCACTGATCCATACCCCAGTCCCTCACTGGGGGATTCAAGGCAGGGCTCTACCACTGAGCCACACCCCCAGCCCCTCACTGGGAGTTCTACGCAAGGGCTCTACCACTGAGCCACACCCCCAGCCCCTCACTGGGGGATTCTAGGCAGGGGCTCTACCACTGAGCCACACCCCAGCCCCTCACTGGGGGATTCTAGGCAGGGGCTCTACCACTGAGGCACACCCCAGCCCCTCACTGGGGGATTCTAGGCAGGGGCTCTACCACTGAGCCACACCCCCAGCCCCTCACTGGGGGTTCTAGGCAGGGGCTCTACCACTGAGCCACACCCCAGCCCCTCACTGGGGGATTCTAGGCAGGGGCTCTACCACTGAGCCACACTCCTAACCCCTTCCCTGGGGAATTCTAGGCAGGGGCTCTACCACTGAGCCATAGCCCAGCTTGAAAATGAATCTCGTATCCAGAAAAGGTCATGAGCTGGATTGAGTCCTCATTTACACATTTTGTAGTTTACAAACTACAGATAACAAGAAGGATTTTTTTTGTTTTTTGTTTTTTTAAAATAGAGTTTGTCTGTATAACCCTGGCTGTGGCTTCAAACTCAGAGATTGTCCTGCCTCTCTTTCCCAAGTGCTGGGATTAAAGGCATGTGCCACCACCACTCAGCTAAGAAGGACTTCTTTAGTCTTTAGTTTAGTTTTTTTTTTTTTTTAACTTATTTCTATTTATTTTATTATATGTGTGTCTGCATGCATGCCTGTGCATTCTGTGTGTGCAGTGCTTACAGAGGCCAGAAGAGGGTATCAGATCCTCCCCAGAACTGGAATACAGCCAAAAGTGCTCTTAACCTCTGAGACGGTTTGATACAGTACATCTAGCTACCCATCTGTTTCTGTGTGCTAGCTAGTTTCCATGTGCTTAAGCCCTGTAATAGCGCTTATTTGTGTGGGACCCTGTGGTATTCAATACCTGTGCACAGTGTGTCCTGACATATGAAGTAACTGATTATTTCACCTTTTTATTGTTACTTTTTTGTTTGGGGCCCTCAAGCACCTCTATTCTAGTGATTCACAAAATATATATATAACAGGTTGTTGTACAATTCTAGACTTCAAATTATTTATTTATTATTTTTTGAGACAGGGTTTCTCTGTGTATCAGAGCCCTGGCTGTCATGGACCCATTTTGTAGACCAGGCTGGCCTCGAACTCACAGAGATCTGCCTGCCTCTGCCTCCTGGGTGATGGGATTAAAGGTGTGCGCTACCACTCCCAGCTTCTATAACATGGATAGGGAGCCAAATTTGACCTTCATCCCTTTAGGAAGTGCTGAGGACTGAACAAGGGACCTCATATTGTTTGTAAAGCTTGTTAAATCAGTCTTTTAAAAATGGTGAGTGTAGCCAGATGTGGTGGCACAAGCCTTTAATTCCAGCACTAGGGACGGAGAGGCAGGTGGATTTCTGTGAGTTCAAAGTCAGCCTAGTCATCATAGTGAATTACAGGACAGCCAGAGCTACATAAAGTGACCTTGTCTTCAACAGGGAAAAAAAAAAAAAAAGCCAAGTATATAAGTTCCTTTTTCATTGGTAAAATAAATACCGTGGCAAGGCAATTTAAAGGAGAAAAAACAGCCGGGAGTGGTGGCGCACGCCTTTAATCCCAGCACTCGGGAGGCAGAGGCAGGTGGATCGCTGTGAGTTCCAGGCCAGCCTGGTCTACAAAGCGAGTCCAGGACAGCCAAGGCTACACAGAGAAACCCTGTCTCGAAAAACGAAGCAAAACAAAACAAAACAAAAAAGGAGAAAAGACTGGGAGGATGATGGCAGGAACACAGGGTTGGTCAGTCACATTGCAGCGGTAGTCCGGAAGCTGAGATAACAGGAAGTGGGGCCAGGCTATCCAACCTTTAGACCTGCCCTCACCGACACACTTCGTCTAGCAAGTCTCCATCCCGTACCGATTTCATAGTCTTGCATACAGCGCCACCAAGCAGGTGTCCAATGTTCACCAGACCTCGAGACTGTTGGGCGAATATTTCCTATTTCACCCAACACGAGGCAGCACTGGGAAGGCCGATAAGGTTAAAAGGCTAGCCTGGGCTGCATGGGAGCCTATCTCAACAAATCCCACAACAAAATTATCTGTAGGAACCTGGCCTTGGTGCACACCCGTAAATCTCAGCACTCAGAAGGCCGAGGCAGGAGGTGCTTCAGTTCAAGGCCAGCCTGGGCTACACAGCAAGGTGCTGGTTTAGAAATTAAAGTCTGTTGGCTTCAAGGGTGTGTGCTCACACACTATTTCTTTCATCAAATAGCTTTTAATTCCAGGTATTTTCCCCCAAAGGACAGACGTATTCCCCTCACCAGCATAATTGTATGTTGTGACCGGTGACAGGATTGAGTTTTGCATCCATTGTTTGTCAGTAGCAGAGTATGTCGGTTTGGTTAGGATTGTTAATTTCCCCTTGGGGAGAGGCAAGTGCCAGGGGGGCACTGATTGAGAAATCAATAACTCCTTAGTGAGTCTGGTGATTTAACGGACACACACACACACACACACACACACACACACACACACACACACACACGTCAACCTTTTCTTCCAAAGAGTATTGATTTTCCTCAGGACCAGGCGTGCCCATTCCCTTCCCTGACTTACTTCCTCTAAATAGTAACATAGCAAGATATCCAAACAAATCCCTAAAACTGCACACTAGCCCTCCCTTCCTTTTTTTTTTTTTTTTTTTTTTAAATAAGATAGCAGTAGGAATCACAGCAAACTCCTCTTGTTTGCATATTTGTATTGCAACCCCTAACCCCTCCGGAGGACACGTGGCTGGCTGCCTGCGCCGCCGGAGGCCAGAGCATGGGGCTGCGGATTAAGCCCTGAATACTGACTAGTTTTTCCAAGCGGTCCCAGCCTGTAAAGATAGAGCTCATAGCTCCCAGGCAGAACGGGAGCATCCAAAGCCGAGCGAGAATTTTGAGCAATAGCTGTCTGATGTATAAATTTATTTTGCTCTTAGTGTTTTAGTCTCGCTGGCTGCATTATTCTTTATTTCGACTTTCTTTGAAAATAGCTTCGTTCTTTTTGTTTTGTTTTGTTTTGTTTTGTTTGTTTGATGTCTGCCCCCTCGGCCCCTCCCCCCTGCGACACTGTGGGTGGAGTTTTGGTCGGTTCCTGTTGAATGTGGCAGTCTTGGTTTTATATTTTTATTTTTCTAAGTTCTTTTGTTTCTTTATCATTTAAAGAACTAAGTTGTGGAGGATTAGGTGCATCAGACACCCTGCCCTCCCTGGGAACTTCCAGAAGAGTCTGTGTGGCCCTTCACTGAGCATGGGTCAGGGCAGGAAGCCCTGCCAAGTGACATCTCAGGGTTCCTTTCCGTTAGGATGGAAAACAAGGCTTTGGGCTGTGAGTTTCTTTTTCTAACCGTTTTAAGTTATTATTATGACTGTTTTCAGGGCAAATCAAATGTATTCCCTGCACGGGCTTATTCTTCTGTTATCAAAGAAACATATATTGTAGACCAGTGAATTGGTTTATTTACTCTTTCTTTTTGATGTTGTTTTTCGTCTTGTTTTTGTTTTTGTTTTTTTTTTTGGGACAGAGTTTCTCTGTATAGCCTTGGCTGTCCTGGACTCACTTTGTAGACCAGGTTGGCCTTGAACTCACAGCGATCCGCCTGCCTCTGCCTCCTGAGTGCTGGGATTAAAGGTGTGCGCCACCACTGCCTGTCTTCTTTCTTTTTCTTTTTTCTTTTTTGAGACAAGGTCTTGCCCTGTGGCTTGGGTTAGCCTTGAACGACTAAGTAACCTCTGCGGCTTTGAATTTGTGAGTAAAAGGGAAGCAATGGGAGACATTTTTAAAAAATAATTCAAACTGCTGGGCATGGTGGCACACGCTTATCATCCCAGCACTCAGGAGGCAGAGGCAGGTGGATCTCTGTGAGTTCGAGGCCAGCCTGGTCTACAGACTGAGTCCAGGACAGTCAAGGCTATACAGAAAAACACTGTCTTGAAAAACCAATCCAACCAATCAACCAACCAACCAACCAAACAAACAAACAAAAACCAAAAAGAAAACAACAAAAATAATCTCCCCCAAATAATTAATAATAATAATAATTAATAATAATAATAATAATTTACACTTAAAATTTATGACCTTATTAAGTCTTTATGAGCACATCAATGTATATTTTCCTTTAATAGCAATAAAAGAAGATTGTCGTGACTTCAGAAACGATGATTGATGCTTTCACACACCGCCTCCTTTTTGTGGTCAGGCGATCTGAGACCTGTCTGCAGGTTTTAGCAGAGTACTAGAAAGTTCTTCTCTATAAAGGAGGTTGTCCTCTGACCTAGGGGATTGGAACTTAGACCTATGCTTGTATGACAGGAACCTTACTGGCTGAGCCATCTCTCAAACCCCATTTGCCTGTTAGTAACAACAACAACAACAACAATAATAATAATAATAATAATAATAATAATAATAATATTACCTAGACCCCATTAAGCATGAAGATAAGTAGCAAGTTGTTTTAATTACTTTGTGTTATTTGGGAGCGAAAATATCAGTTTGCCTCTCTTAAAAAGATTTATTTTATTTGTATGTATGTGTTTTGCCTGCAGTACACAGCTTCAGAAGAGACACACATGGAGTGGGGAGGGAGAAAGGGGACAGCTGCCCAGCCAGCCAAAACGGCCGCATCCATGCTGGACAGCAGATAGGGAGGGGTTGACTCGGTTTATCCTCACACATGTCCACATGTCGCCAGCTATTCTGCACCTCAAAATGTGACCAACCTATAATACCTTCCACACCATAATTCTAAATAATAGCTATAATGGGATGGAGAGATGGGCTCACTGGTTAAGGGCACCTGTTGTTCCAGAAGGCTAGTGTTTGATTCCCAGTATCCACGTTGGGTGGCTAACAACTGCCTGTAAGTCCAGCGCCAGGGGAGACCCAGTGCCTCTGACCTTGAAGGGCACCTTCACTCCTGAGTGCGTGTGCTTACACACAGTCAATTTAAAATGTTAAAGCAATTATTTGTTTAATATTATTATTATTGTATGGCGTGGGTGTGGTGGAGGGTGGGGTGGGGGAGGAGCTGTCAGAGGACAACTTTGTGGAGTCTTCTCTCCTTTCATGTTCATGTCGGTTTGCAGGGGTTGAACTCGGGTTGTCAGGACTGTGCAGCAAGGGCTTAGCCTGCTGAGTCTTCTGGACAGCCCTACCTGTTGTTATTGTTTTAATGTTTTGCATATGTGTGTGTGTTTGTGTGTGTGTGTGGTGTGCGAGTATGTATGTTCACATGGGGTGGGAGTGTATGTGGGGATGCATGCACATGTGTGTGGAGGCCTGAGACACATTTAAGACCCTCAGAGTATGGGTGACATTTAAAGTCACAATGCTTAGGCTAGGTGGGGTGATGCACACTAGAATCCCAGCATAGGCAGAGACGGGAGGATCTGAGTTCCAAGCCTGCCTGGACTACCTAACAGAACTTGTCTCAGAAAAGGCCGAAGCTGGGCGTGGTCGCACACGCCTTTAATCCCAGCACTCAGGATTCTGCACTCTGGCAGATCAGCTGGCAGATCACTGTGAGTTCCAGGCCAGCCTGGTCTACAAAGTGAGTCCAGGACAGCCAAGGCTACACAGAGAAACCCTGTCTCAAAAAACAAAACAAAACAAACAAACAAACAAACAAAAAGAATGAAGACCTTTCATCTCAGCACTTGGGAGGCAGAGGCAGGTGGATCTCTCTGAGTTTGTGGTCTAGGCCGTCTCAAGTTCTAGGACAGCCAGGGCTACACAGAGAAACCCTGACTTAGTAAACAAAATCAAATAAACAAAACAAAGAAGAAGAAGAAGAAGAAGAAGAAGAAGAAGAAGAAATAAGGAACAAAATACAAACAAACACCACCACCACCAACAAACAAAACCTCAAAGGATGTTGCTCTTGGTGAAAAGCTTGCCCAGGATGAATAAGGAAGTCTCAAGCCGCGGGGCCCCGCAAAGTAGAAGAAGTATCTCAGTAAAAACTGAAATAAAACCCGGAACACTGTGAGCCGGCAACTATGTGAGGCTCGTGTGTGTGTGTGTGTGTGTGTGTGTGTGTGTGTGTGTCGGGGGGCGCCGCGGACCGACAGAGATGAGTTCTGAGCCACCTGAGCCCTCTGGTGACTTCTTACCTCAGCTTTTCGCCAGGTTTTCAGCCCCTCAGCACTTGGGGAGAGGGGTGGGGTGGGGGGATGGGGGAAGGTCAAATTCCAACGTGCAGCCCGTTGTCTAAGTATTCCATTTAGACTTAGAATAAAACAGATTAACGAATGAAAGTGCTGGAGGCCCCGTGTCTGTTCGTAGGCACTTAACCCACCCCATAGTGGCGTCCTGGTGTCAAGCAGCTGTGTATATTTAGAGCGAGCTCATCTGAATGCTCCAGAGGGCTTTTTGTGTCTTGAGTTAAAACTGCTTGGGAGAGCTGATTGGCCCCGGTCCACAAAGAGGCTTCCGATAGGTTTTAGAGCCTTCTGTCTCATTTCCTTGTGCATTTGTTATTAGCTCAATAAATAATAAATGGAGGAATTACCCAGTCACTAATTTGCTTTTCTTGATCAAGTGGAATTCATGTTTTAATAAATTGCCATTTTTGTATTATTGAATGTGAGCCGTAATACACCCGTAACTTCGAACATAAAAACTATTTTTTATTGTCGCATTTTTTTTTCCTCCCATTCCCTGCATGTCTGCTCTTCAGCTATGGCTTTTGTCGGGATGTTTGTTTGTTCAGTTTTCAACCTCTCCTCGAGCCCCTGTGTTGTAGGCGCCTTCCAGGGAGATGTTTGCTTTCTTCCCAAATTACTTCACTTAAAAAACTAATATTTGTTTACTGTTCTCTGATCATAAGAATAATAAATGATCCTTTTTAGAAATCTTACACTGCTTCTTTTTCCAGTGTGTGTGTGTGTGCGCGCATGCGTGCGTCTGCCTGTGTCTGTGTGAGTTTATGCACACCATACGTGTGCAGAGGCTAGGGGCCATTAGATCTCCTGGATCCAGAGATCTCTAGGTGCTGTGCGCTGCCTGAGGTGGGTGCTGGGAGCTGAATTCAGGTCCCCTGGAAGATGAGCAAGTTCCCTAACTGCGGAGCTTATTTCTCCAGCCCCAGAGAGTGGCCGAAGCCACCTATATTATCAGGAAATGTTGAGTTGAGATATATGAACTTGTTGATATTTAATTAGTGTTGGTTATAGGAACTGCAGTTTCAAATAATTCTACCTACAAAAAAAAAAAAAAAAAAAAAAAAAAAAAAAGAGAAAGGAAGGAAGGAAGAATGGAAATAGTTCTACGTGTTCCTTTGTTTGCATTTGTAATTATTCCCACACTTACTTACTTGGCTTTCTAATTCAGTTTCAGGCTTTTAGATTTCCCGACTTGATATAACAAGAATTGAATAGTTCCCCGAAATAGCATCTCTTGTTTTCTCTTTCCTCAAAGAATTGGTTTCATGCCTCCCTCAGTCTCTCTGACTTCTCAGAGCCAGAGGCCACGTGTACTCACTTAGCCTTTCTGGCACATTGTTCTAAAATGGCTACAAGCCATCATGGAAGTACCAACCCAGGGGTGCCTTTAGAAAGGGGTGCATTTGGGTACGACTGTGGGAGGCACATTAGCTCACAAGCAGCCTTACGCGGGTTGGGGAATGTAGCTGAATTGGTTGTGCTTGCCCAACACGAAAAAGACCCTGGTTCAAGTCCCCTGATCTACAGAAAAGTGGATGTGGTAGTCCGTCTCCGTAATCTCAGCATTCGGGCAGTAGAGGCAGGGAGTTTATAGGTCCAAGGTCATCCTTAGGTACATAGTGATTTCGATGCCTGTGTGGTCTATGTGAGACTCTGGTCACGGATAAACAAACATCCCTTAATAACCTGACCTTATGGATGTAAGCAAGTACTTTAACATATTATTAAAGCGGGTACCAGTCTCAACTTGGGAGAGGGCACCTTGCTTGACTGATTTTTTTTTTCACTTCTGTGTCTTCATGTTATGTCAGGATGGGATCCTGTTGTGTGTCGAAGGGCATCTGGAACCGCGTCCTTGTATTTTGGCTGTATTTCAGGTGTCTCTTCCTTTGTCAACAAAGGCTGCGTGTGTTGGCAGCCATGTCAATTCATCATGATGATGCTGACTAACGGAAGGCGGGGTTGGGAAGGTGGGGGTGTGGGGGTGGGTGGGAGCGGAGTGTGGGGTGTGGGGGTGTGTGAGGGAGGGTGGGGTGTCGGGGTGTGGGGGAAGGTGGGAGTGGGGTGTGGGGGTGTGGGGGAGGGTGGGTGGGTGTGTGGGGTGGGAGTGGGGTGTGGGTGTGTGTGGGGGGTGGGGTGTGGGTGTGGGGTGGGTGTGGGGTGGGGGGGTGGTGTGTGGGTGGGGTGGGGGGGGGTGGGGTGGGGTGGTCAGGGTATGGGGGAGGGTGGGGGAGTGGGGGGTGGGGGGTGGGTGTGGAGTGTCAGGGTGTGAGGTGTGGGAGAGGGTGGGAGTGGGGTGTCAGGGTGTGGGGTGTGGGACTCTGACTTCCTATGGTGCTGAGGTTTAGTCACACCCTCAACATCCACTCAGTTTCCCCGACCTGCTTCCGTGCCCCGCAGTATTGTTCCTATGTGGAAAGGCTGCGACTAAAAATATGCAGGTGGGACTCTTGTTCTTTTCAGAAATATTTATTTTCGTTTTATGTATGTTTATGCATGTGTGTGAAGTGCCCACAGAAACCCAAAGAGCACAGCCGGGCGCCGTGGTGCACTCCTTTAATCCCAGCACTCGGGAAGCAAAGGCAGGCGGGGCGGGGCGCTGTGAATTCGAGGCCAGCCTGGCCTACAAATCAAGTGTCCTCAGAGAGGGAGTCTTGGAGTCACTGACTTCCAGATCAGGACCTCACATTGGTGGAAGGACCTGCTGGATCAGCCCAGATCAGCCATGACTCCGATTGGCAAGATCTCCGTTTATACAACCTCCTCGCTTAGCTCTGACCCTCCTGTCCCCGCCCTCTTTCCTTCCTTCCCTTCCCTGCTGTGGTGGTACCAAGAACGCGCCCCCCCCCCCCCCCCCCGGCTCATATATTGGAATGCTTAGTCACCAGGCAGGGGAACTCTTGGAAAAGATCACAAAATTAGGGGCGTGGCCTGGGAAGAAGCGTGGCCTGGGAAGAGGGGGCGTGGCCTTGATGGAGTGGTGGCCTCTGAGTTTTCGAAAGCCTTTGCTGGGTCCAGCTCTCTTTTTCTCTGCTTGTAGATCAAGATGTAGCTCTCAACTACTCCTCCAGCAGCATGCTTGCCGTTCCTGTTGCTATGCTCCCACCATGATGGAGGTGTAAGCCAGCCTCTTTTAGATGCTTTTTCTTTTAAGAGTTCCCCTGGTGAAATAGACCGGTGATGTAGTTTTGTTTTGTTTTTTTTTTAATCCCCCTCTCTTTTTGAGGTAGTTATAATTCTCCAGCCTCAGCTCCCAGGGTCGGGCTTATTTGTTCGCTTGTTTATTTCCGCATGTGCTATGTGTAGGCCTTGATACACACGTGGAGGCCAAAACAACTTGCAAGCGTTGATCCTCCTTCCTGTCACAGAACCCTGGGTTTGGATAGCACGTGCCTTTCTTTACCTGGTTAGCTATCCCTCCACCCCCACCCCCAAATGCTGCAATTGTAAGTGCGCACCACCATACTCAGTTTCCTTTGATATGCTTTATGCCTTAAAATCTCTTTGCTAAAACATATAGTAATTCTTATGTTTCAGCACTTGCCGTTTTTTCCCCTAATCCTAGTATTAATAAATGTGATATTCAGCTCAGGGTAATTTGCTTAAGCTCATGGTAAATCCTGATAGTGGAGCCATACTTGTTAAGACGAAATTTAGTTTATTTAAATATTTGTTCACTTTGTGTTCCTGTGTGTTTGTGTACGTGCATGCGTGCATTTGTATGTGGTGTGTGCACACGCACGTGTGTGTTTGTGGGTCAGAAGACAACTTACAGAACTCAGTTCTCCCCTTTCTACGGTGTGGGCTCTAGGGACTGAACTCGGGGAGGCACCCTTGTCTGCTGTATTAATTGCTAATCCATTGTGATGGTAAAACACCACGATCAGAAACAGCTTAAGGAGGGGTTTATTTTGGCTTATTTGTCCAGAGGTAGAATCTATAACAGTAGGGGAGGTGTGGTACGCTGGCAGGAACGTGGATTTGAGAGCTCACTCGAAGCAGAGCACAGAAGCAAGAAATGAGTCCAGGGTCTAAACCGTCAATGCCTGCCCCCCAATGATCTACAGCAAGGGTGTACCCCCTAAGGATTCCACGACCTCCCCAAAGAGCTCCACCAACCGGGGCGGAGTTTTTAAATACATGAGCCTACATGGGAATTTCTTAGACAACCACTATATTTATCAAGCTATGTAGACCACCTTTGTTTGGTTTTCGAAACAGGGTTTCTCTGTGTAGCCCACTTTGTAGACCAGGCTGGCCTCGACCTCACAGCGATCCGCCTGCCTCTGCCTCCCGAGTGTTCGGATTACAGGAATGCGCCACCGTGCCTGGCTCTAGACCCTATTTTTAGCCCCTTGCACATTTGGGTACTTTTTTGGCTTATAGTTTCGCCTATTCAGAGAACAATTCAGGGCGAAAAAACTATGAGCTGAAGACTTCCTGAGTTGACATTGGCATATTGGGTTTCACGTATGTTTGTGTTTACTGGGTGCGTGCGGTACACACCTGTAACCCTAGAGCTGCAAAAACAAAGACTTTTGAGTCCCCGCTCAATCCTGGCTACATAGATCCAGGCTAGCCTGGGCTACAGCCTGTTCTATGGTGTGAGGGTGCATTTGTCTGAGATGGTGCTCTGTCTGCTCACCGCCTCGCCCCCTCCCTTCTCCCGCCCCCGCAACCTTCTGAAATCAGTGTTTCACAGTCTCCAGTGGTTTTGCCTACAGAAAGGCCCTGGTGCAGTGCCCCCTGCTGGTGAGTGGCAGCTGAACATTAGCGTCATGTCAGTGATGGGCGCTGTGAGTCCCCTTGTTGACACTGGAGCTGGGGGTAATGCTGAGCCTGCCAGGTCATTTTAGATCATGTCCTTAGAGCAACAGAAAGTCGAATCTATAGCAAATGAGCAGCTCACTGGCTTTTTATACCAACCCCCCCCCACCCCAATACATTATTTTTCCTGACACGGGATGATACCCTGTAGCTCAGTTTGGCTGATTAAATATGAACACTTTAGAGAAACGTTTGTATTTCCGCCTCGGCCTTAGTTTATTTAACAAGTCATTTTCCTTCAATTCTCAGGAGCTGTATCCTCCTATCACCGGGAAACCTGCTTTGAGCCTCCCCAGAGAAGATTTAAGCATGAAACATTTTAGGAGTGTTAATTTTGTTAAGCAATTAAGAGAGCATTTTCAGGGGACAAAAAGCCTTTTCTCTTTCTCTTTTGCTCCCTGGGATGAGTTGGCAATTGCTTATGCGGGTTTCTAAGTGGTCATGTTAAAGAACATTAGTTAAATCTAAGGACTGATGAGTGTTTTAGATGCTCATTTTTAACTTTGACATCTCCTGGATGTGATTGCTTGAGAATACAGTTTTGCTCTATTTCAGTTTGCTCTTGCGGTAAGTAGGGCTAACTATGTCCATCTATACCAGTTCCCCATCCGGTGACCAAAATGCCACAGGGAGCAACTCAAAGGAGGAGAGATGTGTTTTAGCTCATGGTTTCAGAGCCCTCAGTCCGTGACGGCTGGGCCCCATTCGCTTGGACAGAACGTTGTGGCGATCTACCTCCTGGTAGGCAGAAAGCAGATCACAAGAGACAGGAAGTGGCAAGGGACAAGATGTCTTAAAGGATCTACACCCAGTGATACACTTCCTCTAGCTTTGTCCCACTTCCTGAAGTTCCCAGAACTTCCTAAAATAGTTTCACCAGTTTAGGATGAAAAAAAATTTAACACAGCCGGGCGTGGTAGGGCACCCCTTTAATCCCAGCACTCTGGAGGCAGAGGCAAGTGAATCTCTGTGAGTTTGAGGCCAAGGCTACACAGAGAAACCCTGTCTTGTTCCTGTATTTAAAAAAAAAAAATGAGGGGCTGGAGAGATGGCTCAGAGGTTAAGAACACTGACTGCTCTTCCAGAGGTCCTGAGTTCAATTCCTAGAAACCACATGGTGGCTCACAACCATCTGTAATGTGATCTGATGCCCTCTTCTGGCCTGCAGGTGTACATGCAGGCAGAGCACTGTATATATAGTGCTCTTTCAAATAAATAATTTTGAAATAAATCTTTCAAAAATTAAAAAAAGAATCAATCTTTTCTTCCTTTACATGGCTTTGGGGATGGTACCAAAGCAGTGGGAATTCTGGCTGGTACAAAGGGAGCTTATTTACCTTAAACCATCAGTGTTCAAGTGATGTGACTCAGGCTCTGTAAGGGGTCCCCTTGGCTGCATTACAGCACAGTAAATACTGCTCATGGGTGTGTGTGAGAGAACAGAAGTTCACATCTGGAGCCAGGAGGTGGAAAGAGCAGAGAGGGCTAAGGATAGGTCTGCCCATATGTATGTACTTTTGTGTGTCTCTGTGTGTAGGTACACATGGTACATGTGTGGAGGTCAAAGGACACCTTGCAGGACTCGGTTCTCTCCTTCCATTCGGTCTCGGTGACAAGCGCCTTTACCCACTGAGCCATTTTGTCGTTCCCAGGCTTGTTCTCTGCGTAACACCCCCTTTTCTAGAAACTTTATCAATAGACCCCACCTCTAAAAAATTCTACCATCTCCTTGTAGTGCCACAGCAGGCACCAAGACCCCCGTATATCAATCTGGGGGGGGGGGAGGATTAAGACACAAGTCATGAGACAGGATTCTGATTTAACTGAGTAAGATGACTAAAACCACAGAGCCATGGCCATGAACTCTTAGAAGCAGGTTCCGGGGAAACACCGTGGACCAACGATGATGTATAACGGTCGGGGGTTTTGCTCATTTTCTTCTTATTTTTGTCTATGTGTATGAGTTTGAATCCTTTACCCTTCTGTGCTATGCTTTGAGAGATCCTGTGCTATCCTTTGGGGGGAAAGCTGTCCTCTAAGCACAAGGCTCAGGGAGGGGACAGCTAAGGCTTCTCCTACGATGGGGAAGACTATGCTTGCTTAGCTTCTGCTGCCTGACTTTTCTTCTCCATCCTCACCCACCCCTTCCCCACCTCCCCATCAGCTCACCAGCCCTAGTCCCTGGCATGAGAGCACCCCCTCGATGCTCCTCCGGTAGCAGCCACAGCGAGTGCCCACCTGGGGGCCCCACTTCCTGCCTCTCTGGTGTGTGCTTTGCTTCTGTCACATCCCTAGTGTGATACCCAGAAGCAGAGCTTCCAGGAGGTGGCTGACACTAGGGGCCAGGAAGGAGCCACAGGGCACCTGGGTCCCCTTTGCTTACATACTGGGTGACCTCAAGCACATAACCTAAACCTCTCTGTGGTTCCCTTTTCATCTACAAAATGGGGATGTCAAGAGATGTTATCTCCTAACACTGTGGTTGTGGCGTAAGTAACAGGGCACCAGTGTCCCCAGAGTCTCGGCATGGCATTCCTGTCAAAACTCCTCCCTTCCCCTCCCCCTCCCCCCTCCCCCCCATCATGAAAGGCAGTTCTGATTAGAGGCAGTTGGCCTGAAAGCTCCCTGTAGCTTGGAACCCCCCCCCCCCCAATTCCTTGGCTACCATTTACTGCACATGTGCTTTCTGTACAGGATGCTCAATCTACTTTTCTCTTTTTTCAATCAGTTCTTTAGAGGGGACCAACTACATGGTGGTGTACTCAATCATAGAGGAATTACCTCTTATTATGGAGCCTTTTTTTTTTCTTAAATCACTATGCACACACCGAGCTGAAGGAATGTTTTACAACCAGTGATTTAAAAGGAGGATTCCACTCTGCTTCCGGGTGGAATGCTCACAGAACGGTCTGTGATTTTATTCCTGGTAGGTAATCTCAGAGAGAGACCCAGTCCATCCCCGAGCATGTCGCCTGGAGGATGTGGTTGGCTCAGAGGAAAATAGCTGGCAGAGTGGCAGGACACTCCCCACCAGCCCCATCCCCGAGGCCAGGTGTCTGTGTGCACACCACTGACAGCACATACTTTGGGTTGCTGAAGTGAATACCGTATGAATCATTTTTCATTTGTGATTAGAAAGATAAGACACTGTTGAAAAAGACATCTGTGTTCCCCCCTGCAATTCTGTTGAAACAAGAAGTAAAAGTGCAAAAACAAAAACAAAACAAAACAAAAAACACACCAATTAAAACAACAACAAAACAAAACAAAAGCAAACAAACAAAGCCCCTCACTGGGTTGGCGAGACTCATTGCTCTTGGAAAGGACTTGGGTTAAGTTGGGCTCCTGCATGCCCAGGGTGCATAAAAACCCACACAGGCACACACACATAAACAATGAATAAAGAGATAACTAATCTCAAAAATCTTAAAAGGAAGCCATGACAAGGACAAAGAGAACAGCAGAGAAGAAGACAGCAACGCGTTGGACGTTAGGAAGCGGGCAAACATGGGGTGTGGGGTAGACCATGCAGCCGCCAGAGCAAAACTCTGCTCAAAGCTGGCGGGAAAAGTGAAGAAGCAGACTGAAGTTGGAAGTGGGTCAAAAAAACAAAATTCAACCGAAAGCTGTCTCAAGGCTGGTCAGTGCCCAGAGCCTCTCCCGGCAGTGTTCCTGGTCCTGCCCCAGAGGGGAGCAATTCTGCCATCTTGGGAGATGGAGATCCGTGGCCTTGACTGCGAGGTCTGGAGCCTCTGTGTCATCTCCTCCCTTACACCTTACAGCTGAGCCAAAGCCTTCACTGTGGACCACAGGCCCAGCATCCCATCCTGGCTCCACTGACCTTCCTCAGTCCTCACCTCAGCTGCATCCCAGGGTGGCTATGTCATTCCAGGGATCCCATCCCCAGTGCCTAGAGGCTGGGAGTTTCTCTTCTCTCTCTCTCTCTCTCTCTCTCTCTTTTTTTTTTTTTTTTTTGGTTTTTTGAGACAGGGTTTCTCTGTGTAGCCTTGGCCAACCTGGACTCACTTTGTAGACCAGGCTGGCCTCGAACTCACAGCGATCCGCCCGCCTCTGCCTCCCGAGTGCTGGGATTAAAGGTGTGCGCCACCACTCCCGGCTTTCTCTTTTATTTTTGATTTATCTTGTTATTTTCTTTTCCTGTGTCTGAATGTGGTGCACGTGTGCATGTGTGTGTGGATGGGTGTGTGTGTGTGTGTTTGTGCACGTGTGCACGTGTGCATGCATAAATGAGTGCAGGTGCCTGCAGAGGCCAGAAGAGATCACGGGATGCCCTGGAGCTGGAGTTACAGGCAGTAGTGAGTCCCTTGATATGGGTGCTGGGGGTCGAACTCAGAACACAAGAACATTGTGATGGCTTTTCTTGGCGCTAGCATGACTACAACTGGATCTAACTAAAGCCGGAGCAGCTAGGTACATCTGTAAGGGTGAATAGAAGCCATTTGCAATGGGAAGATCCACTCTTAATCCAAGTTTGTTTGTTTGTTTGTTTGTTTGTTTGTTTTGAGGTGAGAGAATTCACCTTTGATCTGGGCCACGCCTGCTGGCAGCCGATATACAGGACAGAGAAGAAGGAAGCTGGCTCCCTCTTTGCTTGCCTGCCTTCACTCTTCCTGACAAGCCTATTTCTCTCACTGGTGTTAGAGCTTCGTTCTTCAGGATTCCGGCGTCTGCTGAAGACCAGCTGAGACATGCAGCCTCATGGACTAAACGGCTACTAAATATTTCGTTGGTAGATGGCCATCGTTGGACTAGCTGGACCACAGCCTGTGAGCCACTCTAATAAACCCCCTTTCTTAGAGCCGGGAGGTGGTGGCGCATGCCTTTAATCCCAGCACTCGGGAGGCAGAGGCAGGCGGATCACTGCGAGTTCGAAGCCAGCCTGGTCTACAAAGTGAGTCCAGGACAGTCAAGGCTACACAAAGAGACTCTGTCTCGAAAAACCAAACCAAACCAACCAACCAACCAACCAACCAAACAAACAAACAAAAAAGACAAAAAAAAAAAAAAAACAAAAACCCAAAACAAAACAAAGAAACCCACCCTTTTCTCTTGCTATATATGTATATTTCTATACATCCTATCACACACACACATATATGTATGAATATACTCTGTTCTGTTCTTTCCACAGAACCCTAACACAAGCAGGAAATGCTCTTCATCACTGGATTATATCTCTAGTCTTTTTTCTTTCTTTTTCTTCCTCATTTCTTCCCTCCTTCCCTTCCTTCCTTCTTCCTTCCTTTCTTCCTTCTTTTTCTTTTCTCTTTTGAGTGCTGAGTGTGAACTCAGGGCCTCTTACATGCTATAGGCAAGTGATCTGCCACGGAGTCTCGAACTCACTCTGTAGCCCAGGCTGGCTAAGGATTTCCGATCTTCCTGCCTCAGCTCCCTGGTGTAGCTGGGAGCAGACTGCTGCCAACAGGCCTGGCTTCCTCTCTGGTTGCGACTTTCGCTTCTGTTCCCCCCCCCACCTCACCCCCCACTCCACTCCCATTCGCCGCTAAGCACATGGCTGGCTAAGTAACATCATTGACTCTCCCAGCTCCATCGCTCTGACAGTCCTTGCATCTGCGAATATTCCCCGCTTTGTGGCCGTGTTAAGCGCGCCCATGGGCCCATTTTCACCCATAATAGTTCACCCCACCGGCTCCTGGTTCTGTCTCTGCCATTACTTTTTGAAGCTGAGCCACTGGAAAGGTCCCCTCTCCCCCACCCCCACCCGTCGCCCTCCCCCCTGATGTTTCTTTGGTGACATCAAGCTTTTCTCTAACGGGTATTCTAGCCTTTTATGAGGCGCTTGGTGCGATTCCGGAGTCTCAATCTCCTTCTCAGTTTCCCCGGAGGGGCCGCCTGCTTTACAGCTGCTGCTGAGTGCAGCGCAGGCAGGCAGCGTGGGAGGTTTCTCCCTCCCTCCCCCTTCCCGTCGCGCCCCCCCGCCCCCGTCCCCTCCTCCGCCTCAGTCTTCAAATGAGCTTGTGAGTGGGTGATCACACAGCTGCTGAAGGAAGGCCACAGGCTGTTTCCCAGCCACGCTCCTCTTCTGGGGGGACTTCTGTGTTTATTCCTCCGTCTTCCAGGTTTCTTCCTGGTTAGAGAGGATTTAAGGCATCAGGGTCTTGCAAATCTAGATGATCTGAGGTCTTCCGGTAAAATCATCTCGTTAGTTAGCCCAGGTAGCGAGAGCCTATTCAGACGCTACAAACGGAAGCGATCAGAAGGCAGCGAAAGGATGGCACGTGTTTGTGTTTGTGGAATCTGTTTTCCCCCAGCTTCTAAAACAGATTCTAATGTTTGGATCATTTTCCTGACTCTCAAAATGGAAAAGCCCTGGGGGGTAACATTTCCTCCGTCAGATGAACTGAGTCCCAGGGAAGCCAATGCCTTGCACCCGACATACGACTGGGAGGGTTGGGAGGGTTGTAAGACCCGTGTTGTCTGATGTCTCTTCACCCATCTCTCTCTCCTCCCTGGTCCTCTAAGTACCCGAGTGTGCCGAGAAACCCATATTCTTACTTGATCATCATTTTGGGGAGATAGGGAACCATTTTGCTTACTGATATTTTTGGAACTATGTTCTTGCCTTTAATGCGTTTTAATTTGGTTATTTTCATTCTGTTGTTTGTTTCTGAGGCAGGGTCTCTTCTTATTGGACAGCCCAGGCTGGTCTTGAACTTGATGTCCTTCTCCCTTGATCTACTGAGTGCACCACCACGCTCAGTTTTTAAGCCTATTTAAAAGTTATTTTAGGCCGGGCGTTGTGGCTCATGCCTTTAATCCCAGCACTCTTGGGAGGCAGAGGCAGGCTGATCGCTGTGAGTTCGAGCCCAAACTGGTCTACAAAGCGAGTCCAGGACAGCTAAGGCTAACACAGAGAGATCCTGTCTCTCAAAAATCCAAAAACCAAAAATCAAAAATTTATTTTAAACTTTTTTTTCCCCCTCAAGACAGAGTTTTTCTGTGTAGCCCTAGCTGCCCTGGACTCACTTTGTAGACCAGGCTGGTCTCGAACTCATAGCCCTCCTCCTACCTCTGCTTCCCTGAGTGCTGGGACCGTGTCTTAAAATCTTAATTTTATTATAATCGTGTGTATGTTATGGGGAGTGCATGCCTGCCACAGTGTGCACATGAAGTCTATTCTCTCACTATGTGAATTCTGGGGGTGGAACTTGGCTTGTTAGATATTAGCCTTATAAACCTCTTTTTAAAAACTACATTAAAACAATGTGGGGTGTGTGTGTGTGTGTGTGTGTGTGTGTGTGTGTGAACATATATGCCAGGGTAGCCATTTGGAGGTCAGTGGACAGCTTTCAGGAGCCTGTTCTCTCTACTATGTGGGCTTTGGGGCTTCAGCTCGGGTCATCAGGCTTGGTGACAAGTTCCTTTACCTACTGAGCCATGAAGGAATGGCATATGCTTTTTAAAAAACATGCGCTTAACAAATGACAAACGGGTGAGAATCTTTGAGTCTTTTATTGCTTATGAATACATAGAATTTGGTTACTGAAACTCCAGGGTCTTTGGGAGTCTCAGGATTTCAGAAACCTGGAATACTGGGAGGAGTTGGAGTACAGAGCAAGTTTTAGAACAGCCAGGGTTATACGGAGAAACCTTGTCTTGAAAAGCCAAAAATAAAGCCAGGCGTTGGTGGCACCCGCCTTTAATCCTAGCACTCGGGAGGCAGAGGCAGGTGGATTACGGTGAGTTCTAGGCCAGCCTGGTTTACAAATCGAGTCTAGGACAGCCAAGGCTACACAGAGAGATCCTGTCTCGAAGAAAAAGAAAATTTTGTGTGTGTGACACCATTCCTACAGGTACCCATGGAGGCCAGAAGAGGGCATCAGATCATTTGGAACTGGAGTTATAGATGGCTATGAGCTGTCCAGTGCCAGTGCTGGGAACAGAACTTGGGTCCTCTGCACGAGGAAAGACTGTAAGCTTCCCATGCTGGGAGGGACCAGAGCAAATAAATGTGAACAGAGGTGCTGATGCCAACCCAGCAAACAAAGTGTAGTGGTTTGAATGACGATGCCTGCCCCGCAACCTCCTGTGCGGGGTGGGGGGGGGGGTGGGGGGCATAGAGAGTGACACTACTAAGAGGTGTGGCTTATTGGAGTAGGTGTGGCCATATTGGAGGAAGTGTGTCACTGGGGATGGGCTTTGAGATCTCAGCTGTTCAAGCCAGCTAGCTCTCTGCTTGCTGTCTGAGCATTCAGATGCAGAACTCTCAGCTCCTTCTCCAGCACCATGTCTGTTTGCACACCACCATGCTTCCCTCCGTGATGATAATGAACTAAACCTCCGAAACTGTAAGCCAGCCCCAATTCAATATTCTCCTTCATAAGAGTTGCTGTGCCCTATGAGCATATACAGGGGGAGGAGGTCCCCCTCAGTCACAGTCATAGGGGAAGGCAGTAAGGGGAAAATGGGCGGAGGGAGGAATGGGAGGATACAAGGGATGGGATAACAATTGAGATGTAATATGAATAAATTAATAAAATATATTAAAAAAAAAAAGAGTTGCCATGGTCATGGTGTCTCTTCACAGGAATAGAAATTGTAACTAAGCCGGGCATGGTAGCACACGCCTTTAATCCCTGCACTTGGGAGGCAGAGGCAGGTGGCGGATCACTGTGAGTTCGAGGCTAGCCTGGTCTACAAAGTGAGCCCTGGATAGCCAAGGCTAACACAGAGAGACCCTGTCTCAAAAAACAAACAAGCAAACAAACAAACAAACAAAAAAACCAAACAACCAAACAAAGGAACTGTAACTAAGATACAAAGTAAAACCAAAGAACAAAACCATATTACCTTGGGTGTTTGTTTATATTAGCAGCATAGTTTTGGGGGTACTCAATGTAGGGAATTTTTAGATTCATCCAAACTTCTTGTGCTAGTACCATACCTGATACATTCACTGGGCAGACCCAGTCTGCTCTCTGGTATTCTTATTGACTATTGTAATGATCATTATACGTGAAAAATGAGGGGCTGAAGAGACGGCTCTTCAGCTAAGAGCATGCACTGCTCTTGCACACGGCCTGAGTTTGATTTCCTACACAGCGGCTCCGAAGGAACAGTAGTAGCTCACAGCCACATTTGAGTCTGTGCTACATTGGGATTTCCAGACCAGGTTGGACTATAGCTAAGCCCCCGTCTCAAAAGAAAACCAAAACAAATAAATACAAAATAATTATCATTAAAGCTCCTGGAAGACATCTACAGCCAAGCCGGGGACAAGATCGCCCCCTAATGGGCAGAGGCAAAACAGCAGGGAGACATTTAGGGTAGCACTGTGCAGAACAATGGAGCATTCGCCAGCTAAGAGCCGGGGTGCCCAGGACAGCAAACATGCTACCTGAAAAAGGTGGTGGGCACAGCGGGGAGGGGGTCTGAGGTCTGAGCACGTGAGCATTGACTGCCATCTGTAAGGCCCGGAGGGCCTGGAGGAGGCTCCTAAGTGGTCCGTTAACTTGTCCTTTCCGGGATAGGGGCCACACACTAAAGAGAAACTTTTGGGGGATGAAAATTAAATTGAGGAGAAAGGGGATGACAGCGAGTCATCCAGGTGACCATGCTGAAGGGGCAGAGCCAGGAAGTCCCAAAAAGCAAACTGTCATGTTTCCGCATGCTGCAAAACCCAGAGAGGCAGGAGTGCTGTGTATTAGAAATTAGAAAAGCTACCTTCAGGCCCTCTCCCTTTTAATTTTTTTGGAAAATTCATTTTACACAAAAATGAGCAAGCAATTGAGGTCAAACCTCATACCTAGTTATTATTTGTAAGAAGAGATTAAAGAGTAGAATTACATCCTTTTATACAATGAGAACACACGTAGCACATGACCACAGAACTAATCAAAACGGTGAACTTCTTCTTCAATATAAGATAAAAGGCACCCAGAAACCGAGCCCTGAAAGAAAGCGAGTCGGAATTAGAAAGGCTGGCGGAGCTGAGGAAACACTAGCAAGAAAAATCTGGAAATGAAGACTAAAATAGAAGGCATATACGTCAAGCAAAAAGATAAGCGATGACAAAACAGTTAAGTAGAAAAGAATGGCTGAAAAATATCAACCAAAAAAAAAAAAAGAGAGAGAGAGAGAGAGAGAGAGAGAGAGAGAGAGAGAGACAGTCATATTCTATAACTGAGGGAGAAGGGTTGAACACAGATGAAGAAGATCCAACATAGGAGAAATAAGAGTTGAGCCATCAAGATAGCTCAGCGGATAAAGGTGCCTGCAGCCAAGCCTGACTTCCTCAGTTCGAATCCCAGAACCAGCATGACGGTGACAGTCAGAGGGAGAGAACTGACCGCTGTGAGTTGCCCTCGGACATGCACACTGTGGCACGCACACCGTGGCGCATGCCCTTATGACTTAATACACAGTAAATAAACAGACAAATGAATGTAATAATGTAGTGAAAAAAGGAGAAGGGTCTCCGCAAAAGAAAAACTGAAGCAAGAATAGAGGATGAATAACAAAAGTTAATGTTTTTTTAGAACATTCTCCTGAAGTAAAAAAGTACTTAAAATTGCATGTTGAAAGGGTGTACCAGGACCTGAGAGTGCCTGTCTACTACAGATGCATTCTAGTTAAAAAAACAAAACAAAACAAAACAAAACAAAAAAAACAGGACTTGAGAGGAAAAACAATATTCCTTTGGATAGCTAACAAGACCCAGTGACTTAATATGAGAAAATTAAATGATTGTGTTGTTTTCAGCACTACTTTATGTCAGAGAAAAATGAAACAGCTCGAGTAAAATACCCGGGTAGGCGCTGGAGAGACAGCTCATCAGGTAAGAGCACTGGCTGCCCTTGCAGAGGACCTATGTTCAGGACCCAGCACCCACATATGGCTCACAACCAGTGCGACCCCAGTTCCAGGGGACCTGATGTCCCCGTACTCGCCTCTGCAGACCGGTCTGCTTGGGTTGGTTCCGGGTGGAGTCAAGTTGACAAGCAAGATCAGTGTCACTGTGATATGAAAGTGTTAAAACAAACTGTCTGAGCTGGGTATTAAGTCCTCTTCCTTTGGTCCTCATAGGTCGTATTTGAGGTGTAAGTATGTTAGCTTACTTTTGTTGTATGGATGTAAAACAGGCAGGTATAGTGGAATTCTGTAGGTCACGCAAGGGAGTCAGAGGCTCTGGAAGGCTGTTTGATGCAATTTATGACTCTATTACACCTCCTGTTTGTTTTATTTTATCTAAAAATATTTATTTTGTTATCATGTTTGTGTGTGTGCACGCGTGTGTGTGTGTGTGTGCCTCTGTGTGTGTGTGTGTGTGTGTGTGTGTTGTACATATACATGCAGAGGCTCATAGAAGACAGAAGAGGGTGACAGATCCTCTGGAGGTGGAGTTACAGGCTGTTGTGAGCTGCCTGGCCTGGGTGCTAAGAACCTGTATGTTCAATTTTTTTTTTCCTTTGGTTTTTTCGAGACAGGGTTTCTCTGTGTAGCCTTGGCCATCCTGGACTCACTTTGTAGATCAGGCTGGCCTCGAACTCACAGCGATCAGCCTGCCTCTGCCTCCCGAGTGCTGGGATTAAAGGCGTGCGCCACCGTGCCCGGCTAATTTTCTTAACCAATATATTTTATTAACAACTTAGTGACCGAGCATACGTCACTTATAACCCGACTAACCAAAACAATAGGAAATGAGGATTAATGGACACAATAACAAAACCGTAAGGATATCGGTTCCGAGGAACAATTCTCCTGGCACAATCTGCAGGATTTCTTCTGCTGGAACCTAGAGTAACCAGAACCCAGAACCTCAGCAGGAGCCGGAGCCCCGAAGCCTTCCCTCGAGCGGTTCTCTCTAGGAGCGTCTCAAAGTGCAGCGATGAACAGCCAAAACTATCCCAAGTCTCCAAAAAGCCCCATCTCCAGTTCTGGGCTCATTTATATATCTCCTCCCAGCGTCTGTTCATGAGATCTTTTCAGCTGGCAACAATCAAGCTCCCGCATGAGGTGGTCAGTCTTCTAGTGGATTAACCTCACCTGTTCTCTCACAAGACCGTTCCAATCCCACACTTGGGATCCTAAAAAACAGGTTTATCTCTCCCTCAAGAACCAAACAACTGTTTTCCTCTTACCTGGTGAGGCTGAGCCATCTCTCTCACCCCCCCTTTTTTTTTTAGCACTAGAGAAACATGAAAAAGACATTTATTCCCACACTATAAATTATGAGGCAATGCGTGGGGGAGAGCCCAGCAGTCACTTGGGCATCTGCCCCTTTTCTCTCTGTCTTCCTGGGCTTGTATTCGGAGCTCCTCCCCTAGGTGTTCCTTTGCAGGGACAACCTTTGACTGTGGTAGAAGGAGCCACCCACAGACTTACCATTCACCGTAAATAGGTGTTCATAATTCCTCAGGGCTCAGCCTGGAGATGTTGAGAATCTGCTGGGCTTCCTGGAGGCTGAGGCCAGAGAGATGAGATGCAGCTGCAGACTGGTACCCAGCACGACCCCAGCATCAGCAGCTGCCTGGCTTGCTGCAAACTCCTGCCTCAGGGCCCGGGCAAAGGCTCTGACCACCACCTGTACACCCATCACAGTGATGTTGGCCATGACAGCTGCTCCATCTTAGGGCAACAGGTGCTGCTTCTAGAATCAGTGGGACCAGCTTATGGGTTGCTGGTGGGTCAGAGGTCAGGGGTGACTGAAAAGCCCCTTATTTTTATTTTGTTTATTTATATTTCTTTACCATTTATTTTATTAGATGTATGTACGTACGTACGTATGTATGTATGTGTTTATTTTGTTTTCAGAGAAGGGTTTCTCTGTGTAGTTCTGGCTGTCCTGAAACTTGATTTGTAGACCAGGCTGGCTTCGATCCACCTGCCTCTGCCTCCTGAGTGCTGGGATTGAAGGTGTGTGCCAACATGGCCCGGCTTTTTTTTTTTTTTAAATACTATCCTAAGAAATGGGTTTTAGGGCCTGCAGAGATGGCTCAGTGGTTAACAGCACTTGCTGCTTTTCCTGAGGTCCTGAGCTCCGTCCCACATCAAATGGTTCACAGCCACCTGTAACTCCGGTCTCAGGGCATCGGACACCCTCTCTGGCCTCCAGCTGGCACCACACATGCAAAGTGCCCATATACACATGCAGCAAAACAATGGTATACACAAAAACACCAAATCGAACCAACCCAATAAACAAACAAACAAAAACCAACAACAAAAACTCCCAACTTTAAAAAATGGGTTTTATATGAAAATTTAAATTCCAGCGATCCTCTTCCCTTGCCTCTTTTGGCAAAAGTCTTTGAAAGGAGGTCTGTTGTTTCTGAATTATAGCAATTAAAGATATACCCTGAATGATTGGTTTTCCCATGCAAATCCCTTACAAACAAACAAACAAACAACAACAACAAAAAAAGTAAGAGATTTTGACAGAACTGGGACACTGCAAGCGAGCAAGTCAATTAAGGCTTTCCCCCTGCACCCGCCCCGATTCTATTTTTTTTTTCTTTCAAAAGCCACATAAACGTTGCAAAAGTGCCACATATTTGAGCCGTTTTAGCAGTTTTCCATCTGTTTTTGTTGTCTCAAGAAAATAAAGATGGTTTCTGGGCCAGGTCTGAGAGTTGTGGGTGACTCTCAGGTCATCACAGGGCTTGAGATGGTCGCTCCTTCCTCTGGAGTTTGGGTCAGGACCAGTTCTCCCCCTTGGTTTGCTCCCTTTTGGTCTGAGGACAGCAGCCCTGTGCTTGCTGGGTGTGCAGAACAGCACCGTGGCCGCCCCTCAGATACGTTTTCCACAGGCACCCATGTCTTCTTGGGCATAAACAGGCTGTCGCCAAATGCACACCCAGCCAGGAGATTCCATCTTCTGCTAACATGGCTTTTGGCAATAAAGCCATTATCTCAAAGTACCATAAAAGGCATCTTGGGCGCCCTACCCCCCCTTTTCATCTGTTGCCGGCTCAGCGGGGGAGTTTATTGCTATTTAGAACTCTGATTGCTAAATGCTAAACAAGGCAGGTCACACCCTGCACTAAGTGGTTAGACAGGCCTCTGAGGTGCCGCTTGCCTTCCGCCATTCAGGTTGACCCGAGGATGTTTTGGTGGTATAGAGTCTAAGCCTCCATAAGAGAGAGATTCCTCATTGCGTTGGAGTCCCACAGTCCTGTCGGTAAGGTCAGTTGGTGACGACCAGTGCAACCTGTGGGAAGTCTGGTATTGTAAAAACAGTTTAGATGACTGTAAAACAGAAGTTAGGAAGGGAATGTCCAGTGGGAAGTGATCTGAGCCAATGGAGGCCGCTTCCTGTCTAAAACGCCAGTTTCCGGGAGCCTGAGGCGGGACGAGCCTGAGTTCAACGTAAGCCTGGCCTACAAGCTAAGACACATGCGTGGCCCGTTCCCTCGTATATACATAATGAAAAAATAAAAATAACATCCTAAAATTTATGTTTTCCAAATTTGTTTGAATTGGTGTGTGTCTAAGTTATGTTGTCATTGTGACGCGAGGCGGGGCCGGGGGGGGGGGCGGACAAAACAAAACACACACCCTATGCAGCAGACTCAGGCATGTGTCTATTTGCAGGCAGGGCGCAGCCAGGCAGCCAGCGCCAGCCTATACTGCCCCTTTAAGGTGTGCTCCACACTCAGAGAAGATGCTCAGCCCTCCTAGTCGAATGGGCGGGTTCTGGTGGAGAGGCAATTCACGCTCATGTTCTCCTCCTCAAGGTACAGAAAGATGTATGCAGCTTGCTCTGCCCGGCTTCATACTCCTCGCACAGAGCGGGAATCGGCCTTGGTTCCCCCGTCCCGCCCCCCCACCCCCCTGTATACGTCCAACCTATGAAGCAAGCTGCAGGTAAGTACCCTGTGTATAACACGACCTCTGACTTTGGCATGCTGGGAAATATGTTGATTTGGCAGGAAAGGTGGGAGAGTTCGCAGGTAGGAGCATGGAGGGGGGGGCGTGGCTCCTTCACTGCGGTAGATTAGGAAGCCGGATGGCAAGCCAGGAGAAAAGTGGGTCTAGTCTTCAGAGGCCCACCCCTAGTCTCCTACTCTGTCAGCCAGGCCCCACAGCCTCCCCTCAGACAAATGCCACCAGCTGGAACCAAGGGCTCAAACACAGCAGCCTGTTGGGGACATTTCATTTTCCAGCCATGACAGTGCAATCATTATTTTTGAAACTTCATTTAGAGGTTTTGGGGATTTACATTTGGCATTTTGAAAATCAGAGTATCTGCTTGTAATTATATTTCTATTCATACATATATGTATATTTTGTGGTGTGTGTGGGGGGCAGGGGTAGACTGTAGCAGAGATAGATCTCGAACATACTACACAGCTCATTCCAGCCTCAAATTCACACCAGCTCTCCTGTGTCAGACCCCCAAGATCTGGGTCTGTAGGTGTGTGTTTTTTACCATGGCTGGCTTTAGAATATCCATTAAGGGACTGAAGAGATGGCTCAGCGGTTAAGAGCACTGTCTGCTCTTGCAAAGGACCTGGGTTCAATTCCCAGCACCCACATGGCAGCTCACAGCTGTCTGTAATGCAAATAGAATACAATTTAAAAAGTTATTTTTTTTTTTTTGGAAAAAAGAATATCCATTAAGGTTAGGCATGATGGTACACACCTTTAATCTCAACACTTGGGAAGCAGAGGCAGGTGGACTTCTGTGAGTTTGAGACCAACCTGGTCTACACAGTGAGTTCCAGGACAGCCAGGGCTGCTGTTATAGAGAGAAAGAGAGAAACCTTGTCTTAAAAAAAAAAAAAAAAAAAAAAATCCATTAAGAAATAAATATAGCCGGGTGTGGTGGCACACGCCTTTAATTCCAGCACTCAGGAGGCAGAGGCAGGTAGTTCGAGGCCAGCCTGGTCTACAAAGCGCAAGTCCAGGACAGCCAAGGCTACGCAGAGAAACCCTGTCTCGAAAAACTAAAAGGAAAAAAAAAAATAAAAATAAATATAAGAAAAGGAAGCTGAGAGGTGGCTCATGGGTTGAAAACAGTGGCTGCCTTTGCAAAGAACCTGGGTTCTGTTCCCAGTATTCATATGAGAGCTCACAGCCATGTTTGACTTCAGCTGTAGGGAATCTAACACCCTCTTCTGGCCTCTGAAGGTACTGCATATGCATGATATACATACATGTAGGCAAATACACAGAAGATTATAATTTTTTCTTTAAAGTAAGAGTTTTGGGTTTTTTCCTTCTTATTTTGAAATATGGCTTTCTCCCAGCATTAGGTGAGTCACATAAATAGTTAAGACATCCAGATTTTCTTTTACGCCATTAAAAAGTGTTTTATTATTTTTTTTACCATAATGAAAAAAAACCATTTACAAGTGAATATTGCCTTTATGCCTTGATAGTCTTTTAGAATTGATAAATTAATGTCTATCTCGATTTCCTTTGATAAGAATTATTCTCAAGAAAGATAAAGATGGGTTTCAGGGCTTGATTTTATTCCAAGGTACACTGCTGCAAACTTTTTTAGATTTTTAAATGTTCTTTTATGTGTCTGAGTGTTTTGCATGTATGCATGGGCACCATGTATGTGCAGTTCTTGCAGAGGCCAGAAGAGGGCGTCAGATCTTGAAAGTAGAGTTACGGATGGTTGTGAGCTGTCATGTGGGTGCTGAGAAACGAACCTGGGTCCTCTGCAAGAGCAACAGGTGCTGTTAACCCCTTAACCATGTCTCCAGCCCAGGCATACCACCATTCACAAAACTAATGTGAAAGTAAGTGCCGCCTGTTGCCAGTTTAACTTCTTTAATTAAAACAGAGAGTTGCCAGGCAACAATGCCATGGGGGAAGTTCTAAAACCATCAGGGTGGGAAAATAGGTTTAAAATGAAATTGTTGGTGTGCTGGTGACTCTGCTGTGCCGGCATCAGGAGTGGCGACACTTTAGTTAATGGAAAACGGAGCCTTAAACTCCGCTAGTATTACCTTTTAAAAATATTATGGAACTGTAAAGAGGCGTGACTGGGGAGAAGCCTTGATGAAAGCTGAGCTGCCCTGGGAAGCCCGGAGTTTGGAAGATTAAAGCGTGAAACTCAAAGGAATGTGTAGTCCACCTCTTAAATGAGGTCAGGCAAGGAGCCCTGCCTCCCCCGCTCCAAGCTCCTGGTGGTGGAGGGTGTTGGAAACAAACAGTTCATTCTGGAATGTGCTGAATCCAGTGATTTAAAAAAAAAAAAAAAAAATCCCAAAGAACCCCTGGCTGGTGGTCTTTGAGCCGGTCAGATGGCTTTAGGGGTTAAAATGTTTCTACCCTCTTCCCTCCCTCCCTCTCTTCCCTCCCTCCCTCTTTACTTCCTAGCTTTCTTTTCCTTTCCTCTCTCATCTCTTCACTTTCCTCTTGTTTCCTCCTTTTTCTTTCCTCTCACTTCTCATCCCTCCTTTTCTCCCTCCCACCCTTCCCTCCTCCTTCTTTCTTTTGAGTGTCTTAACACCATCACCCCCTCCCCCCGCACCCCCCCCACCACCCTCATTTTCAATTTCTTTACAAATGTTCTTTGCAAACTTTGCTGCTCCTTCCTGAAGAGCAGTGTCTACACTGGCTGGCATTCCTGCGCCTTGATATTTGGCCCATCCAACCAAAATCCTAGCACTTTGTAGAATGATGCCCCCAACCCACGCCCCCCCCCACCATCCCCACTGAAAAACATGTTTTTCTTTGTTTTTTTTTTAACCAAACCTATCATTTTTACAAGCAATGGATAGTTTTTTGCCCCCCCAGTATCAGCATTATTGACAGAGGTGTTTCCGGGCACACAGCTGCAAAGACTAACATAAAAAAATGTCCTGGGCTCCAGGACTCAGAGGAGGAATCATAAGGACAAACTCAATTCATTACACGGTAGTTTATCATCCTCAGATTTAAAGTGGGATGGGGCCAAGGGTCTTTGTGCTACCCCCTTCCACGAGTCCTCAGGAGAACTGAGATTCGGCTGAGTGTGGCGTGTCAGTAAAGAAATCAGGCATCACCCTCCCCATGCTAAGCCCACGACTCCCCTATTTCTGACATAGTTGTCCAGATCCATAGACAGAGTCCCTAGGAGACTGACACTGTGGATGATTTGTTTTCAGACGAAGCTTCGGAGGCTGACAGACATGATGTCTGGAAAGCGCCAGCCACCAGCTGGACTGGCTGCCCAGGGCAAACAGAACCCTCTTCCCTTGTTAGCCTTAGGGACTCAGGATGCTGGAGGGCACCCCCTTCCCTCAGCAAATCAGAGGAGCCATGTTCTCCGTCTGCCATGTGACAAGGCAGAGGAAGGCTGCAGACAAACAGGAGGAGGCTGCAAGGCTGGCCTGCGTTTCTCAGCCAGCAGCACCTCAGCCTTTGAGAGACAGCAGCCGAGGTATCCCACAGGGAGCCCTAATAGGAAATCTTTCCTCTTTGTACCCCCTCCCAGAGATCCCTATGTCTCAGTTAGGGTTTTTATTGCTGCGAAGAGACACCATGACCACGGCAATTCTTGTAAAGGAAAACATTTAATTGGGGCTGGCTTACAGTTTCAGAGGTTTAGTCCTGGCAGGAAGCACGGCGGCGTGCAGGCAGACATGGTGCTGGAGAAGGAGCTGAGAGTTCTACATCCAGATTGGCAGGCAGGAGGAAGACAGGGCCACATGGGGCCTGGCTTGAGCATCTGAGACCTCAAAGCCCACCAACAAGACCACGCCCACTCCAACAAGGCCACGCCCACTCCAACAAGTCCACGCCCACTCCAACAAGGCCACACCTCCTAAGAGTGGCACTCCTTATGGACCTGTGGGGGTCATTTTATTCAAACCACCACTCGCTAGGAAGTAATCTCCAGGCCCGTCACCTGGAAGTTTTAGTTCTAGAGATAGCCTTGGTAGGTAGCTCAGGCCGACTTGAATTTGTGATCCTCCTGCCTCAGCCTCCTGAGCAATGGGATCATAGGTATGTAGCACGATGCCCACCTAGACCCCATAACTACACTACCTATAAGTCAGGTTTGTGTACATGTCTATAGTACACACCTAGAATCTCAACACTCAGGAGGCTGAGGCAGAAGGATCGCTGCTGCTTTGAAGTCAGTAAGGGCTACATAACAAGACCCTGCCTCAAACCCAACAAATATAGATAAATACCACATAGATAGTGACGGTTCCCAACTTTAAATAAACTGTATTAACACGAGTTTTGATTGACACTGTACGCCTTTATGGGTTATAATATGGTGTGTTGGTGTGTATGCACAGCCCGAGATGACCAAACCAAGTTAGTTAACACTGGCATCACTTGCGTAGTTTTATTATTATTTTTTGAGTATGTGATAAGACATTTGAAATAGTCACTCCTGGATATTTTGGAGTGCATCATTCGTCATTACTGACTACAGTCACCCTGCTGAGCAATGATCTCCATGCTTATTCCAGCCTGGCTGAAACTTTAGATTTATTGAGTTATGATTCACATGATGTAAACTTGACTGTTAATCATCTTCAGATGTGTATAGCTCAGTGCCATTTAGTATTCACAATGCTGTCTTGCCACTACATCTAACTACAAGCTTATTTTTTCCTGCAAGGGAAACCTTGTGCCCACTGAGCATCAGTCTCCTCCCCTCAACCCCCATCCTCTCCTCCTCAAAGCCACTCCCCCCAACCCCCACCAGTCTGCTCTCTTTCCCTGTGGAGTCATATTTTCTGGAAATGTCACATATAAAGATTTCCAGTTGTCTTCTCCATTGGCCAGACCACTTAATCCCTTCCCCCCTCCCCCCCATTTCTTACTTACTTAATTCACTATTTTAGAATTTAACACTTTCTTTTAGATAATTTCATAGACAGATACCATGCACTTCGATCCATCCTCAACCCCACTACTCTCTCCTCCTCCTCCTCCACCCACTGACTTCCTCCTTCTCCATGAGTCCCCTGAAGTGGAAGCTTCCGGTTTCCTTGACGACCCAGTTGTTTCATGTGAACATGTTTTTTTGTTTTGGTCCCAAGTGTTGGGATGTGGGAGTGCTTTCCCACCGCTGAGCTGTCTTGTGTGACTGGTGTGGTTTTTGCCAGCTGAAAAACATCCTTGTGTGGACTCTGAGAAGGGAAAAATAGAAGCCTCACAGACAGTGAGACAATGATTTGGCATCGCTATGCTCCGTAGTGGTTCACGTCGCTTTGCTGGCCTTCGCTTGTCTACACTTTACTTTGCAGAGAGAAACACACTCCAGAGAACTTGTCCTGGTCCTCTGGCTGAGTCTTGTGCTGATTCGGCAGAGTCTCGCTGTGTCTGCTGGATCGCGTTGCTGCTACTGATTTCCTGTTGCTGTTTGGTGTTTGCTATTTGACTGAACAGCTGGTAACCCAACAGTGAAGAGTAGAATTGCCCCAAGGAACAACGTCTAAAGAGGTCCACAGCCCCCTTTCCTACTAACCCCTTTCTGTGGGTTGGAAGGGAGGTAGACATGTTTATGAACCCTAAATAAAACAGGGTTTTGAACAACCTAAGCCTACTGTCCCCTCCTACTTTCGAGTCTTGTGTTTTCTTTTCTTTTCTTTTTAAAAAAAGACTTATTTATTATGTACACAGCGTTCTTTCTCCATGTACAGAGGGCACCAGATCTCATCACAGATGGTTGTGAGCCACCACGCGGTTGCTGGGAATTGAACTCAGGACCTTTGGAAGAGCAGCCAGTGCTCTTAACCTCTGAGCCATCTCTCCAGCCCGAGTCTTGTGTTTTCGAGCCACTAAATGTACTGTGAGTTGCTGGTACAAATATGGTGGTGTGTGGGTATTTACTAGGACAAGGGCTACACCACTGAAGACATTAATTTAGGGACAGCGGTACCTCTGGGATAGGTGAGGCCTGATCAGCCCCTTCCCAGTCCTTGACAGAGTAAAGGCCCAGTGTTGTGTGTGTCTCGTGTCCATGATCACAGTGACCCTGTCTCACAACCTGCAGACAACACTCATAGTGCTCCTCAACAGATACTTAGTCTCAGCTCCTTGACCAGCTCTGAGTCTTGGCGTTAACTGCCACCTCTTGGGGGGGGGGGGGGGGGGAAAGAGCTTCTCTGTCCAAGGCTGAGAAGAGCAGTGAATGATAGGCCAAATGTAGATACTTGCAAGGCAGGTGGAATATACATTTAGTTAGGGCAGCAGCAGCAGCAGCAGCAGCAGCAGCAGCAGCAGCAGCAGCAGCAGAGTCTCCTGTAGAGCAGAGTCTCACCTCTCTGGCTGTGGTAGTTTGAACAGGAGTGACTCTCATAAGACTCACGCGTTTAGCCGGGCGTGGTGGCACACGCCTATAATCCCAGCACTCGGGAGGCAGAGGCAGGTGGATCTCTGTGAGTTCGAGGCCAGCCTGGTCTACAAAGCGGGTCCAGGACAGCCAAGGCTATACGGAGAAACCTTGTCTTGAAAACCAAAAAAAAAAAAAAGATTCACGCGTTTGAAAGCTTGGCCCATAGGGAGTGGCACTATTAGGAGGCGTGGCCTTGTCAGAGGAAGCATGTCACTGTGGGAACAGACTTGGAGGTCTCTGATGCTTACGGCCAGGCTAGTGGCTCACAGTCTCCTCTCAGCTCCTTCTCCAGCACCGTGTTTGGCCTGCGCATGCGGCCGTGCTTCCTGCCATGACGGTGAGGGACTAAACCTCCGAACTGTGAGCCAGCCCCAATGAAATGCTTTCCTTTATAGGATTGTCTTGGTCATGTTGTCTCTTCACGGCAGTAGAAACCCCAACTAACTAAGGCACTAGCCATAGGATTTTGACCAGGTCTATATTGCCAGGTGTGGATTCCCGTTCTCCATCACAGAGCCTGCCCAAGCGCATGAGTTCAAGCGATCATGGACAACACGTTCTGGGGCCACGAGCCAGGAGAAATTGTCCCTTCTTTCAGTTATTCTCTTAGGAATTTTGGTCACCGAGAAAAGTAACTACTTGGCTGGGGATTATATATAGCCTTTCACCTTCTGCCTCTCTCTGGGTTGTCTTCATCAGCGTTCTCCCCGGCTGCATTTGGCTAAGCTGGGGGCCTGTGCTGGCTAGTCTTACATCAATTGACGTGGGCTATAGTCATCTGAGAGGAGGAAGCCTGCGCTAAGGAAATACCTCCGTAAGTCCAGCTGTAGGCAAGCCTGTTACCCCTGGGCTGGTGGTTCTGGGTTCCATAAGAAAGCAGGCTGAGCGAGCCATGAGAATCACGCAGCACCCCTCCATGGCCTCTGTATCGGCTCCTGCCTCCAGGTGCCTTCCTTGCTTGAGTTCCTGCCCTGACTTCCTTCTCTGATGAACAGTGATCTGGGAGCGTGAGCCACATAAATCCTCACCCCCACACCTCCCCCCCCACCAGGTGGGCGTGGCATTTCATCCAGGCAGCAGTGAGCTTAGCTAGGACAGAGACGATGGGGAGAAGATGGAGACAAAAGCAGCCTCTTTGGCAGATCATCTTGGTGACGCAAGACCCTGCTACACAGATTGTGTGAGGAAGCACCACCTAGGGTGCTCAGGGAGTTCTTGTCATAAACTGCTGTGGGACAGCCATGTGCCTGGGGAGTTTTGCAGCCAGGGCAGTCACTGTAGCCAGGACAGTCACTGAGTCACTGCAGACAGGGACGGTCACTGCAGACAGGGAAGCCACTGTAGCCAGGGACAGCCACTGCGGACAGGGACACTCACTGTAGCCAGGGACGGTCATTGCAGCCAGGGCAGTCACTGCAGCCAGGGAGAGTCACTGCAGCCAGGGACGGCCACTGCAGCCAGGGCAGTCACTGCAGCCAGGGAGAGTCACTGCAGCCAGGGCAGTCACTGCAGCCAGGGAGAGTCACTGCAGCCAGGGACAGTCACTACAGCCAGGGACAGTCACTGCAGACAGGGACAGTCACTACAGCCAGGGACAGTCACTGCAGCCAGGGACAGCCACTGCAGCCAGGGCAGTCACTGCAGCCAGGGACAGCCACTGCAGCCAGGGACAGCCACTGCAGCCAGGGACAGTCACTACAGCCAGGGTCAGTCACTGCAGCCAGGGACAGTCACTACAGCCAGGGACAGTCACTGCAACCAGGGACAGTCACTGCAGCCAGGGACAGTCACTGCAGCCAGGGACAGTCACTGCAGCCAGGGATAGTCATTGCAGCCAGGGCAGCCACTGCAGCCAGGGCAGCCACTGCAGCCAGGGACAGTCACTGCAACCAGGGACAGTCACTGTAGCCAGGGACAGTCACTACAGCCAGGGACAGTCACAGTAGCCAGGGACAGTCATTGCAGCCAGGGCAGTCACTGCAGCCAGGGCAGTGGCTGCAGTCAGATTACAGTTTTACAGTCAATGATGAAGGGACATCGGGGCAGGAACTCAAGGTAGGAACTTGGAGTCAGGAACCGAGGCAGAGACCATGGGGAGCACTGCTTACTGGCTTGCTCTTCATGGCTTCCTTAGCCTGCTTTCTTTCTTTCTTTCTTTTCTTTTCTTTTCTTTTTTTTGAGACAGGGTCTCTCTGTGTTAGCCTTGGCTGTCCTGGACTCACTTTGTAGACCAGGCTGGCCTCGAACTCACAGCAATCCACCTGCCTCTGCCTCCCGAGTGCTGGGATTAAAGGTGTGTGCCACCACACCCATTAGCCTGCTTTTTTCTTTTTTCTTTTTCTTTTCTTTTCTTTTTTTTTTTTTGGTTTTTTTCTTTTTGGTTTTTCGAGACAGGGTCTCTCTGTGTTGCCTTGGCTGTCCTGGACTCACTTTGTAGAGCAGGCTGGCCTCGAACTCACATTGATCCACCTGCCTTTGCCTACCAAGTGCTGGGATTAAAGGCATGCGCCACCACGCCCGGTTTAGCCTGCTTTTTTATAGGACCCAGGACCACCATTCCCCGACAAGGGATGGCACTAACCCAGTGTGCTGGACCCTCCCATGTCAATCATTCATCAAGAAAATGTCTCACAGACTGGCCTATAGCCGGTCTGATGGAGGCAACTTCTCACCCGGTGTTCCCTCTTCCCAGACGACCCTGGCTTGTTTCACATTGTCAAACACTGACCAACGATCTCTCATTACAGCTCCAACTTGGTGTCAGGGCCCACATATTGCCCCTCCAATGGTCATCTCCATTACTGCTTTCTAAGTGGGGAGACTTATTCTTCATCCTGTCTGTTTAAAATACGTTGCTAATAAATGTAGATTAGAAACAGAGCTGGAGACATGGCTCAGTGGGTAAGAACACTGGCTGCTCCTGCAGAGGACCTGAGTCTGGTTCAAAGCACAACACGGTGGCTCACATCTGTCTGTAACTCTAATTCCAGGGGACTTGATTCCCTATTCTGGCTCCTATGGTACCAGGTATGCACGTGGTAAAAACCAATATACATCTCAGCACTCGGGATGCAGAGGCAGGCGGATCGCTGTGAGTTCGAGGCCAGCCTGGTCTACAGAGTGAGTCCAGGACAGCCAAGGCTACACAGAGAAACCCTGTCTCAAAAAACCAAAACCAAACCAAACCAAGAGAAAAACGAAACTCATACATAAGTAAATAGATGATAATAAAGAAATATTCAGCTGGACATGGTGGCGCATGCCTTGAATCCCAGCACTCGGGAGGCAGAGGCAGGGGGATCGCTGTGAGTTCGAGGCCAGCCTGGTCTACAAAGTGAGTCCAGGACAGCCAAGGCTACACAGAGAAACCCTGACTCAGGGGGAGAAAAAAAAAAAAAAAAAAAAAAAAAAAAAGAAAAGAAAAAAAAAAAGAAAAGGAAAGAAAAGAAAAAAAGAAATCTTCTTTTAAAACACAGACACAGGCAGGCATCTTTGGAAATTTGAAGTTGAAAACTTGCCTCTCCACACACACTCTTTTTCTGTTCTTCTATTGTAGCCCAGGCTGGTCTTGAACTTGTATACGCCCTACCTCAGCCTCCCAAGCAGAGGGATTACAGATGTGAGCCACCGCACCCAGCTCATATTTCCTGGGGTTTATTTTTGTGTGTATGTATCTGTATGTGTGCATGTGCACATGGCTTCAGGCACCTGTGGCAGTTGGAGTCATAAGGTTTCCTAAAGTTGGAGTTACAGGCGATGATCAACTGCCCGATGTGAGGATGTGAAGTTTTGTGGGTTTTTTTTTTTGTTTGTTTGTTTTTTTGTGTTTTGAGACAGGGTTTCTCTGTGTAGCCTTGGCTGTCCTGGACTCACTTTGTAGACTAGGCTGGCCTCGAACTCACAGCGATCCACCTGCCTCTGCCTCCCGAGTGCTGGGATTAAAGGCGTGCGCCACCACGCCCGGCATGATGTGAGTTCTTGAAACCGAACTTGGGTCTTCCGCAAAGACACTACACACTCTTAACCATCGAGTCATCTGCCCGAGCCCCCAACCTTTATTTTCCATCGGTGTTTTCTTTTTCTCATGATTCTTCAGACCTGAGGTGTTGCAGCATTACCCAGAGAAGTGGGGGCTGAGGTTACTCTGGCTCCGGGAGCTCCGACAGTTCTGGTACACCCACACAAAACTGTTAGTGACTAAGGTCTGACTTCACTGTCTCCAGCTTTGGGCAATGGGAATTTGGCCCTGTAAGACCGTTTCAGAGTCAAGTGAGATCAATACTCTTTGCTCGCTTCTTTCTGTCCATTACTGTGACTCCCGCTCTATCAGATCCACCGAGCTTCCTGGAGCGGAGCCGGGGGCCGCGCCGGTGCACACCTGCAGTCCCCGAGCGTTAGATGCTGAAATGGCCAAAATGTATTTCTTTTCTTTTCTTTTTAAAAAATATTTATTATTATGCATACAGTGCTGAAAAGGGTATCAGATCACATTATAGATGGTTGTGAGCCACCATGTGGTTGCTGGGAATTGAACTCATGACCTCTGGAAGAACAATCAGTGCTCTTAACCGCTGAGCCATCTCTCCAGCCCCGCAAAACGTATTTCTTTTTAACGTGTGTGTGTGTTTAGTGTCTCTTTCTGTGTGTGTCTGTGTGTGCACCTATGTGTATGCATGTGTGTGTGTGTATTTATTCTGTCTCTGTCTCTGCTTTTCTCTCTGTGTCTGTCTGTCTGTCTGTCTCTGCCTGCCTGTCTGTCTGTCTGTCTGTCTCTCTCTGTGTTTTGTGTGTGTGTGTGTGTGTGTGTGTGTGTGTGTGTGTGTGTGTGTGTGTGTGTGTGTAGGGCAGAAGAGGCAATCAGAGCTCCTGGAGCTGGAGCTGTAGGCGCCTGACCCGGATGCTAGGAACTGAACTTCCTTCCAGAAAAGCAGCAAGTGCTTCTAGCCACTGAGCCCTCTCCCGTCCTGCTCAAGATAAGGTCTTACTGTACAGCCCTAGCTAACCCAGATCTCTATAGAGACCGGACTAGTCTTGAACTAGTCTTGAACCCACCCTCCCTGCCCCCCGAGTGCTGGGATTAACACCCTGTCTAACACTTCTTTCCAAATCGAAAAGTTAGTAATATTATAAGTCGATGGGGTTGATTTGTTCTTAACTCACAGTAGTTTTTATTTGAAACCGAATATTTAACAGTTTATTGGGTGAGCCTGAAGGCTTGAAGTTACACTTCTATGAGTTTGGGCCTTGCGTTTTCGACACCTTGGGTTCTATTCTTTGCTATTTTTTTTTTTTTAACTTACTGCAGCAGTTCAGGGGGCTCTTAAACCATCTGTTAGCCTTTCTCTCTCCTTAAAAAAAAACCACGCCACGTCGAGTCGCTCAAGGCAAGAAGACCTACGGCTAGAGCGACAGAAGCAAAGCTGTGCAGTCGCGCAGGCACAGATCATCGGCGCTGACATTTCAAGGCTCGAGCCTATTAATTTTTTATGCCGTGCTCCTTGTATATCGTTAATAAAAATCTGACGAAAAACTTTTTAGGATGTGTTTGTTGCCGTGGCTTTGATCTTAATGTTTGCAAACTAATACATTAATACATGGGAAGCCTTAAGGATTCTTTCTAAAAGAATATTTCCATACGTTATGTTTTCATTTCCATTTTAGGTAGCCGAGCCTCTGCGGGGTTGTCGATGGCGCCGGCATTAGATTAGGGTGGGAAGTGTGTCTTTTATGAGAGAAACAGCAGTTAACAGGAAGCAAAGGCAATGGCATTTGGTTGGACTAATTAGTTAACTAAACCAGGTAGGCTTTGGGGTTGTTTGTTTGTTTGTTTGTTGTTTTGTTTTGTTTTGGAGACAGTCTCATGAGGAAGCCCAGGTTGGCCCTGAACTCACCAAATGCTAGAATCACAGATGTTACTCTCTGAGGCTAGGCAGTGTCTCCATCAGATTTTTTTTAATTATTATTTTTTTAATCGAAGCTCACTTTTGTAAGAGATCTCACATCTAACTTTTTAAAAGGGGGTGGGCATCTGTACTCATCTGCTATTTTTGATAGATCAGGTCCTCAAATTACTGGAAATGAGGTTTAGTGTACATGTGTCAAAATGTCACTCAAGGGACAGAGGCAGGAAAACGTGAGAGCAGGAGGCCAGCCCAGGCTACACTGTGGGACCCTGTCTTATGGGGGTGGGGGAAGCCGCTTGTGTTACTGTACAGACTTTCAATGGCACACCTTTGATCCCTGTTAACTGCCCATTTCCTTGCTGTGGCCTCTGTGCCTAAGTTAGGGAACCCAGACACGTCAGGCCACCGAACGCACGTCACTTTGACACTTATATATTATATATGTGCCTTCAAACCCAGGGTGCTGTCGCGACGAGATCAAATAAGACTTCTAAACAGCGTGTGAGATTCGAGGGTCTGAGGGATAATTTGACGATATTTGAAGATCTGCTTCACAAAAGTAGAAATGCAGAGGAGTGATGACTTATTAAAAATGATCACTAACCCAATTTCGAACACTTTGGAGGGCCGGGTGGGCACGCAGGCTATCACCAGGGCGCTTTCATTTGTACGCAACTAAAAAGCCACCGTGAAATCCTTTGAATATTTATGATTTTGATCGAGGCTTAGACCACCGCCAATAATCTTCTTCTTTTTTTTTTTTTTTTTTTAATTTTTAAACCCTGGTGAAAAGTGTTTGAAATGCCTACCACTCTCTGATATATGACTGGTTAATTATTTGGGTGAATGTGAAGGACCCCTTTCTTACACAAAAATAAAATTAACTTTCTGTAGTGACCCTAGGGTGGGGGAACACACTGGTCAGAGAGATTTTGGGGGGGGCAATTTTTTTTACTATCTTAAAATAGATGGCGTCATTATTGGAGGTCTGGTGGTTTTGTTTTGTTTTTTCTCTTTTTCTTTTAAGATCCACTAGAGGGAGCCTTGCGGTACAGATGTGGATTGGTTTTTAATAATTAAAAAAAAAAAAAAAAAAAAGATTTGTTTGTTGTTGAGTTAGTAAATACATTCGTAGCAATGACTCTCGTCCAAACTCAGCCACTGCCACACAAGAGTCTTGCTCTTCACTCGCTGATGCTGCCCCTGATACAGTGAAGCGCTTTTTTATGCCCCCAAGTTTGCCTGACTTTTTTCTCTCTCCTTTCTAACGTTCTTCCTTAATTTTCTAATTCTGCCTACCATCTCGAGGCAATTTTGATATGCAAATAAGTCTCAGCATTCAGAAACGGAAGCTTTTGAGAGTCTGATTTCGTTTTTTTTCTCCCCCTCCACATTTTTTTTTCTTCCTGTTTTAAAAGAATCTATGTTTGGTGCGGTAGCCATAGCCCAGTGACAGGACAGAGCCACAGAACTCCCTTTCTCTCCCTGTGACTCCTGCCCTGGGACCTCCCGCTGGTCTTGTTAAGACCCCGGGGACTCCTGGGAAAGAAGAGGGGGAGTGTGGTTTTTTGATGCTCCATGCTACAAGAATAATACAAAGCCGCAAATTGGAACCTGTTTAATTTTCCAAAGCTTAAAGATTTTAAAGTAATTTAGACAAGTGTTAAAAAAAAATTTTTTTTTTTTTAAAGCGCTGAAAGCTTACAGCAAAGAAACCAGGCAACTAGCTCCACGGCAGTACTTCAAGCCAACTCTCTACAAAATGAAATCTTTATTGAGGTAAAAATTTACATCCAATGTAATACACAGACTTTAAATCTTCAGACCAAATTGATTTGGTGACGTGGTATAGATGCACAACCCTGGAAAAGCAAATTAATTCACCATAGTGATCGTTTATTTTATTTTAACAGACTTCATTGACTTTATTTTCCTTGTATAAAATCCTTTCCTTGTGTGGTAGCCACAACTGGAGCCTGGTTCCTGTGAACGGAGACTCTGGTGCAGGTTTTCACAAGATTGGTCAGCCGACGTCTGATAATGAGTCTTGGTGAACACGGTTTCTTTCCAGAGGTCAGGGCGAATAGCTGTAGGTCTTGGAGATGGCGTCAAAGGTGGCCTTGGCAAAGCTGCCCAGGGTGGCAGTGCAGCCTGTGGCTGACCAACGTGCAGCAGTCATCGATAACAGCCGTTACCACCAGTTTCTTGGGCACAGGAGCACAGATGATGCCACGGCCTCTGGGGGCAGGGATGACACAGCAGAGCCCAGCCAGAGAGGCCTGTGGCTTTGCGTGCAACGGTGAGGGGCACGCACTCTCTTCCTCAGTAGCCCCAGTAAGGACGATGGAAAGCTTGGCCAAGATGATGCCCCTCCCCGCGCCCCCCTTCCACCTCAATGGTTGCGGCTACCTCCTTGGAGCACCTAACAACCAAGACCAACATGACCATTGTCCGTCTCCAGTAGCGACAAAACCTTGAAGCTGATTCGCTGACCAGCCCGAGTCTGCTACTGACTGGCATGATTAGGACCTCATCCTTTCGAGATGCTCCCAGGGAAAAGCCAACCATCTCAGATTCCTTAATGGGCAGGGAGAACAGGAAGATGTCCGGGGACTTCATCTTCATGTCCTTGACCAGGCGCTGCTCGCTTGGTGATGGGGACCCACTCCTTATCTTCAGCTTTACCTCCACAAGCCCTGAGGCCTTGACCATGGCCACAGACCGATGTCAATCCTTTGAATCCCTTGTGGAAGCCGCTATCACCTCCTAAGTCCAGCCAGGGGGTTCCTTCAGCCCCTCCTGCCATACTGGCATCACTTGCCATTTGGTATTTAAGCAAAGAAGGCATAGTGATGGTTTAAACGATCACTGATCACAGTAACTGCCCCCCCTGTGTGTGTGTGTGTGTGTGTGTGTGTGTGTGTGTGTGTGTGTGTGTGCGCGCGCGCACACGCGCACTTTTTATCCTCCAAGCACTGAGATGACAGCTGTGTACCAGGCACCAGGCCAAGCTGAAATATATTTTTTTCCCCTCACTACTATTTCAAAACAGATTAAACAATTCTGTCAAATGTCTTTCCACCCACTAGTGGGAGTCTTGAAATTCAATAGGTTAGCGTGGTGCGGGGCAAGGGGTGCACTGTCATTTTTTTTACATGTCATCCAAACACTGCCTGTTGGAGACACTGTTCTTGCTGATGGGTTGTCTTGACATCCTTGTTGAATTCAGATCTCTGTGAATGTAAGAGCTTATTTATAGTCTCGGTTCTCGTCCACCCATCTATCTCTACCCTTATGCACTGTCTCTATTGTAGGAGCTTTGTTTTAATGGAAGTTTTGGTTTCTTTGTAAACTCGGGAATGTTATGTAAATATGTTTCTGCTTTTAATCCCAAGTGTGGGATTTTAGTCTGGGCTTTAGTTTGTCCACAGCTGATAGTTGCCTCGTGTGGGGCGTGGTCTTTGCCAGCTGCAGTTAGTTTAATTCTGAGGACTCTGAGGAGTATAAATATGAGGAGAGAGAGAGAGAGAGAGAGAGAGAGAGAGAGAGAGAGAGAGAGAGAGAGAGAGAGAGACTTCAATTGACCCTAAACAGCAGCTGGGAGAAGTAAAGAGGTCGACACCCCCTCTCCCCACTAATCTTCTTTCTCTCATACTTAGTGTTGGGGTATCAGAAGGGATTGAGGTGGAGAAGGGGGTAGAGGCAATAAAATAGAGTTAAAAAACTAGCATCTACACATTGTAATAACTTTGGTAGCAGAATGTAGAACTCTTCAATCTGTCCTTTAAAAAGCAAAATTTAAAAAAAATTTTAAATTTCAGCTGGGTGTGGTAGGACACACATTTGATCTCAGCACTCGGGAGGCAGAGGCAGGCAGATCTCTGTGAGTTCGAGGCCAGCCTAGTCTACAGAGTGAGTTTCAGGACAGCCAGGACTACACACAGAGAAACCTTGTCTCAAAAAAAAAAAAAAAAAAAAAAAAAACAAAAACAACAACAACAACAAAAAAAACCGCCAAAATAAATAAATACATTTCTTATACGTGTATGCATATGTACAGGTGCCCACACGACCAGAAGAGGGTGTCAGATCCCCTGGAGCTGGAGTTACAAGTGGGGGCCTCCCAAAGCGGGTTCTGGGACCTGAACTCCATTCCTCTTAAGCAGCCAGTGCTCTCAGCCACTAAGCCATCTTGTCAGTCTCCTTCAATTTGTTCTTAATTTTCCAAATTATTTTAGCTAATCTGTATCTTTATATTTGTATGTCCTTTATGTTTGTATATTAGGTCAGCTGGTCCTAACAGGAAGTCCTGAATAGGAAGTCATTTGGGATTTTACTAATGCACGCACTGAGTCTTTTGTCATGTCACAGTACAACAGCCTATAATTAAAACATTCAGTTCTGGGTGCGGTGGCGCACGCCTTTAATCCCAGCACTCTGGAGGCAGAGGCAGGCGGATCGCTGTGAGTTCGAGGCCAGCCTGGTCTACAAAGTGAGTTCAGGACAGCCAAGGCTACACAGAGACACCCTGTCTCAAAAAACCAACCAATCAACCAACAAAACAAAACAAAAAACATTCAGACCTGTCTAATAGCTTTAAAAAATTATTCCAATGATTCTGGATGGGCAGTGGTGGCGCACCAAAGTTAGTCTAGGACTTCCAGGGTTTCACAGAGAAACCCTGTCTTCATTAAGAAAATAAAAATTAAAAAAACATTACTTTGTGGTTTATGTGTGACACCCTGAAGCCAACACTTGGCTTTTCTCTCCAGACTTTGCTGTTCTGTTTGTAGCCATGTGAATAATGGCTTTCATAGAAGTAGCATATCTATCCACCAGGAGGTATATAGATAGGTCTTCAAACACCCCAGCTCGCTCCTATTTCATTGCTTCGGTCCTTAGGCCAGGAGTGCCAAACAGGTTCCATTTGGTGTGGCATCTCTGAATGTGTATGCTTGTCATCCTAGGTTGAGAGTCATCAGGCTTGCAGTGCTAAGATTCCATTACTAAGAGCTGTGATCGATTAGCAATGTCTGCCTTGGTAGAGCCAGGCTGTACTAAATGAAGGGGTTGCTTGCCAGCTGTGGTCTCAGAAGGGAGCAAAAAGTAGGTTCCATCCTTGAGTTAGACGGCTGTATGGTTTTACTGGCCAGGTGACCAAGGAGCCACAGAGTTGAGAGTGACTTCTCTGGGTCGTAAATGGAACAGTGTAAGTCTGACACTAGAAGAAGCCTGACAAGGCATCACACAGAGGATCTGGTGGCCAGTTGCTGTTGTCCCAGTTGGCTTGAATGTCTCGTGCTCTGGGATCCATGATGTCATCAAAGTGAGGACTGCTGGCTGGTGTCAGAGTGTGAAATGCAACTTCGAGGCAAAATCCCTCTTTCCATGGCCTCACAGACATGGCTTTAATTCCTGGATGGATCCAGAACGTTCCAGTCCAAACTAAAGACCAAATAAAGACAGCCTTGCTTTAATCAAGTTCTAAAAGAAAGGGGCACAGTTTTAAAAGGTGTGATCCCATAAGATGATGCTTGGGTGTGTTTCTGGAAAATACCAAAGAAACCACAAGTGGTTGGTCTTCCTGCTCCTGGATGTTGCCTCACAGCCGCCCAACTCCTCCTCCAGCCTCCAGAGTCCAGCTGACTTTGAGCTTTCTGTGATGCATGGTGAATGTATTCGGGTCTCTGTTGAGGGCCTCTGATTTCTCTACTTGTGGGCACTGAATCCTTTAGGAGTCTTTCTACTTGCTGCTGTGTCTCCTGCATCTGCCCTGAGGCCACTGTCCACTCCAGGTGGCAGCACCACTTCCCCTGTGCTGGGGACCACTTCTAGCTTTATCTTTGTCTCTGCCACATCCCACCCTGCCTCTTCTGCTTGGTCACACAGAGGACTATGATGCCATTCAGCTTCAGGGGTCTCCATCCCTGAATCTGTATTCTGTGAAGAACTGCCATCTCAGTACTGGCTTTTCCACCCCCTGAACATGCAATATTTGGATCTCTTTCATTTCATAATATTTGTGGTTTTCAGAATGTAAGTGTTGCACTTTTTTTTTTTTTTTTTAACCTTTAGGTAATCTTATTCCTAAGCATTTTCCTTTTAATTCCATATTGTGAATAAAACCACTTTTTTCTCTTTTTCTTTTTTCTCTTTTTGGCTTTTTTGAGACAGAGTTTCTCTGTCTTGGACTTGCTTTGTAGACCAGGCTGGCCTAGAATTCACAGCAATCTACCTGACTCTGCTTCCCGAGTGCTGAGATTAAAGACATGTGCCACCACACCTGGCTTCACTTTGGTTGTTGTTGTTGGCTTTCCCTTAAATTATTTACTTTTATGTGTATGAATGTCTGCATGTATGTATGTGCACCATGTGAGTGCAGTACCCACAGAGACCAGAAGAGGGTGTCAGATTCCCTGGGACTGAAGTTTCAGAGGCTTGTGAGCCAACATGAAGTGGGGATCAAGCCTGGGTTCTTTGCAAGAGTAGCCAGTGCTCTTAACCCTGGGCCATCTCTCCAGCCCCCATACTGGTGTTTTCACCCCAAAATGTTCATCACCAGAGCGTAGAAGTACAATTGATTTTGTTAATATCCTATCCTGTCACCTTGCAAAGTCCACTTATTAATTGGAGTCATTTATAAAGACTAATTCTTAAGGATGTTTTCCATATGGGGGTTCTGTTGCCTAAGAAATGAGGACGGTTAAAATTTGCCTTACCATTCTGTTTGTCTTTCCTTTCTTATTCTCATCGAATATTTGTGGTTCGATCTCCAGTACTGAAGCTGGAGAGATGGCACAATGGTTCAAAGTGTATACTGCTCTTGCAGAAGACCTGAATTCTGTTCCTCGCACCGACATTGGGCTGCTCACAATTGCCTGTAAATGCAGCTTCAGGGACCCTGATGCCCTCTTCTGGTCTCCAAGGGTACTGCACTCACATGCGCACACCACCACCCCCACATATACACAAATAAAAATAAATCTTAAAAAAAAAACCTCCCAGTACTATGTTGACTATATTGGTGCGGTTCTTGGTCTTAAGAAGATACATGGTCCCATGCCGTGTTACTCAGAAACCTTCCCAAGGAAGTTGCCTAACCCTCACATACTTGCTTAGGCTAGGATTGCTCAGTCGTCAACTTTTCTACTTTGTAGTTAGGTCAGATCCTTCTTGTGTAGTTTTCTTTGCTGTCTTTGTTTTCTCCTTTTATACTTGGAGCATCCCTAGAACCTTTCAGCTCCCAAACCTCTATTATTTAGAATTCATCCTTCCTTCCAAGGCTGCAAACTTCTGCTAGCAATCTGTCCTGTATCACAATATTTTGCTAAAACTTTATTGTGCTGCTATTGGATTTTTCTTGTGTTTTTAAGATGCCATTCTTTTTCTTTTTTTTAACTTGTTGCTGTGCATTCTGTCGAGTTCTCTCTCTCTCTCTCTCTCTCTCTCTCTCTCTCTCTCTCTCTCTCACACACACACACACACATTTATATGAAAACATAGCAATACTTTGGGGGTGGTGGGGGAGCCACCATGCAATCCACCATGAGGATACTGGACTAACACCTTGAAACTCTGGGCAAGCCCCAATGAAATGCTGTCTCTTTTATTGAGTCTCCATGGTCACGGGGTCTCTTCACAGCAACTAAGACAATGCCCTTCCAAGGGAGATGTTTCATTGGTGCCAGAGGCACTAGAGACAACAAGGTTGGCCCTACGCAGTGACACACACCTTTAATCCCAGCACTTAGGGAGGCAGAGGCAGGTGGATCTCTTGAGTTCGAAGTCAGCCTGGTCTACAAAGTGAGTCCAGGTTAGCCAAGGCTACACAGAAAAGCCCTGTCTTGAAATGCCCCCATCCCTGAATAATAATTAATAATAATAATAATAATAATAATAATAATAATAATAATAATTAAATAATAGACAGCCAGGTCCCCTAGGGAGACACCGATCTGGGGACTCTAAGGAGCCAAAGTCACCACTCTGGGTCCTGGGCCCTGGTGCTGGGGGAAGAGCGCAGGGCCAAGCTCATGACAAACCACTATGGTGACACAGTCAGAGTGACTGTGTTGGTGTGCATGGGTCTCTTCTCTCACTGTTCAGATGCCTGGGAGATGCTCCATTCTTACTCCCCAAGATGGCTGGGATCGCATTTCCACCACCTATCCTGGAAGAATTCAGAATCCAATTTATTTTGATTTAAAGGAAATAACGGGACGCTTCATCTCTTCCTGTGCAAGGGCGGGGGGGGGGGGGGGTGGGGTGTGTGTGTGCAGTGTGCAGACCAAGACGAATCGCCTTCTCTGAAATTCCGGAGCCCCCCTAGTCATTAATTTATGGAGCAAAACTGGTCAGACAGAGTGGAAGAGAGGATGTTCAATTGGGGCTGCGGTTTTATAGCTGTCTGAGGACCGTTTCCACCATTATACAGATAATTTTTTCCGTCTTGCTATGGGCAGCCTCTGGACTAGCTGTTGGCTGTGCACGCCTAACAAGGACGCAGGCCCTGCCCGTAGGGACATCGGTCTAGAGGAAGAGACACGTGTGCCCGCAAACCTGAAATCCTGTGGCTGAAAGCAAAACAATCCAAAGTCGGAGCTTTCCTCTGCTCAGCGGAGACCCTTCCTGCTTGGCCAGTGGCCAGAGGGGAGTCACCCACAAGCAGAAGCAGGTGCAGAATTTTAAAGTTTCGTGGACAAACCACTCAGGGCCAGACCTGGAAAACGTCATCTACTCCAGTCCTGGTTACAGCAGCTTAGGCTAGAAGCCACACTCCATAAGGTCTTCTGTGGACCAACAAAGTACTGGGAAATTATAGGAGAGTTTCAGGACTCCGTAATAAACGGCAAGCCAAAAATGGTGATTGTGTTAATCAGAGGTCTCCACACGAACGCATGCACGCGCACCCGCACATGCACAAGCACGCACACACGCAAGCACGCACGCACGCACGCAGACATACACGCATGTGCAGTCATGCGTGCAAGCTAAGGTCTAGATAGCGCAGTAACAGCTGCCTCCCAGCGGAAAGGCCAAGAGTTCAGTAAATTGCTCAGTCCACAGACCGGATGGCTCAGTAGCCCCAGTCTGGCGCTGGAGTCATACAGGATTCCTAGAGAGCTGCTGGTCTCCATCCGACGTAGGAATCCTGAAGAGGCTGCTTCCGGTACCAGCAAAGGATGGATGCACTTGCCTGTAAGAGCGGGGTAAGCAAGCAAAAGGCAAATGCTTCCCGCTTCCTTGGCCTTCTATGTGGGCTGCCGCCAGTAGGTGTGGTCCAGATTTTGGATGGGTCTTCCCACTCGAAACTTTCCAATCAAAAACCTTCACAGTGTGCCAGGCTGCTTGGGTTGGTTCCGGGTGGAGTCAAGTTGACAAGCAAGATCAATGTCACTGTGATATGAAAGTGTTAAAACAAACTGTCTGAGCCACAAACTGGTGGCGCATGCCTTTAAATCCCAGCACTCGGGGGGCAGAGGCAGGCGGATCGCTGTGAGTTCGAGGCCAGCCTGGTCTACAAAGCGAGTCCAGGACAGCCAAGATAACATTGAGAAACCTTGTCTCAAAAAACCAAACCCAACAAACAGACCTGTCTGTACCAAGGAGTCATATTCTAATCGGGACGTTTTGTCCGGCATATTGGGAACAGGCAGTCAGCACTCAAATCATTTTGCATAAGATAGTTTTATCCGGAAATAGTATTACTTTGGGGCGGGGGACGGTTCGAGACAGGGTCTCTCTGTGTAGCCCTTGCTGTCCTGGAAGTTGCTCTGTAGATCAGGCTAGCCTCAAGATCTGCCTGCTGCTGCCCCCCCCCCCCCCACGAGTGCTAGGATTAAAGAAATGCGCCACCACGGCTCAGTTTAGAATCACTCTTAGTTTGGATCCAGTGAGGAAAGTGTAATATATGATTCAAAGGTGTCATGTGTGACATGAAGTCACCACAGCTATGATCAGGATGGGTAACCATTCAAGCAGGAAGCCCTAACTGGACTTAGTTATAAAATATACAAAGCGAAGGCCGGGTGTGGTGGCGCACGCCTTTAATCCCAGCACTCGGGAGACAGAGGCAGGCGGATCGCTGTGAGTTCGAGGCCAGCCTGGTCTACAAAGTGAGTCCAGGGTGGCCAAGGCTACACAGAGAAACCCTGTCTCGAAAAAAAAAAAGTGAGAGAGCATAAAGATGGATGGGGAAATGTGCTGCAGGGGCATTCTGGGAAAGTGGGGAGGTCAATAGTCCCAAGATACACCATGAAAGATACTCCAGACACACAGAGAGAGTGATGTAATTTATAAGAAAAACACGGAGGCATATTTAGAAAAGGCAGGGGTCTTTCGCCATAACTGTCATGAGAAGATGAGGTTCCTGCCAGTCAAGCCAGGGGTCCATAGAAGAGGCCACGTGGCAAGAGATGGAGGTCTGTAGGAGCAAGCATGCTTACAGGAAACACCTGGTGTCACCCTTCTGTCCTCTGACCTTCTGCTGGAGCTTCCTAATAGCAAGAAACAATGAGAAAGAGGATGACAGAGGCCGGTGACTACCCAGAGATAAGCAGGAATGGGCGGGCATGAGTCAGCCAAAAGGAAGTCAGCTGAAACTCAAAACTCAGGCGGCAGCGGCAGGCAGGTCTGCAGCTGTTACTGGCGTCCCGAGTCTGCGCCAGGAATTTTTATTTATTTGTTTGTTTGTTTGTTTGTTTATTTTTTAATGTTCTTGGTCTCTAACTCAAGAATGACATAAAACCCTATGGGTTGCAAAGTAGGGAGTGAATGTTTATTGAAGCAAAGCAACAGAACAGGTTAGGTACCCGGTCAAAATTGACAACGGCCATGGCCACAGGTGGGAAAGCAACCAATGACTCAGAGAACCCAGGACCACCAGCCCATGCATAGCACCACCCACAGTGGGCTGAGCCCTTCCCGCACCACTCGCTAATTAAGAAAACGCTCTGCAGCTGGATCTTATGGAGACATTTTCTTAATGGAGGCTCCTTTCTCTCAGATGACTCTAGCTTACGTCAAGTTGACATAAAATTAGCCAGCACAGTAAGTGAGACAGCCACCCTTTGATAACATTCGGCTTCCATTCAAACACAAACCTGCAGTGCCTCAGTCTACCTTGACTGGCTTTGGGGTTCATGCTCAGGGAGACAAACTATGTCCTCAAAGTGAGCTTTTAGGGGAAAACTCCTATGTACCATCTTATTCCTACACGTAATTGGGCATGGATACGATTAAAATCACTCGCATTTTGGAAAGGAATGTGTGGAGTAGAAAAGAGGTCAGGTAATTTAATCTGTCGATCAAAATAGAAAACCACCCAGGCCACACCCCATTAGCAAGCCCTCCTTCTCTCTCTCTTTTTTTAAAGACTTATTTATTTATTATTTATACAGTATTCTGCCCACATGGCAGAAGAGGGCATCAGATCTAATTATAGTTGGTTCTGAGCCACCATGTGGTTGCTGGGAATTGAACTCAGGACCGCTTGAAGAAGAGACAGTGCTCTTAACCTCTGAGCCATCTCTCCAGCCCCTTAGCCCTCCTTCTCTTTAACTCCATAAAAGGAAGCCTGTCTCCGGCCTCTTTTGCCTGCCTTTGGGACTGTTGTCCTCCTAGTGGGTTGCCTTGTCCAGCCTTGATGCGAGAATATGTTCCTGGTCTTATGGCAGCTTGTTATGCCATATTTGGTTAATGTCCCTGGAAAACCTGTTTTATTCTGAGACGAGGTGAAAGGGGTGGATCTGAGGGAAAGGAGAGGTGGAGGAGAGACAGGGGAGGAGGGAGAGGAGACTGCAGTTGTGGGTGTAATATATGAGAGAAGAATAAATAAAAAGAAAAAAAAACCACTTTAAAAGAGGGGTGTGGGTATAGCCCAAGACAAGTGGAGTCCCAGGTGGCTAAATCATTCCTATGCTTGTCTGCCTCACACCTGAGAGTAGAAAACCAACTCTGGAAGGTCCTAGGCTCAGAACTGTGAAGTTGACACTAGCACATGAAGCACCAAGGCGGGAGATGGGAGAATCCAGCCTTGCCGTAGCCTCCTCAATTCCCAATGCAAAAAGTCAACAGCAGGCAGTCAAACCTGTCTTTGGCAAATGGGCGTCATATCTGTTTTCAAGGTAAAAGCCTGAACAACCTGAATAGAAAGGGTCGAACCTAAATATACTGTTGTGAAGTTTCATAGTGGACAGAAAAGACTCCTGGGGGGGGGGGGAAGCAAAAATAGTAAAACAAATAAACAAGCAAAAATCGAAAGAATCAGACTCATTAAGTTTTTCATAAGCAATATATGTGGAAAATGGAGTATGACCTTGAGAGTTCTGAAGGGAACTTAGAAATGTATTTAATACCTAGAATTCTATACCCAGCCAAAGTATCAATCAGGTTTGAGACAGAACATGTTAGCGCACTGCCTGCTGCTATAACAGAACACCTAATGGTAATTTATAAGGTTTATTTAACTTATACCTCTGGAGGCCAAAAGTGAGAGATCAGGAGAAAAAAGAACTTCTAATGGGGACCTCAGAGTGTGCTTCAACTCATGGCTTAAAACAGAGGAGAGGGCTTATTTTTGGCTTACAAGTCACAGTCCATCATCAAGGGAAACCAAGGCAGGAACTGAACAGAGACTACAGAGGAACAGTGCTGATTGACTCAATTTTTCTGGCTAGAAACAGCCCAAGGCCACCTGCCCCAGGATAGCACCTGCCACAGTGTACTGGGCCTTCCCACATCGATTAGCAATTAAGAAGATGTCCATAGATATGTCCCTAGGCCAGTCTGATGGAGGCAGTTTCTCAGTTGAGATTCTCTTCCTGCCAGGTGTGTCTCAGGCTTGTGTCAAGTTAACAAATTTTTTTTGTGTAGTGTATGGAGGCCATGACTAGTGTAATGTGTGGAGGCCATGACTGGGGTAGTATATGGAGGCCATGACTGGGGTAGTGTATGGAGGCCATGACTGGGGTAGTGTGTGGAGGCCATGACTGGGGTAGTGTGTGGAGGCCATGACTGGGGTAGTGTATGGAGGCCATGACTGGGGTAGTGTGTGGAGGCCATGACTGGGGTAGTGTATGGAAGCCATGACTGGGGTAGTGTGTGGAGGCCATGACTGGGGTAGTGTGTGGAGGCCATGACTGGGGTAGTGTATGGAGGCCATGACTGGGGTAGTGTGTGGAGGCCATGACTGGGGTAGTGTGTGGAGGCCATGACTGGGGTAGTGTATGGAGGCCATGACTGGGGTAGTGTGTGGAGGCCATGACTGGGGTAGTGTATGGAGGCCATGACTGGGGTAGTGTATGGAGGCCATGACTGGGGTAGTGTGTGGAGGCCATGACTGGGGTAGTGTATGGAGGCCATGACTGGGGTAGTGTATGGAGGCCATGACTGGGGTAGTGTATGGAGGCCATGACTGGGGTAGTGTGTGGAGGCCATGACTGGGGTAGTGTATGGAGGCCATGACTGGGGTAGTGTGTGGAGGCCATGACTGGGGTAGTGTATGGAGGCCATGACTAGTGTAGTGTGTGGAGGCCATGACTGGGGTAGTGTATGGAAGCCATGACTGGGGTAGTGTATGGAGGCCATGACTGGGGTAAGTGGTGTGGAGGCCATGACTTGGGTAGTGTATGGAAGCCATGACTGGGGTAGTGTGTGGAGGCCATGACTGGGGTAGTGTTGTGGAGGCCATGACTGGTGTAGTGTATGGAGGCCAGACTGGGGGTAGTGTGTGGAGGCCATGACTATGTAGTGTGTGGAGGCCATGACTGAGGTAGTGTGTGGAGCATGACTGGGGTAGTGTATGGAGGCCATGACTGGTGTAAGTGTGTGGATGCCATGACTGGGGTAGTGTGTGGAGGCCATTGACCTGGGGTAAGTGTATGGAGGCCATGACTGGGTAGTGTATGGAGGCCATGACTGGTGTAGTGTATGGAGGCCATGACTGGGGTAGTGTGTGGAGGCCATGACTGGGTAGTGTATGGAGGCCATGACTGGTGGTAGTGTGTGGAGGCCATGACTGGGGTAGTGTGTGGAGGCCATGACTGGGGTAGTGTGTGGAGGCCATGACTGGGGTAGTGGTATGGAGGCCATGACTGGGGTAGTGTATGGTGGCCATGACTAGTGTAGTGTGTGGAGGCCATGACTGGGGTAGTGTATGGAGGCCATGACTGGGGTAGTGTGTGGAGGCCATGACTGGGGTAGTGTGTGGAGGCCATGACTGGGGTAGTGTGTGGAGGCCATGACTGGGGTAGTGTATGGAGGCCATGACTAGTGTAGTGTGTGGGGGCCATGACTGGGGTAGTGTGTGGAGGCCATGACTGGGGTAGTGTATGGAGGCCATGACTGGTGTAGTGTGTGGAGGCCATGACTGGGGTAGTGTGTGGAGGCCATGACTGGGGTAGTGTATGGAGGCCATGACTGGGGTAGTGTATGGAGGCCATGACTGGTGTAGTGTATGGAGGCCATGACTGGGGTAGTGTGTGGAGGCCATGACTGGGGTAGTGTATGGAGGCCATGACTGGTGTAGTGTGTGGAGGCCATGACTGGGGTAGTGTGTGGAGGCCATGACTGGGGTAGTGTGTGGAGGCCATGACTGGGGTAGTGTATGGAGGCCATGACTGGGGTAGTGTATGGTGGCCATGACTAGTGTAGTGTGTGGAGGCCATGACTGGGGTAGTGTATGGAGGCCATGACTGGGGTAGTGTGTGGAGGCCATGACTGGGGTAGTGTGTGGAGGCCATGACTGGGGTAGTATATGGAGGCCATGACTGGGGTAGTGTATGGAGGCCATGACTAGTGTAGTGTGTGGAGGCCATGACTGGGGTAGTGTATGGAGGCCATGACTGGGGTAGTGTATGGAGGCCATGACTGGGGTAGTGTATGGAGGCCATGACTGGGGTAGTGTATGGAGGCCATGACTGGGGTAGTGTATGGAGGCCATGACTGTGGTAGTGTGTGGAGGCCATGACTGGGGTAGTGTATGGAGGCCATGACTGGGGTAGTGTGTGGAGGCCATGACTGGGGTAGTGTATGGAGGCCATGACTGGGGTAGTGTGTGGAGGCCATGACTGGGGTAGTGTATGGAGGCCATGACTGGTGTAGTGTGTGGAGGCCATGACTGGGGTAGTGTATGGAGGCCATGACTGGGGTAGTGTATGGAGGCCATGACTGGGGTAGTGTATGGAGGCCATGACTAGTGTAGTGTGTGGAGGCCATGACTGGGGTAGTGTGTGGAGGCCATGACTGGGGTAGTGTATGGAGGCCATGACTGGTGTAGTGTATGGAGGCCATGACTGGGGTAGTGTGTGGAGGCCATGACTGGGGTAGTGTATGGAGGCCATGACTGGGGTAGTGTGTGGAGGCCATGACTGGGGTAGTGTGTGGAGGCCATGACTGGGGGTAGTGGTGTGGAGGCCATGACTGGGGTAGTGTATGGAGGCCATGACTGGGTAGTGTATGGTGGCCATGACTAGTGTAGTGTGTGGAGGCCATGACTGGGTAGTGTATGGAGGCCATGACTGGGGTAGTGTGTGGAGGCCATGACTGGGGTAGTGTGTGAGGCCATGACTGGGGTAGTATATGGAGGCCATGACTGGGGTAGTGTATGGAGGCCATGACTAGTGTAGTGTGTGGAGGCCATGACTGGGGTAGTGTATGGAGGCCATGACTGGGGTAGTGTATGGAGGCCATGACTGGGGGTAGTGTATGGAGGCCATGACTGGGGGTAGTGTATGGAGGCCATGACTGGGGTAGTGTATGGAGGCCATGACTGGGGTAGTGTGTGGAGGCCATGACTGGGGGTAGTGTATGGAGGCCATGACTGGGGTAGTGTGTGGAGGCCATGACTGGGGTAGTGTATGGAGGCCATGACTGGGGGTAGTGTGTGGAGGCCATGACTGGGGTAGTGTATGGAAGGCCATGACTGGTGTAGTGTGTGGAGGCCATGACTGGGGTAGTGTATGGAGGCCATGACTGGGGTAGTGTGTGGAGGCCATGACTGGGGTAGTGTATGGAGGCCATGACTAGTGTAGTGTGTGGAGGCCATGACTGGGGTAGTGTGTGGAGGCCATGACTGGGGTAGTGTATGGTGGCCATGACTAGTGTAGTGTGTGGAGGCCATGACTGGTGTGGTGTATGGAGGCCATGATTGGGGTAGTGTATGGAGGCCATGACTGGGGGTAGTGTGTGGAGGCCATGACTGGGTAGTGTATGGAGGCCATGACTAGTGTAGTGTGTGGAGGGCCATGACTGGGGTAGTGTGTGGAGGCCATGACTGGGGTAGTGTGTGGAGGCCATGACTGGGGGTAGTGTATGGAGGCCATGACTGGGTAGTGTATGGAGGCCATGACTGGGGTAGTGTATGGAGGCCATGACTGGTGTAGTGTATGGAGGCCATGACTGGGGTAGTGTGTGGAGGCCATGACTGGGGTAGTGTATGGAGGCCATGACTAGTGTAGTGTGTGGAGGCCATGACTGGGGTAGTGTGTGGAGGCCATGACTGGGGTAGTGTGTGGAGGCCATGACTGGCGTAGTGTATGGAGGCCATGACTGGGGTAGTGTATGGAGGCCATGACTGGGGTAGTGTGTGGAGGCCATGACTGGGGTAGTGTGTGGAGGCCATGACTGGGGTAGTGTATGGAGGCCATGACTGGGGTAGTGTATGGTGGCCATGACTAGTGTAGTGTGTGGAGGCCATGACTGGGGTAGTGTATGGAGGCCATGACTGGGGTAGTGTGTGGAGGCCATGACTGGGGTAGTGTATGGAGGCCATGACTGGGGTAGTGTATGGAGGCCATGACTAGTGTAGTGTGTGGAGGCCATGACTGGGGTAGTGTGTGGAGGCCATGACTGGGGTAGTGTATGGAGGCCATGACTGGGGTAGTGTATGGAGGCCATGACTAGTGTAGTGTATGGAGGCCATGACTGGGGTAGTGTGTGGAGGCCATGACTGGGGTAGTGTATGGAGGCCATGACTGGGGTAGTGTATGGAGGCCATGACTGGGGTAGTGTGTGGAGGCCATGACTGGGGTAGTGTATGGAGGCCATGACTGGGGTAGTGTATGGAGGCCATGACTGGGGTAGTGTATGGAGGCCATGACTGGGGTAGTGTGTGGAGGCCATGACTGGGGTAGTGTGTGGAGGCCATGACTGGGGTAGTGTATGGAGGCCATGACTGGGGTAGTGTATGGTGGCCATGACTGGGGTAGTGTGTGGAGGCCATGACTGGGGTAGTGTGTAGTGGCCATGACTGGGGTAGTGTGTGGAGGCCATGACTGGGGTAGTGTGTGGAGGCCATGACTGTATTGCCATAACCACTGAGGGTAAAGCAGTTCACTCTCACAGCTGTAAAACTCCACACTGGCTGCCACTTATGCTGAAATTACACAGTAAGGCTCCGTAACCCACAGTGAGGGGGGTTTGCACCGGCATTTTGCCCTTCCTGGTTGTGTGGCACTGCCTGGTGGCCAGAGAACCCTCTTCCGGGCCTCGACTCGTTGCGAGCCTTGTCTCGCACTCTTGGTCTGCGCGTTCTGTTCGCCTCGCCTTTTTATTTCGGTTGCTGTTGTTGTTGAACCAGAGCTCGCTGTGTAGTCCATGTTGGCTCCCAGCTTGCGCTGCTCCGGCCTCAGCCACTGCAGCACTGGGCTGACAGCCCTGCTCCACCCAGCCTAGATGCCAATTCTTTCTCAATCTTGTTCTTTTTCCTTGTATTGGTGTGGTACAGAAATGGGGTGGGAGAGATGCCTTAGTGGTTAAGAGTACTGGCTGCTCTTCAGAGGATGAGGGGGTGGGGGGGGGGCCGGGGTTCAATTCTTAGGGCGCACATGGTGGCTCACAACTGTCTCTCACTCCAGTTTCAGGGGAATCTGACACCCTCTTCTGGCCTCTGCAGGAACCAGGCACACATGTGGTACACAGTACACATACATACATGCAACAAAAACACCAATACACATAAAATAATAAAAGATTTAAAGAGGCCCAGTGCTGGTGGCGCACGCCTTTAATCTCAGCCCTCGGGAGGCAGAGGCAGGCGGATCGCTGTGAGTTCGAGGCCAGCCTGGTCTACAAAGCGAGTCCAGGACAACCAGGACTACACAGAGACACCCTGTCTCAAAAAACAACAAAACAAAACAAAACAAAACAAAAAACCAAAAACCAAAAGACTTAAAGAGATGACTGGTGTTGTCAGGCATGCGTGCTTCTTGACTCTTCTCACCCCAGGTTTCGTGTGTACACAATTTCTGCAGTCTTGTCATTTTTCCCATTGTTTTTCTTGAGGCCCATCGTTGCTGCTTCCATCCTCCCCTTTTCCTTTTACATAAATCAACATTCTGGACTATTCCACCATGACAAGTCAAATCCTTTTCCCAGTCTGTGTTTTTACGTTTAGGTGATCTGGGCAACTTCCTTCCTGTGCACGCCTCTGGGGTGCTGCTCTGAGCTCGTGTCACAGGAATTACACGAAGGTCTGTAATGGAAGGTTTGGTTCCTTTGTAAACTTGATTGTATTGTGCAAATATGGTTTTGTTCTAATCCCAAGTGTGGGATTTCGGTTTGAGCTTTAGCTTGTCCACGCCTGTCAAATGTCTCATGAGGGGCGTGGCTTTTGCCAGCTGGGAGCGGCCTCCCTCCCTCCGCACAGAGAGGGGCGTGGCCTAGCACTCTGAGGCTATGACTAGGAGCCCAAAGAAATCGTGGCTGGGGTGTACGGTGTTGGCAGTTGGAAGATACCAGAAACAGACAGTATCACCGTTTGGAACAGACAGTCAGAGAGAAACGCCTCGGGGAGCAGCGGCTTGGAGGAGACCGCTGGCTGGTGCTGTTGGCAGAGATGGGTGTAGCGCAAAAGAACTCAATTGACCCTAAACAGCCAGGAGTAATAAAGGAGCCCCATCTCCCCACTAACTTTCTCTTTCCTACATAGGGTTCGGAGGTCGGAAGGGAGGTTGAGGCCTAAACACCCCAAGTAGGGTAAAGTTTAAAAGAAAGGACACTCCAAAAGTCAGTATCAAGGTGCTTAGAGACAGACTCTCACCCCCAACAACGGAACAGCGCGTGGGTGAGCCAGATGCCTGCATGGGTAAAAGGGGCTTGCTGCCAAGCCGATGGCTTGAGAGTGACTCCTGGAACTCACACGGTGAAAGAAGATAATTGACTCTCACAAGCTGTCCTCTGAGACACACACATACACACACAACACACGAAAGAGAGAGAGAGAGAGGGGGGGGGGGGAGGGGGAGGGAGAGAGAGAACGAAATATTAAAAGTTTTAAATTATGTTTGAGTACGTGTGTGACACGTGCACACGTACTGTGGCACCAGAGGACAGTGTGAGGGAGTCAGTCCTCTCCTCCTGCCATGTGGTGCCAGGGATTGCACACGAGCTAGCACACAGCACGTTTACCATCTGAGCATCTCACCAGCCCCCAAAAATGTACCTTTCTTTTCTTAGAAAGGGATATCGGGCCGCGCGTGGTGGCTCACACCTTTAATCCCAGCACTCGGGAGGCAGATGCAGGAGGATCTCTGTAAGTTCGAGGCCAGCCTGGTCTACAAAGCCAGTACAGGCAGACAAAGCTACACAGAGAAGCCCTGTCTTGAAACACCGCCCTCCCCCAAGAAAGAAAAGGATATCTTGTGTTCACACCGCCTCCCCGACGCCCCTATAAGAATGTCCCAGATGTGCTATGAGAGTGACCAAGCTAGACAAGTCCCTGATATAACACCTGGTCAGCCTCCCAAGAAATAAAAGCCAACCAAGTGTTCCAGGATATACAGACAACATATAAAAAGCCAGCGAGGAACGCACAGCGCACGTTACAGATGGGATACTCCCACCACGCGGGCCACACCGGGAGGGAGGCTTCCAGAAGCTCGCTTGCTACTGCATGACCCGTTGTAGGATACCTCATACTTCTGCTAGTGAAAGGAAGCTTAGGTAAGTTTCTTTTCACGTCTCGGTCCAGACGACATGAAAAGACGGGGCCAGCTCACGCTCAGATCGAAGCATCACATTAACCTCTTCTGGGGACCTGGGAAGTGGACCGCAGCAGCGGGCACAGCTGGATGCAAAATCAGAAGCTGTGAGAGGCCGCTACAGAATAACAGCTCTAGAGCCTGAGTTGTCTGTTCCATTGTGACTTGGGTCCAAACAACTTAACTCGTGCGCATGCGCATTACAACAATTTTTTTTATTTTTATTTTTTTTTTACCACAATCTCCAGCTTTGCATCTGGAGGGAGTGAGAGCATCTACAATGATAAACACTTAAAGGACAGACTTGAGGGTGTGTGTGTGTGTGTGTGTGTGTGTGTGTGTGTGTGTGTGTGTGTGTGTGTGTGTGTGTGTGTGTGTGTGTTGGGGAAGGGCAACCTAGCTGATACACAAAAATTTCCCTTGTCTCAATGAAGACATTCATGTGTAAAGTTCCGAAACAAAAGATGGGATCTAAACCCTAATTGTAGAAAACAGCCAGGTGCCCTTTTCTCCTTTTTCTTCTAAAGGATGTCCTTGTCCCCTGCTTGAGCTCAGAAGCAACCAAAGAGCGAAGTGGGAATGAGACGCACGAGACTGGGCTCTCACCTCCATTGCTGCAGCAAGTGATTGACAGGTGTGGGCAGACGTCCTGGCTGCGTGGCTGCGCGGATGCCCTGAAGCCAGTTTAGTTCTTGGTACTATCACCCCAGGGCAAGTCTATCACGAACTCTGGATGCAGGATGCCTGCTGTGAACTGGTCCAGAGGGCAAATGTAAATAGATGGTTTCCAGTCAGTCGTGAAGAAGGGAGCGATGCCTACGACCCAGCATTTGGCATCAGGTTCACGGCTGGGCAAAGTACAATAAAGACCAGAGGATTTTCTAAAGAGAAATTCTTCATAAGAATCAAAACATAGGAAACACAGGGTTCCGGGTGCATGCATTTTTGTTTTGTGTTTTGTTTTTCGGTTGTTTTGTTTTGAGACAGGGTTTCTCTGTGGAGCCCTGGCTGTCCTGGAACTCGCTCTGCAGACCAGGCTGGCCTGGAACGCAGAGATCCGCCTGCCTCTGCTGGGATGAAAGGTTTGTGCCACCACAGTTCAATTTTGAATGTTCATAAGGACTTAATTTTTATGTATGTATGTATCTGTGTGTGAATGCATGCCACATTGGCACAGTGGCAGGGGGGCAGAGGAGGGAGTTGGAGTTACAGGTTCTGGTAAGCTGGCTGCTGTGGGTGCTGTAAACCGAACTTGGGTCCTCCAGGAAAGCTATTAAGTGTTCTTAGCCACTGAGCCATCTCCCCAGGCCCCCAGGATAGGGTCACTTCTTCAATGTTGCGTGCCAGGCCTCAATGATCTCTGCACTACTTTTCTGGTTGCTGTGGCGACGTAACCTACAGAAGCAACTTAAAGGGTAAGGGGTTTATTCTCGCTCAGGCTCTGTGAGGGTGCAGCCCATTGTGACGGGGGGGGGGGGGGGGAACGACACAGTGCATGGGGAGGTGCATTTTCATCCAGAGCGCTGGGAGCTTGTGGCTGCTGTTTCTCATACTGTGGCCAACCAGGAGCAGAGTACTCAGCCAGATCAGGAAGTAGATATGACCAGCAAAGGTCCGCCCTGGCAGCCTAGGCCTATCCACCTACTGGGGACCCCTAAGGGTTCACAGCTTCCCAATACAGCATCACCTGCTGGGGACCAAGTGTTCAGAACATGAGGCGGGGTGTGTGTGTGTGTGTGTGTGTGTGTGTGTGTGTGTGGTGTGTATGTGTGTGTGGTGTGGTATGTGTGTGGTGTGTGGTGTGTGTGTGTGTGTGTGTGTGTGTGTGTGTGTGTGTGTGTGTGGCATTTCACATTTAAGCCATTGTACCAGCGTCAGACTTGGGTGGCCAACTACACATGGTAGATAAGGCCAGCAAGGGTGTACGGCGGGGCCATGCTCTTCCTCTCTTCCTCCTCCTTGCTCATTTTGAGGGAAGCTGGTAGCCATTTTTGAGGTGGTTTTGAGGTGACAATTATTCAGGGAGGAACATGGGCCTCAGTAAGTAGCCAGTGGGAGCTTGAGGTGAAAGTAGAAATTTGCCTACATGGGTCAAATCCTCTGTGGGTTCTGGGGACCCAAGTCTCACCATCAGGCACATGTGGTAAGCGCCTTTACTCACCGAGCCATCTCCCAGGACCTGTTTGGTCTTGGAGAGTCTTGCAATCCTCCTGCCTCAGCTTCCTGAGTGCTGGGATTACAAGCTTGTATCATTGTGTCTTGCCAGAAAGAATACAATTTGATATATATTTTCTTTCTGTCTTTCTCTTTCTTATTTATTTATTCATTTATTTAGAGACAGGGTGTCAATTACATAGCTCTGGCTGTCCTGGAACTCCCTATGCAGACCAGGGTTGGCCTCGAACTCACAGAGATCCACCTGCCTCTGCTAGGATTAAACATCTGGGCCACTATGCTTGGCTGATATATAAAGAATTTTAATGCCACCAAATAGATGGAATATTTTTTTGGTGGGAGTGTTATTGTGGCCACCAGATGTTTACATGAATGTAATAAAAAATGATTCTTTGTACCTAAAATTTGACTCCTCAGCTTGGTACCTCAAAAACAGACCAGTGAATCCCAAGCTACCAAATTAAAAATAAATCTTATCTTCTTCACTAAATTGCAGAATGTACTGGAAGTTAAGAGAAATCCCTTTCCAGCCAATGAATAATAATGGCATTTAAGGCTTTTCCAAGGTGGCACAAATTAAAGTCTTCAGACAGACGGTTACTTCAGGTTTGATTATCCATATTTTTGCTATGAATACATTTATTTATGAATAAATAGGTTGTATCAATTAACAGTGTAATGGCTGGAACAATAAAAGTGAAAATGAATGTTTTTGCGTGTGATTTTTTTGTGTGTGTGTGTCCCAGTTGGAGTTTTTCGTATTTCTTGGGTTTGTGTTTCAGAGGGGACTTCCCTGGTGATGGCGGGGGATGGACATGCAGTGGGGGTGGGGGGCGGGAGGTGGGGGTGGGTGGGGCAGTTCTGTCAGGGCGAAGAGGACAGAGGTAACGCCGCGTGTGATGACGATGAATGCTGCCACGGCACTGCGTGCAGACAAACTCCGGCACAGACTGACAAGCGTGTTTATAACGAAGGGCAGGCCTGTCGCTTGCCTCCACTCTGACCCACTGGCCATGTTCACTGTATTCTCCTCCTAGCTCCTACCACCCCCCACCTCCCCGTGCTCCCTCCTCTCCAGCTCTGTCCACGAGTGTCTCCCATGCGCCCACTCCCGTGGGGGCATCTCCTGAGCATGCCAACCTACCCAGGACCACATGCCTAACAACGACGGGCCCTCCTGCCTTAGCAGCCGCCAACTGCTCACCTACAAGTGGGGACTCCTGGGCCGGTCCCTGTCCATGCTGGAATGGCAGCCAGAGTCCCTCATATCACCCAGCCCCACCTTAACGGTAGTTTCTATGTGTATGTGTGTGAATGTGTGTATATGTGTGTGTATGTGTGCATGTGTGTATGTGATAGTATGTGTGTATATGTGCGTGTACTGTGTGTGTGTGTGTTTGTATATGTGTGTATGCATATAGATGTGTCTATGTATGTACGTGTGTATGCTTGTATGTGATGTGTATGTACGTATGTGTGTAGGTGTGTGTGCTTGCATGTGTGTGCATACACATATGTGTGTATGCGATGTGTGTATGCTTGCATGTGTGTATGTGCATGTGTGTGTATATATGTATGTGTGTGCATGTGTTTATATGTGTGTGTATGTGCATGTATGTAAGTGTGTCTTCCTCAGTCACTGTTCACCTTAGTTTCTTTTGGACCTGGAGCTGAGTGTCTGCGTAGGCTGAGTGGCCAGTGAGCTCCAGGCCTCTATCTCTACTCCGACCCCTCACCCCATCTCTGCCTGTTCCTAACGCTGGGGTTATAGACGCGCTTCTGCAACTGGCTTTCCCACAGGGGATCTGAACTTAAGTCGTCCTGAACATCTGGCAGACACTTTACTTGCCCACCTCAAAAGCGGTTCTTGTTTTTCCAGACAGGGTCTCTCTGTGTAGCCTTGGCTGTCCTGGACTCACTTTGTAGACCAGGCCGGCCTCGAACTCACTGTGATCCTCCTGCCTCTGCCTCCCAACTGCTGGGATTACAGGCTCTCAAAAGCAGTTCTTGAGTGGTTCGGCTTTGCCTAGTGAGACCCTGCCTGCTGGTGTTCTGTTCTGCTTCAGTGCCGTCCGGAAACGGAACTTGGGCCACCCAGGATCCTGAGCGGAAGTCGCAGGGCAGGCCTCTGAGGACAGTGCTGCTGCTAGCTGAACCGCTTGAGGGTTCTGCAGAGAAGACTCAGAATGCATGGCTTGTGGAAAACTTGAAAACAGAGAGCCTTTTTAGAGAATTAGTATCAGATTAAAGCTAAATCCAAATAAAATAGTCTCCCTTCTCTTATCTGCAGAAGACACATTCCAAGCCCCGCCCCTGGAACATGTCTGAACCCACACATAGTACTGGACTGTCCACACACCAGATTTTATCCTATACATGCACGCCTATAAAAGACTTAATTGCTAAATTAGATACAGTGAGAAAACAGCAATAATAGCTAATGATAAGACATAACAATCATAATATTAATTATAATAAAAATTCCAGAATCACTCCTCATACTCTTTGGGGCCATTATAAATAAAATAAGGTTACTGTGGTACCAGCACCAGGATCTCACTGCAGTTGACTTGGCAACCAGTGGCTGCTGTGTATGCAACCAAGGAGCAGACAGCATATACAGTGTGGAAATACCTGACAAAGGGATCCTGGCCGAGGCAGGATGCAACAGGCTTTCATGGTGACATGCGCTTTCAAACTTATGAATTGCTTATTTTTGGAATTTTCTGTTACCTCTTTCTGGACCACAGTTCCCTGTAAGTGTTGGATATCTTCCTCTTTAGTTAACCCGTGTGTTAAATACCACTTAAAGTATTTCTAAACACACACACACACACACACACACACACACACACACACACATTTTTATTTGATTATTTGGGAATTTCATACAATGCACCCCCATCACTCTGGATTCTCATTCCTCCTAGAACCATCCTCCAATCTTTGTGCCTTCTCCCCAAAAAGAAGAGAAAAAAAATATACCAAGTCCAATTTGTGTTGCCTGTGCACTCATTGGAGAATGGCTAAACTCCCAGTGGCCAGCCCCTTAAAGATAACAGAGCACCCCCACTCCACCCCACCCCACCCCGCGCTCCAGTGGTAACACTGACTTCAGTGGGGAGCACAGACCTCTGGAATCTACCAGGCTAGCGGTGGGAGCTTGGACCAATATGGCCTCCAGGGGCAGCGCCCACCATGGAGGTCTTTTAAGGAGGTTTAATCTAGAAAATGAACTGTTCTTCATCTTGGATATCTTTTTTGTTGTTGTTTGTTTGTTTTTGTTTTTTGTTTTTTTGAGACAGGATTTCTCTGTGTAGCCTTGGCTGTCCTGGACTCACTTTGTAGACCAGGCTGGCCTCGAACTCACAGCGATCCTCCCGCCTCTGCCTCCCGAATGCTGGGATTAAAGGCGTGCGCCACCACGCCCGACCTCATCTTGGATATCTTGTTGCTACTCCGAGTCAGGGTGACCAGAACGTTTGGGGGCCACAGGAGGGGGCAGGCAAAGCCTGTGAGCGCTCCGGGCTGGCGCACACCACCGCCCTGCCGGCCCCTCCCTACCCACAGCCCTTCTATCCGCTGCAGCTGTGTTCTCAGGCGCGTCCCTGTCGCTCTCTTCCATGCGTGCCACTCCGCACCCCCATCTCTCCCACTTCTGCATCACAGTCATCCATTAAGTGGCACCTCAAACTGCTGTGTGTCACACGGTACTGTTTTGTTTTGTTTTGTTGTTGTTTTTAAACCCAAACAGCTTTACGTGCAAATACTTATTATAACAAGTCATTGGTTTGGTTCGAGGTTTCTGGTTTCTGAAGCACCATAAACAGTGGACCATCACCGCGAGTCAGCGTCAGTCTCGGGACGTCAGGGTTAGTTTCTCGGAGACCCTGCTCTTGCTCAGCCAGGGTGGTCTTGTGGCTGGACAGCATCCCGTCCAGGGTCAGGGTCAGTCCAGTGAGGCCAGCAGGCCCTCTGTGCACGCACGGATCCTCCTAGGTCAAGGCTGCCCTGTGCGCTCACTGCACGCTCGGCAGCAGCAGTGGCTCCACGCTGTAGGCCTCCCAGCAAGGGTGTGATTCTTTGTCACAGCCCCTCTAGTTTTTGCTTATTTTGTATATCTGCTCTGTCATCTTTTCTCCCCAGTTTCATGAGACTTTTTTTTTTTTTTTTTTTAAGCATCTTTCCATAAGACCTGTCTTTTAAAAAAAAAGCTGTTTCAGAGATAGGGCAAGCTCTGCAGACTCATCTGCAGACATTTTGAATCTTTGAATCTAGTGTTTTTTTTGATGGGTTGGTTTTTGTTTTTCAAGACAGGATTTCTCTGTGTAGCCCCGACTGTACTGGAACTCACCAAGAAGTGGACCAGGCTAGCCTCGAACTTAGAGGTCCACCTGCCTCTGCCTCCCTGAGTGCACGCTTACAACATTTAACAACTGACGTTTATAATTGTGACATTAAATAGTACTTTTTATCTCCCTCCCCACTCCAGAAAAAGGGGGAAATGTAGAACCTAAAAACATTATTGCTCCCTGGGCTGGTTTGAATGAGAGTGACCCTCATAAGCTCATATATTTGAATACCAGTCGGTGGAACTGTTTAGGAAGGATTCGGAGGTGTGGCCTCGTTGGAGGAGGTGTGTAAGTGGGAATGGGCTGGGAAGTTTCAAAAGCCCATGCCGTTCCCAGTTAGCTCTCCGTCTCTGTCTCTGTCTGTCTCTCTGTCTCTCTGTCTCTGTCTGTCTCTCTGTCTCTGTCTCTGTCTGTCTCTCTCTGTCTCTGTGTCTCTGTCTCTGTATGTCTCTGTCTCTCTGTCTCTGTCTCTGTCTGTCTCTCTGTCTCTATCTCTGTCTGTCTCTCTCTCTGTCTGTCTCTGTCTCTGTCTGTCTGTCTCTGTCTGTCTCTCTGTCTCTATCTCTGTCTATCTCTGTCTCTGTCTATCTGTCTCTCTGTATCTCTCTGTCTCTGTCTGTCTCTCTCTCTCTGCCTCCTGCATATGGATCAGGATGCAGCTCTCAGCTACTGCTCCAGTGTCATGCCTGCCTATCTGCTGCCATGCTCCCCACCACGATAATAATTGACTGACCTCCCCTGAAACTGTAAGCCAGTTAAGTGCTTTCTTTCTTTTATAAGTTGCCTCGGTCATGGTGTCTTTTCACAGCAACAGGACAGTAACTAAACCAGTCCCTTCCTGACCAAGCCTTGGATGACCATTATTTTACTTTTTGTGAGTAAAATAATCCCCATGACAATGTTGTCATTACATGTAATGCAGCCAATATTAACTTAGACTAATTTAATTTGTCTGTTGTGTTCTAATATTGCCTGTTTTCTATCCAATCATGTTATTTCCTTTAAACATAAATTGCTATTGTATGCATATATGTATTTGCACACACACACACACACACACACACACACACACACACACACATATATTCCTAAATATAACCTGCTGAGTCTATATCATGTTATTTGTATGCATGTTTCCCTCTGGCATCTGACAACTGTTCAGAGTGCTCTTCCCTGAGGAGGACCACCTCTCCCGCTCTCGGCTTTCCTCGGTGGCCTGTAGTTGTTTGTGTAGGCTGAGGCCGCACAGGCTTTTCCCTGTCCCGTTTGGCACGTGTGTTGTGTTGCCCTTGCTCAGCTCATGTTTAGGCAGCCATGTTGGTGACACTTGACAGGTGTAGCTCCTGATGTTACTAGGACACACGTTCTCACAGCAAATTCACTTGTCTATGTGGATGTAGCTGTGTGCACACATGACGCCGTCATGCACATGTGGTGGTCAGAGGACACTTGTGAGAGTCAGTTCTCTTCTTCTACTGAGTGGGGTGGGGGGCAGAGATCAAACTCAAGTTGTCAGGCTTGGTGGCAAGCGCCTTGTCCTCCCGATGAGCCATCTCTCCATCCAAAACAAAACAACAAAAACAAAACGAAAGAACAAAACCACGCAGCTCTTGCATAGGGTCCCCAAGTTCAGACCCTAGCACCTGCTTTTTTAGGCTCAGGAGATCCAATGCCCTCTTTTGCCTTCTGAAAACACCTACACTCATGCGTGCACACACATACACACATACACTTAATATAGGAAATAAAATAAAATAAAACAAAGAGACAATGGAGAATGGGGTGGGTGGGATGTGGAGAAGGAAAGAAGACAATGAAAAAAGTGTCAAAGCTCTCTCAGAGGCAAGCTGACTTGGCCATGGGACCCAGGTCCCAAGAGTACAGAGCCCAGGCCTTTATGCCTGGAGTTCAGCCACTGTGGCCACCTTGGGCCTTTATAGACACATCTAGTGCATCTTCCATGCAGCAGATGAAGGATGCCTGGGTGAACAGGAAGTGACCTCACAGGTCATGGTTTGGGGTCTTGTGGGAAGTCAGATGCAGAGGGCTCTGACCTCAGTGGTGGGTTGATGCCCTTGCCGGTGGCCTGCTGTGATGGTGCTATTGGAAGGCAGGTCCTAGAGGAAGAAGGCCGCGAAAGATCCTCTCCAGAAAGATGTTCCAGTCCCTTCCCCATGCTTGTTTTCTGGCGGACACAGTGAGCCACAGTCCTCCACACTGTCCCGATCAAATGTTCTGCCTTAGAAGCAGAGGACCAGCTGCGGGTGGGGGTGCTAGTACACGCCTTTAATCCCACCACTGGAAAGGCTGCGGTTAGCCAGGTTGACAAAGCAAGTTTCAGGACATCCAGGGGCTACACAGAGAAACCTTGTCTTTAAAAAGAAAAAGAAAAAAAAAAAAAGAAAAAGAAAAGGAAAGAAAAGAAAAAAGAAAAAAATCAGGGAGCCAGGCAGAACATGGATGGAGGAGATTTCTGTCTGCAGCTGCAGTGAACCATCTCCCTTTAAGCCATCTTCTCTCAGGTGATGAACTTTGGCCATTTACGATGTGCCATGTGAGATAATGAAGGGACGCTAGCCCCCTAAAGCATGTGGCTCTGGCATTTCTTGCCCTTCTCCCTCACTCCCTCTGCCTTGCTAAAAAAAAATTATATTACAACCCTAAAGCTAACCACCAAGGTCTATTCCCTTATTTGGCCACTTCCTCCTCCTGAGGCTGACTACCAAGACCCGGCTATCAAAGTATGGAAGTCTAGCAATCAAAAGCCCCCTTTGGCTCACCTAATTAAGATGCCCAATTAAAATTAAACACCTCATCCAAACTCGAGGTTTCCCCCTTTCCCCTTCATAAACCATCATTTTCCTATGGATCACATCTGTCTCCTCTCTATCCAGAGGCAGAACTTTGTCCCTCTGAGGCAAACATCCCTTCCCTCTGTCCCTTGTCCTCCTGTCTTCTCTCTGTCTCTTATTCCCTGTGTTCTGTCCCCTCTGAGGCAAATAAAGCTCCTTTGTGCTGAGAATGGTCTTGGGGGCGGGGGCATCCTGAGCCAGTACCAATTCTTTCAGATGCTGAAGATGGGGAAAGAGTTTTGCTTCATTTATTTTATTTATTTAGTGTTTTGAGACAGGGTCTCACTAGGTAGCTGGCCTCAAATACATGGAGATCCACCTGCCTCTGCCTCCGAAGTGCTGGGATTAAAGGTGTGCGTCACCACATTGGCTTCGTTTGATTGTTTTTGGCACTAGGCCGGGCATGTGGCTTGGTGTTAGAATGCCTGCCTGGCATACTCAAGACCCTAGGTTTGAGACACAGAACAACAAAACATTGTTTTGTTGTTGTTTTGTTTGGTTTTGTTTTTGAGCCAAAGTGCTGCACACCTACAATCCTGGCCCTCTGGAGGCTGCATCAGACAGTCAGGGCCACCTCTGGCCACACAGTGAGCTCCTGAATCTAATTTATGGTATTTTGCTGATGACCAAGCTGAGCTTGAGACTGACTTGGGAGCGCTGACCGCCGGGAAGCCAGCTTTCTGATCTGGATAAGATGCAGCCCCACCCTCAGCCCCTGGACCTCTCAGATGGTCCTTTCGCCTGCCTCATCAGCTGCCGTGCACGTTCTCAGAGGCTGCTCTTGCTCCTTGGCTCTGGCGTCCTCTTGCTCATGGCATTTGCCACTTGGATGAGTCTGAAGTGTCTTCGTCTTGGGCCCGGTTTGCTGGCCTTGAACTCAAGATCCTCCTTCCTCAGCCTGCTGAGTACAGACTTACGGTTGTGTGATAAGTAAATAAATAGGCTCAGGATTTTAAATACAAATTTCTTCCTCTCCATTTCCTCTTCCCTTCTTCTTTCTCCCTCTGCTACTGTCTGGCCCCTCCTAACCTTTCCTTTTGTTGCAGCCCAGCCCGTCCTGGAACTCACACATCCTCCTGCTTTGGGCTCCCAAATGCCTGGATTACATCTGTGCACTAACATGCTTGGCTTATTCTAGAAAAAAAACAAAACCTTGAAATGCACTAAAAGTTCATGAGGTATGCTTTTGTAAGATACACTTACTTTTTGAGAGCAGTAGCAATCCTATTTTGCCAAAGAGCCTATGCCCACGGTGAGCCTCATAAAAGCCTATTAAGCGTCTCTAAAGTCAACCACAAGCAGCTCCTCCTGCAGGGTCTGCTGACTTCCTGCAAAGGTGTTGGACAAGTAGTGTCTGGTGGGAGGTGTCAGTGCTAGAAACAATCCTGAGCTTAGAGGTTGGGGAGTCATGGGTTAATTGTATTCAGCAAGACCCCCAAGGCTCACACCGGCCTCTCCTCTCAGTGGATGAGATGGAGCGAACAGATTGTTCTTACACAGGAAGGGAGCCCCGGTTAATCATTTCTGTGGCCTTAGTTTCCTATTTTTAAAGATCTGTTTTTATTTTTAACCAGTATATTTTCAGACCATAAGACCCACCTGACCATAACACGCATCCAGTTTTTAGAGCAGTAAAACAAGAAAAAAAAAATATTCTGAAGACATGGGTAAAGCGACCTCTTTGTCGATGCCTGATGGGCAGCAATCGGGCCATAAGGTACACCCTAATTTCCCCCCACCTTTTGGGGGAGGGAAGCGAGTCTTATGGTCTGAAAAATACGGTATTTTATTTATGTGAATGCCCCCCCATGTACGTCTGCATATCGTTTGCACACCTGGTGCCCAAAGAGGCAGGAAGAAAGCATCGGATTTCTTGGAACTAAAGTTACAGATGGCTGTGAGCTGTGGTGTGGGTGCTGGGACTCGAACTTGGATCCTCTGGAAGGACAGCCAATGCTCTTAAGTGCTGAGACATCTCTCCAGTCTTCATCTTCACGTATGTATGTATGTATGTATGTATGTATGTATGTATCGTCTAACTCTATCTATCTATCTATCTATCTATCTATCTATCTATCTATCTGGTCTCATACATAGTCCTGGGAACCCTGGAACTCACTGTGTTGTCTGGCTTTGAACTCATAGAGATTTACATGCTTTTGCCTCCCTCCCAAGTGTTGGGACTAAAGGTGTGTACCATCACACCTAGCTCTTTGCTTGTTTGTTGCATCTTCTTATTTTTTTTTTTTTAAACACTGATTTAAAGTAGAGTTTTAACTTGGAGCTTGATCCCTGTCGTTAATATTTACCATCTCAGTCAAGGTTTAGCTGTGAAGAGACACAATGACCACAGCGACTCTTACAAAGGAAAGCATTTCACTGGGGCTGGCCTCAGTTTCAGAGGTTTAGTTCATTATCATTAATGCAGGGAGCATGGCCATAGGGAGACATGGTGCTGGAGACATGGTGCTGGAGACGGAGCTGGGAGTTCTACACACTGATCTTCAAGTTGGGGAGGGGAGAGGAAAGACACTGGGCCTGGCTTGGCCATTAAAAACCTCAGAGTCAAGCCAGGTGAGATGACACATGCCCGTGATTCCAGCACTTTGAGAGGGAGAGGCAGGCGGATCTCTGTGAGTTCGAGGCCAGCCTGGTCTACAAAACAAGTCCAGGACGGCCAGGACTACACAGAGAAACCCTGTCTCCAAAAACTAAAACAAACAAACAAACAAACAAAAACATCTGTATTAAGGGGCAATAGAGGTGACTCAGTGGTCAAGAGTGCTGCCTTTGAAGAGGACCTGAGTTCAGCACCCAGCACCCACTACATGTAGCTAACAACTGCCTATAGCCACAGTTCCATGGGATTCAACACCACCTTCTGGCCTCCCAGGGCACTGCACCCATGTGCACAAAGCCACATTCGCACCACACTAGGAAACGAACCCACCTTCACACCACACTAGGAAACAAATGCACCCTGGGCCAGCCTTCTTCACTGGGGAACTCTGAGTCAGATCTGTTAATTAATTATCATTTGATCTGTTTTCCCAACTTTGCTGTTAAAGAAGTACCTTGAAAATATAAAATATAATCTATCTTTGGGCAAAGCTGGCATAGGTGTAAGTGACTTTCTGTTCATGAAAGTTTTTTTTTTTTTTTTTTTAAATCTGCAAAGGACACCCATTGCAGGCTGGATAAGCTTTGTCTGTGGCTTGTTTTAGTAGAGGAAGAAATGTCTTAATGGTTAAGAGCACTGTCTACCCTGTCAGAGGACCTAGCGCCTACATAGTGGACCACATCCATCTGTAACTCCTGTCCCAGCGTGTCTGACGCCCTCTTCTGGCCCCCATGGGCACTGCACACACAAGGTGCACAGACTTACCAGCAGGCAAAACACTCACACACATTAAAATAATAAGTAAATGAAATGTTCAAAAATATTTTAAAGGCCTTTTTGAGTAAAACAAGCATCTCAGAGTATGTACACAGAAGGCATCAGCACCAAAAGATATTCCTAAAGACAAATTATAATTTACGTAAATGGATGTTTACCATTTTGCCCCAAGTATAAATAACTTTAACTGTTTACTTCAGTGCTTTGCAGATCTGTAGAAAATTGTTCCTTTAGAAATTTTAATCGTGTGCTAACTTTCATAAGAAGGTTGAGGCATTTTTAACTGTGTTTTTAAAAGATTGATTTTATTAGCTATGTATATACAAGTGTGTCTGTGTGAGGTATTGCATATGAGTTCAGTGCACACAGAGGCCAGAAGGGGGTGTCAGACCTTGTGAAGCTGGAGTTACAGCCAGCTGTAACTCTCCTTATACTGGTGCTGGGAACAGAACTCTGGTCCTCTGGAAGAGCAGGGAGTGCTCTTGGCTGCTGGGCCATCTCTCCTGCCCTAGGCACTTCATAATTCGACATGCTTCTTTTTCCAGCCTCACGTTTTATTAGCCTTAAAGGAATTCAATAACACTAACAGAGTTTTTTTCCTTATTATTTTGTAAACTCAAAATGCAGAGACCATGGAAGGGCAAAAGGCTTGTCCAAAGGCATAAAGGATGAAAAATTATGAAAGAAACACGAATCGGTGGCAGCTTTTCTGTCAAGCTCAGATTTATGCAGATGAAGAGACAGTCTTTGAGTCTAATCAGTAGATACCCTCCTGTGCCGAGTTCTTTGATGTCCAATACGTCACAAAGCTACGTTCCTGATCTTTTCTTTCTGTTGCGATTGCAGAGTGCCAGGCACTAGGTAACTTATAAGGAAAGAAGTTTGTGTCGCCATGCCTCTATAAGCTTGGGAGTTCAATAGCACAGTGTAAGCATGTGTGTGGTATCTGCTAAGGGATTCCTTGGCGAAGAAGCATATGAGTGAGTCCAAGTGGGGGGGGGGAGATGGGGGTGCGGGGGGGGGGGGCAAACAACCCACTCTCACCACTATTAGCTCACTCTTGCAGTAACTTACCAACCCACTCATGACGGCAGGGCCCTTGGAACTCAGTCACCTCTTTAAAGCTCACCTCTTTCTTACTCTATTCTCACTGCGGTGATTAGAATTCACCTTGAGGGGCTGGAGGGATGGCTCGGAGGTTAAGAGCACTGCCCACTCTTCCAAAGGTCCTGAGCTCAATTCCCGGCAACCACATGGTGGCTCACAGCCCGCTATAATGAGATCTGGTGCCCTCTTCTGGTGTGCTGGCATGCATGTAGGCAGAATACTGTATAAATAAAAAGAAAAAGAAAAAGAAAAAGAAAAGAATTCACCTTGAGCCAAGTGGCAGAAGAGCATAACACATGGAAAATTTCATGCGAGAAGTTGCCATGGAGGGCAGAGTCTGGGGGTAGCCAAGTGGCTTCCCAAGGGGTCACAGCTCCCTGTGATGTTTTTTGTTTTGTTTTGTTTTTTTGACCAGTGTCCTCCTTGGCGGCTGCTTTTTGGGTCTCTGCCCCTTCTATTTGTTTGAGAAGGTGTTTAACGGGGCGAGTAATGGGAGCTGAGGTAAGCCTGCCTCTTAAAGGGCCCACACACCTCTAGCCCAGTCGCTCTTATTTCTCTCCAGAGAGGCAAGATGAGAAATCATTGCAAAGAATTGCTTAGCTGTGCCCAGGAGACAGAGTCTGTGGCCAAGGGCTGCCTAGGCGGAGAAGGCAGGTTAGCTTTTCATCACCACACAATGGCCAAGCAAAACAACTTAAAAGAGAAAGAACTTCCTTTGGCTCACAGCTATAGAAATTCCAATCCATGGTCTTCTGGCTCCATTGCTGCTGACCTGCAACACAGCAGAGCATAGTGTTGGAAAGGCATGGTGGAAGAATGCCGTTCAACATACAGCAGCCAGGAAACACGGACACAGGAAAGGGCAGGACACAGACACACACACACACACATAGACAGACAGACAGACACACACAGGCACACATAGACAGACAGACACACATACAGACACACACATAGACACACACAAACATACATAGACGCACAGAGACACAGAGACACACACATAGACACACACAGAGATACATACACATAGATACACACACAGACACACACAGGCACACATACACAGACACACACAGGCACACACACAGACAGACAGACATGCACACACACATACACACACTATATCTTCCCAATAGGTCCCACTTCCCACCTCCTCCAATAATGCTATCAAATTATAGATCTGTGGGCAGGGGAGGGGGCTGCTAGCTGGTTGTCTCAGAGCCCTTGTGACCCAGCAATCTCTCTATGCTTGGACCAACCAGCTCGGGATGGAGCCCTGCAGTGCCAGATGCTTGGACCTTCAAGCTGTAACAGTAAGGCAGGGAGCTTTACAGAGTGACACCTTTTACTCTGATTTAAGGTTAATTCTCATGCAAGCTCAATTGGATTTAGAATCACCTGTGGGGGGGGACGACCCGACACACCTCTGGGCACCTGTATAGGGTGCATTTTCAGAGAGGTTTAACTGAGGGAGGGAAGACCCAGCCTGTATGTGGGTGGGTGCCACTATCCTGCAGGCTGGCATCCAGGACTGAATAAAGAGGGATGAGGAGAAAAAACAGAGCGGCAACTCCCCCTCTCTTCCTCCCTCCCTCCTTCCCTCCTTCTCTGTGTCTCTCTCCTGTTTCCTGACTGCAGAGATACAGTGTGACCAGCCGCCTCCCATTGTGGCTGCCATTCCTACCCACCATGATAGACCGTATCCCCTCAAACCGTGAGCCAGAAACGCCTCCCTCCCTCCAGTTGTTTGTTACATTGTTACATCAATAAGAGAAATAGTAATATAGTTGGTGAATTGAGACTCAGAAAACAGGCGTCTGAAAGGAAAGGATCAGCACACGTGTGGGTTGGGTTAGAAAGGCAGAGTTCCGGTCTAGAAGGCAGAGTTCAACAATTCTGGCACCTGGCTCCTCAGACTATGAAATGGTAGTAATGATGTCAGTGCCTGCTCTGAGGAGGCCCTGCCCGGTGTGGTGTTTGGCATCGAGAGGGTACCCACAGATGGCTACCATTGTATCTGAATCTGATCCATTGGTCTCCATCCACGAGATGGTCCCTGGCATCTGCCTACCAACTGGTCGCCATTCCTAGAAGAAAATGCCTTTCGAGCTCCATTGGAGGTGGATGGATCATGAAGGGCGCGGAGGTCATTCGTAGCCCTAGGTTAAGGCTCCAAGAGAGCAGCTGCTGTCAGCTCTCAGAGATAAAATGATGGTATTGCCTGCACCCACAAGGACTCCTCCCATACAGCTGGATGCTGTAGCCCTGGGAGATCACCCCTGAGAAGTTTGGCTACTCCAGGGATAGTTGGTGGCTGTCCTGGGGATATCTCAGCGGACTGCGGGAGGAAAACCTCTGGCTGGCTGCTGAGCGGCTACAGGTGAGTGCAAAGCCAAAGTTAGCTAGCCAGGTAGGCAGTTATTTCTAGCTGGCGCCCAGCTCATGTTGAGCCAGGCTAGGTACTCAGATGTGGTTGGGTGGGGGGGTGGGCTCCAGGCAAAGCCCCTCTTTGGGGATTAAGTGTTCTCACCGGTTCCCCTTGTGGCTGCTTGTGACGCATCCTTTGGGACTGGGTGGCACTGAGCCCAGTGTCCAAAGCAGGGTTTACTCCACACATGCACACTCCACGCATACAACCCAACCATAAGTCACAACACGGGTGCTTATTTTTTCCTTCAAGCCCAAACTCTTAGAAAGACATATGAGGTCTTTATCTACTTCCATGAGGTAGTCAACTTCATGAAATCAGTGTAGAGCGGTAGTTTTGGGGGTCAGGGATAAGGAGGAAACGGGCAGTCACTAATCCCACAAAGCGTCAATCTAACGTGATGGCTAAACTAGAGATCTTCTGTGCACCCCCATTCTGATTGCTGAGAGCCACAGGCATTCTGCTGGAGAGTGGATCTCACGGTACGTGTTCCAACTACACTAAAATATTACTTATTTATTTTTAAGGCAAGGTCTCATGTAGCCCAGGCTAACCTCAAGTATGCCTCTTTGTCCAGGATGACCTTGAACTCCCCACCCGACTGCCTCCACCTCCCAAGTGCTGGGATTATGGGGTGTGTGCAACCACCCCCTGGCTTCTGTAGTGTTGGGGGCTCAGGACTTTGTGCATGCTGGGCGAGTACTCGAATGCCAAGCCGCAGCCCTGGCTCTAAGATGACTTCTTTCAGACGCCCCTGTTGTAAGCGACAGTGTGCCCCGACAGACTGCGCAAACAGCTGAGGCCAAGCTCGGTCTCAGCAAGGAGTTAGCTGAGCTGGGAGAATGCGTGAGACCTCCCTGGTGAACTTGGAGAATAAAAGTGAGGCAGGCTGCCCTCATCCAAACACCTTCGTTTTTATAGCTATTTAGATGATATCTGCATTTCCCCCGACCCGCTCCCCCCAACCCCGCCCTACTTGGAGTGGGCTCTGTCTTTGTCGGCCAGTGCAGCGCGCACCGCACTCTGCCTGCCTTGCTTCCGCCCGGCTTGCCTTGCTCACTAATTAGAGAGCTGCCGCCTGATTCACCTTGTTAATTAGAGGGACTTGAACACGGAGGCCTCCAGGCAGTACGCGAGAGAGCCTCGCACCAGTGCCCCGAGAACGAGGCAGTCTGTGAACTCATTCTTCTCATCTACCGTCTATTTTTCATTTGAAATGAATAAATCATTGAGATTTTTTTTCCTTGTGGAGTGAGAGCGCAAGAATTCACATCTCTGTAAGATGTAAATTACATGTGATCAATAGGAGGGAGAGGCTGGCGCGCGGCGTGGTACTTATATGCCTTTTCTAATTCCCTTCTTGTTGGTGTGCGGAAAATGGCCTGGAATGTGTGTGTGTGTGTGTGTGTGTGTGTGTGTGTGTGTGTGTGTGTCTTCTCCGTGAACCCACGCCTGTCATCGGGCTGAGAGAGGGTGCCAGGCAAGGAATGCAGCAGTTTGCTGTGTCACTTGCACGTGGTGTGTGTATGGTGGGGGGTTGGGTTAAGGGGGTAGGGGGGGTTACACATACCTGTAATCCCAGCACTGGGAAGGCTGAGACAGGTGGGTCTCTGTGAGTTCAAGACCAGCCTGGCCTCGGGGAGCATTTGATGGGCCAGCTCTGCTCTCTGACATCCTCCAAGGGCCCTAACTGGTCATAAAGAAACCAACGGTGGGCTGGAGAGATGGCTCAGAGGTTTAAGAGCACCATCTGCTCTTCCAAAGGTCCCAAGTTCAATTCCCAGCAACCACATGGTAGCTTACAACCATCTGTAATGAGATCTGGTGCCTTCTTGTGGTGGGCAGGCACAGGTGTGGGCAGGATACTGTATAAATAATAAATAAATCTTAAAAAAAAGAAACCAAAGGTATCACATACCCCCTAAATGTTTCACTATGTAGCCTAGGAGGTCCAGTCCTTCTTTATATAGCCCAGGCTGACCTTGAACTTGTGATCCTCCTGCCTCAGTTTCTGGAATGTTAAGCAGTGCATTACCTCACCTGGCTGAGATACTCCCAGAGACCTTCCTTGATTAAAACTGAAGCTCTGGGCACAGCATTTGTCTTTAAGAAAACGAATCAAGATGGTTTGGTGGTTGACAGTTGCATACCGCTTTCCCAGAGTCCCCAAGTTCATGTCTTAGCATCCACAGCAGGCAGCTCACAACCACCTGTAACTGTAGCTCTCAGAGGATCTGATTGATGCCTTTGGCCCTCTGACCTGCACTCACAAAACACATCCCACCATCATTTGAAAGGAAAGAAAAGCCAGGAGGCTGAAGAGATGGCTAGGTGGTTAATAATGGCACTTGCTGCTTTTCTAATGGCTCAGAACTACCTGTAATTTCAGCTTTAAGAGGAACCAATATGGGCTGGAGAGATGGCTCAGAGGTTAAGAGCACTGGCTGTTCTTCCAAGGGTCCTGAGTTCAATTTCCAGCAACCACATGGTGGCTCACAACCATCTATAATGAGATCTGTTTCTCTCTTCTGGCAGACAGAATACTGTAAACATAATAAATAAATATTAAAAAAAAAAAAAAAAAAAAAAGAGGACTCAACTCTACTGGCCTCTGAGGGTACTGTGCACACAGAAAGGTACACACATACACGTAAGTTATAAAAATGATCTTCCTTAAAAAAAAACCCAAGTAATTAAAAAAAATTCTTCTTGGGCTTGATCTGACTATAAACCCAATCACAGACACAGGTGTGCCCATAACTGTGTTTTCCTGAGGATGCTCTGGTCCCTGGGGATGTTTCGTATGGTGGCTTTTCTTTAGATACTCCCCCAAAAGGAAACATTGCAGAGAAGGAAGAGTGGTTCTTCACAGGTAGAAAAGGGGGTGCAGGTGTGGTCTCCCCATATCAAAAAGTCAATGGGCTAGCTGGGCACCGTTGTGCACGCCTTTAATTCCAGCACTCAGGGAAGCAGAGGCAGGTGGATCTCTGTGAGTTCTAGGCCAGCCTGGTCTACAAAGTGAGTCCAGGACAGCCAAGGCTACACAGAGAGACCTTGTCTTGAAAAACCAAAGGCAACAAAAATCTTAAGGGTCATTGCTATACAGAGTAGTCAAATAACCCCATATTAGGCTTAGAGATAGGTTACTTTGTTTCTCATATAGTGTTTCCAGCCCTTCACATTCTCCCTTGTAAAAGGCAACTAAAAACATCTCTTTAGAGAAAGAAAGGAATGGGCACACAGACACACACACACACACACACACACACACACACACACACACACTACACACTATCTCCTGGGAGAAGTGTTCTTTGTATCCTAGGGACCATCTGAATTGGTGCCCATGAGCTTGCCTTCTACGTATGTTTATTGGATCCACAGCACGGTCCCACCCTGAGGGAGAAAACCAAGAACATCCTTGGCCTTGGGACCCATTTGCCGACAGAGGGAACTGGAGAAGCAGATGGCCATCCCTATGTACGCAGTGCAGCCAGTGCTCTGGGCCTCGGTGACTGCAGTAGGGCAGGGATGAGGCCTCAGGGGGAAGAGATGCTTGTGAGAGTGGGGGTGGGTGTTGGAGGGATGTCGGGGTGGAGGGGGGTGGGCAGGATGAGCAGAGCTTCTGGAGAGAGAATATTTCTGTCTGTTTCTAGAAACCATAGAAATATCAAGCCTGTTTTAGGGTGAGATCATCTTGGGAAGGCTAGAGACTGGGCAAGAGGGAGGCAGATGGCAGCCAAGGTGCAGGGGGAGGGGTAGGCGTGGGGATGGGAATGGAGGGGGTTTCCGTAGCTCCTGGAGGGCTGACCTGCCATCCTTGAAAGGTGAGCTGGACGTGTTTCTCAATGTAGTCTACTTAGTGTGTGCCTGCTGTGAGCCTCCAGCCCCTGGAAGGCAGAGTTCTGGCTCGGCAGGAGCCTAGGCAAGTCTGCAGGGCACGTGGGAGGGTGCTGCACTGAGTTAGTTTCTTTGACACATTTTTCTCGGCATCCATAGCTCCAGCACACAGGGCTGGAATAGAGTCAAGGGCGGGGGGTGTGGGGGTGTGGGGAGGAAGTGATAGACAGTGGCTTGAGTCTAGCAGGCAAAACAGCCATTTCTGCTACAGCTGCAACTTGTCTGAATTTCAGAATTTCAAGTCTCATCGTGATATGCCTTCTGAGTACTGGGTTTTTAGACATGCAGTGCCACCCCCGCCTTCGTGCCGTTTTTAACCGGCACATGGTACATAGGATGAGATAGGATGCGATGTTTTGGTATGTACATGTGTTGCATAGTGGTCAGAGCAGGGTCATTGACATATACGTGTTTTCAAATGTGTGTCTTTCGCCCCTCCCCCCAAGTGGGGATGTTCAAAATCCTCTCTTAGGGCCAATTTAAAGCACACAGGAGGGGGTGGCCAGTTGGCTTAGTTGGCCAGAGCTTGGTCCTAATAAAATACACATGGGCTGGACAGTGATGGCTCAGTGATTAAGAACCTGGGTTCAGTTCCTGGCTCACAACCTTCTGTGACTCCAGCTCCAGGGGATTCTGACGCCCCCTTCTGGCCTCCAGGGGTGTGGTGCAGAACCTTTCATGCCGCAAATGCTCATATGCATAAAATAATGAATCTTTAAAGAAACACACACTATGTTATTGCTAGCCATAGCCTCCCTACTGTAATACACAGCACCGGAAAACCTTGATCAGGGCCCACACACCTGGCTCAGTTTAGGCAGAATTGAGTCCCTGCCCACTGCCAAAGTCACCATGAATAACTGAGGGTCTCAAGATGAAAAAGGGACTCAGTGAGCCCGGCGGTGGTGGCCCACGGGAGGCAGAGACAGGTGGATCTCTGAGTTTGAGGCCAGCCTGATCTACAGAGTGAGTTCACAGGTCAGCCAGGGCTACACAGAGAACAAACCAAACATAAGGACTTAGTGAGAATCAGGCGGAAGCAAGTTTACATAATTGCAGAGGTACAGAAAATACAATGGCTAGTCTGTTGTCAACTTGGCTAAAGCCATCCGAGAGGAGGGAACCTCAAGTGAGAAAATGTCTCCATAAGTTTGGGCTGTAGGCAAGCCTGTAGGGCATTTCCTTAGTTAGTGACTGATGGGGGACATCCCAGCCCGTTGTGGGTGCCGCTATCTCTGGGCTGGTGGTCCTGGGGTCTATAAGGAAGGAGGAGGAGCCGGGAGGTGGTGGGGCACGCCTTTAATCCCAGCACTTGGGAGGGAGAGGCAGGTAGATCTCTGTGGGTTCGAGGCCTGCCTAGTCTATAAAGCAAGTCTAAAACAGTCAGGGATGTTACACAGAGAAACCCTGTCTTGAAACAAAACAAAACAAAACAAAACAAAACAAAACAACAACAAAACAGACAAGAACAAAAACGAACAAACAAACAAAAAAATAAAAAATAAAAAAAAAGAGAAAGGAGGCTGAGTAAGCCAGAGGGAGCAAGCCAGTAAGCAGTACCACTCCACAGCATCTGCATCAGCTCCTGCCTCCAGCTTCCTGCTCTGTTTGAGTCCCTGTCCTGACTTCCTTCAGTGATGGACTGCAGATGTGAAAGGATACCAAATGAGCCCTTTCTCCCCAACTTGGTTTTAGTCATTCATGGTGTTTCAGCACAGCAATAGTAACCGTGACTCAGACAAGGGTGCTCTGGTAAGTAAGTATAAAACACCATAGCCGTGAGACGGGATGTCTCGGCGGAGGTGGCGCTGGCATTGGGCTTCACAGAACGAAGTGGAAATTGAGCTGCAATGGTGGCGTAGGCTTTCCAGACAAGTGGCAGCTAGTGGGAGCACAGGGCTTGTTGGGAATCTGTGTCGCATGGCTCTGGGCTGTGAGGACTGATTGATTCAGGAAAGGAACCTCGGGTATTTGCAGTAGGGCCAGAGGACTATAGGACTCAGGGCAGAGTATCAACAGGCTGAGATCTGATTTCCTAGAGGAGGCTCCTGCCCAATGCTCCTATCATTTCTATTATGTGTTAGGACAGCAAAGTCTGGGCTGTTTTATCATCTAGACAAGAGCTGTGCTGGGCTGAACCAGAGCCGACCAGCAGAAGGCTCTGAGGAGAGGTCGGTCAACCAGGGCTTCAATAGCAGAGCTGAGGAGCACCTGGGAGGAATTCCCTACCTTCTGATTGCAGGGTAGCATGGCATGCTGCTTCACAAGGGCCCTGTGAGACTCCCCGAGCCACAGCTTCCAGCTGGAAAACTGTGTCAGCCAAAGGATTCAGCTATAGTCCCACCCACCACCCAAGGGTGCAGAATCCTGCAATAAAGTCACCCTCACCAACACACACTGCTGATTTTAAGTAGGTTGTGAGCTGCCCACCGCAGGCTGCCACATGCCCCATCACCTTTATACAATATGTCCTTTCTTCTTAAAATCAAACAAACAAAATAAATAAATAGAACAACAACAACAAAGCAAAACACAAACCCAACTTGTTTTTATTTTAGGTGAAGTTGAGCCTCACCCTAAGGGATTTCTGAAGCTGGGTGCTTTCCAATGTAGGAATCCGAGGGAAGGCTTTAAGTACTGAGCCACCTTCCACTGTTCAAACATGTCGAGTCCTGTCTTTGGCATGACCTTGCCAGATCCTTATGGGGCTCAGCAAATCTGTCCTCTCTCCCTGGGAAAAGAACAAGAAAGGGACCGATGCTAGGCGGCCTCTGGGGATGTGTGCTGCTGCCATTCCTGGGGTTAAAGAAGATGCTTGCGTTTGACACTTGCTCCTCTGGACTCTTTCTGCCATTGTGTATTACAGTTCCCAGGGGCTGGTGCTGGCCATTGACAGAGGTAGTCATGGCCATGGAGTTGGGACTTTTTACTTGAGCCAAACCCCACGTCACCCCGTGTCTAGAGAAGGGCCTCTGCGCTACACTTCGTGCCTCTGGCAGGAAATTTGCTTCAGTCACAAGAAAATAAAGTGGCTTAAAAAATAATTTAAAAGATGAAGACACGAAAGAAAGCCGATACAGCACACACGCAAGATTAAGACCACTGAGGAAGTGGCAAGGGAGGGCTGGCAAGATGGCTCAGGGGCTAACTAAAGCGCTTGTCTCTGCAAGCCAGACACAGACCTGTGTTCCCTCCCTGGAATCCACGTAAAGGTGGAAGAAGAGAGGAAATCCACAAAGTTGTCTTCTGATGACAGAGAGAGAGAGAGAGAGAGAGAGAGAGAGAGAGAGAGAGAGAGAGGAAGGAGGAGGAGGAGGAGGAGGAGGAGGAGGAGGAGGGGGAAGGGGAGGGGGAGGGGAGGGGAGGGGAGGGAAGGGGGAGAAGGAGGGTGAGAAGAGAGGGGGAGGCACAGGAAGGGGAGGGAGGGGAGGGAGGGGAGGAGAGGAGAGAGGGGAGGCACAGGAAGGGGAGGGAGGGGAGGGAGGGGGAGGGGGAAGGGGAGAGGGAAAGGGGAGGAGAGAGGGGGAGGCACAGGAAGGGGAGGGAGGGAAGGGCAGGGAGAGGGAGGGAAGAGGGAGGGGATGGGGGAGAGGGAAGAGGAAGGGGAGGGAGAATAAATACAATTTAAAAGAGCAACCAAAAGCTCATAAAGTTTTCTCTCTAATATGGGGCATATCAGACCCTATGATCTCCCTGAGTACTAGGTGTTCCAAACAGCTACCCAGGGCCCACAGGCCACTTCCTGAATCTGAGTCCCATGGACTTTGACAGCCACGCTCAGGCACATCAGGTGTGTGTGGGGAGAGGCTTCCTTCCTGTTACTGCCTAAGTACAACCTCTGGAGAAACATCTGCTAGTTGAGTAGCATTCTCCAAACACTTGCAAAGCTTGTTGGAGCTGGAGAGGTGGCTCAGTGCTTTTACACAGGACCCAAGTTGAGTTCCTCATTGGGTATCTCACAAGTGCCTGTAACTGCAATCCCATAGAGATCTGACAGCTCTGGCCCCTGCACTAGCACTCGTACACACACGTACGCATGCATGCACACACCCACCGCACCCACGTACACAATTAAAATATATCTTTAAAATTTGTTAAGGCTTGTCATTGCGTTTTTACAACTCATGTACATCTTCTGGTGGCACAATTGTGGTCCTTCATAGGCTCATGTTTTAAGTGCTGTGTACTCAGCATGTATTACCGTTGATGGCTGTGGAGCCTTCTGGAGGTGGGGTCCAAAGGGAGGAAGGAGGCCACTGGCAGGGTGCACCCTAGAGGGCGATTCATGGCCTTAGGTTCAGTATTGACCTCTGTTTGCTGATCCGCTGGGAGGGGAAACATAGACACACACACACACACACACACACACACACACCAAGCAGATCTGCCATGCCTTCCCTCCTGCGGTATGAAGGACCTCCTTTCTCTGTCCCTCTCTGTCTCCGTCTCCCACCACCCCACCCCACCCTGCCATGCACACACACACACACACACACACACACACACACACACACACACACACACACGCACAGTTGCCCTGAGGAGATCTGCCCTGCCTTCCCTCCTGGGATGACTAAGATGCTGGGAATCTACGAACGCACATAAACCTTTCCTCTCCGTGTTGCTTTACCAGTTGTTTTCTCAGGAGTGACATCAGTAACTGAGACCCACGTGACCTGAAAAGCGAACGCTGCATTCCAGAGTTCTCTGCTCTGTCTTGTTTGGGCCAAGGACCTGTCACCAAACCCACCTACGCAACACAAGGCTTAGAGAGTCGCTTGTTTTAATACCTTAATTTCTGGGATTGGCATCGTTCCTTTAAAGTGGTTTCTTTAAAACAAAATGGTTTATTTTATCTTAAATTATGTACCATTTAGGAGGCTGAGGCAGGAGGATTACAAGTGTAATGCTATGCCTTGAAAGGAGTGTGTGTGTGTGTGTGTGTGTGTGTGTGTGTGTGTGTGTGTGTGTGTGTGTTGTACCCTCCTAAGTGTATGTGCACCACACATCTGCAGGTGCCCAGAAGGGCAGAAGAGGGCATTGGATCCCTGCAGCTGTATTTACAGACGGTTACGTCCACCACGTGGGTGCTAGGAACTAAACCCAGGTCCCCTGGAAGAATAGTCGGTGCTCTTAACTACTGAGCCATCTCTCCAGACCCTGTTCGATATATTTATATGGGTGAGAACTATATTCATAATTCTATACATGTGGTACTACATGCTTATCTATGGGAGACACAACCCAAAACCCACGGTGGGTTTCTGAAACAGTGGTGAGCACCATGCCTAGCCACCCCACACTAAGAGGTTACTAGCGATAATGGATATTAAAATAGTCCCGCTCTCACAGCACACCCGTAATAAAAGTCATGTGATGGTTGTCTCTCTCTCAGCACAGCTTGGCTGCACTGGATGTGCTCACTCCTGGAGTGGGGGGGTGTCCTGGGGTGTCCAGGCGTTGACGTCAGCAGAGGGCTACGTAAGGAGCACGTTGTCGAAGACTCTCTGCAACCACGTGGTGTCGAATTCTGAACTGTCTCTGGAGAGGCAGGAAGTTGGCAGCTTCAGGCTGCTAGTGTGTGTGTGTGTGTGTGTGTGTGTGTGTGTGTGTGTGACTGGAGGAGGGGTGGGGTGGGGCAGCTGAGTCTGTCAGCGATGGGTAGGGCTCTTGCAAGTATCCATTGAGGGGCAGCTTGTTTGGCACAAGGCATGAGGAGGCTTGGGAAGCCACCAATGCAGTGACAATTAGAGAGGGTAAATCGATTGAGGAGAGCATGGAGCAGAGGCCGAAGTGTCTGTTTGTCTGTCTGTCTGTCTCTCAGGTTTCTTTATTTATATTTATGTTTATGGGTATTTTGCCTGAATGTATGTACACCATGTGAGTGTGTGGTGCACAGCGAGGCCAGAAGAAATGGAGATATGGATGGTTGTCAGCAGCCACATGGGTGCTTGGATTTGAACTTGGGTTTTCTCCAAGAGCATTACCTACTCTTGTCTGCTGAGCCATCTCTTCAGGACCAGCTTTGTGTGTGTGTGTGTGTGTGTGTATTTCTATGTTTGTGTATGTGTATATATGTGTGTGTGTTTGTATGGTTTGTGTGTATGTCTGTGTGTCTGTGTTTGTGTGTATGTGTGTGTATATATACATGTATGTGTGTGTGTCTGTTTGTGTGTCTGTATATATATGGTTTATATGTGTGTATCTGTGTTTGTGTGTTTATGTGTGTATGTGTCTGTATTTGTTTGTATGTGTGTATATGTGTGTCTGTGTGTATGTTGGTGTATATGTGTGTGTTTGTATGGTTTGTGTGTGTGTCTGTGTTTGTGTGTATGTGTGTATGTGTATATATATGTGTGTGTCTGTGTGTATGTGTGTATTTGTATGGTTTGTGTGTGTGTCTGTGTTTGTGTATAAGTGTGTAAATATGTGTGTTTGTGTGTACATGTGTGTTTGTATGGTTTGTGTGTGTGTCTATGTGTGTGTGTGTGTGTGTGTGTGTGTTTTAAGACAGCTGTGAAAAGCCAGGCACACCTGGACTCATGGCCTTTGAGAAGTTGAGTCTGAGTGTCATCTAAAGCACAAGCTAAGGCCTGTCTTAAAAAAGAAAAAAGTGGTTAGTCAGCCAACCACTGTTATAAACACCTGACCCACTAGTTGTCTTTGAGGATATAGCCATTCTCAGGACTCGAAAAGTGTCTGTCTTTGGGAAAATAGACATTATATAATAAAAACAACTTTTGTTGTTATATGTGTGTTAATAAAAAGGAAACACTTTCTGAAGAACTAAATAAGGGCAGCATCCAGAGAGCACCAGGGCTTCCAGAAAGGGCCTCGAGAGGGAACAGCTGTGGTGATGTCTGAGGGGACCCGACTGAAACAAGATGGGCACAGTGCGTCTGTGCAAAGGCCCTGGGGTAGGCGCTCGGGGTCCACGGAGGAAGCTGCGTGCCCGAAGCAACAACAGACACAAGTTAGGTGATGATTCTGAGGGCTGCTGGGTCATCAAGGAGGGCACAGCATGAGTCACGGAGAGGGCATCAGGTGAGTCCAGTGAGACACTGACATTTCAAAGCAGGGAACGGCCAGACCTGATCAGGGCTGTCAAAGGCCGCTCTGGCTTTTGTGAGATGAGCACGAGCAAAGCCTGGTGAGGAAGCTCTATATGGTTGCCTGGCTGGGGACGGTGGGACAAACTAAAACAAGGACGATCATTGCAGGGACACGGTTGGTCAGCATCGGAGGTGATAACCACCGTGAGGTCAAACGACGTGACTAGGGATGCCAGGCGGGTTCCCAGGGCTGCTGCGCCACGGCAGTGGTGTAATGTGTTGTATTAAATAGACTAGAAACTTGATAATTACCTAGCATCTGTTCACAGGTGATGCGTTCTATCCGGTGTGCGGTTAGCGGATAGATTACGTGTTGTAGGACTCTATCAATTAATTAGCTGTTTTGATTGGGCCGTGGAAACATATTTCTAATAGGGGTAAGGCTTTTTCACAAAGCATCTCATTACTTTAATCAGGCTTTCAGTGTGTGTGTGTGTGTGTGTGTGTGTGTGTGTGTGTGTGTGTGCTTGCCAAGCATGTGTAAGAGTCCAGGCTTGGGGAGAGTGCTTCTTCTCTGGCCCTCACTAAGTCTCTCTAGAGGGCTGACTTGAGGGGGGAATGCAATATGGCTCCTGGTACAGTTCCACTGGCCACAATGGGTAGGTACAGAGTCAGGGTGGCCTCGGGTAATGGCAGCTGTCACATGGCCCAGGCTGGGAGTCTGACCTTGAGTGTGCAGGGGATACCACCCACGTCTACCTGAGCACTTCCTAGGTGTCCTGGGAAAGAGCCAAATATGGTGAAGTGGTGAGTCATTGAGTGTGCTGGGCTCGCCTTTTCATCCATGGGTGAGAACGGGAGCTAGAAAGCCTGGGTGCTGCCTGGAGAAAGGCTGCTGAGAGGGGGTGGGAGTCTAAATCAGTTACTTTTCTCTTGCTCTGATAAAACTGACTGACAACTTAAGGAGGAAAGAGTTCACTGTGGCATACCGTTTGTTTGTTTGCTTGTTTGTTTTTGTTTTTTTTGTTTTGTTTTGTTTTTTGGTTTTTTGAGACAGGGTTTCTCTGTGTAGCCTTGGCTGTCCCGGACTCACTTTGTAGACCAGGCTGGCCTCGAACTCACAGCGATCCGCCTGCCCCTGCCTCCCAAGTGCTGGCCGTGTGCCATCATTCCTGAAGCCTAGCTTTCATAATGGCAGGGAAAGCATGCCCCACAAGCGGCAGGAGTGGGAAGCTGGTTCGTCCGCACACAGGAAGCAGAAAGAACTCAAGCAGAAAGTAGGGCGAGGCTGTAGACGCTCAAAGCCCACACCCAGTGACATACCTCCTCCAGCTGGATCCCACCACCAACGTCCTAAAGGCCTGTCATCCCAGCACTTGGGAGGCAGAGGCAGGAGGATCACTGAGAGTTCAAGAGTAGCCTGGTCTACAAAGCGAGTCTAGGACAGCCAAGGACAGTTACATATGGAAACCTACTATGTCCTGGCATCGCTGGTGCTGGCTGCTTCCACACAGAGAAAGGGATCTTGATTTAACAACTGCCCCTCAGAGAAGGGCGCTGTCAATGCCACCCGTAAGATCCCTAAGCCTATAAGCATCAACTTGGAAGGCGAAGCTGACCAAATAGAGGGGACCAAGGCGAATCCTTCCTTCGTTGGTTCAGTACCAGGCTCCTGTAGTTCACTCAGAGGCCCTGCATCCCTCCCGCGGCGGGGGGGGGGGGGGGGGGGGAGCGTGTGCCTCCAGCAAGGATCACTTTTTTCCTATCCTATGAAGGCAAAGGGACAGAGCGAGTCTTCATGGTGTGGCAGAGTCAAGGGTTGCTGAGTAGGCATTGCCCGCTCCTAAGTCAGCAGTGCCCACAGGGAACTGACACTCCCAAGAGTTCTGGGGGAAACCTGTGCAAGCCTCTCAGAGAGAGCTACCCCAAAATGCCTCTTGTGTTGTGTCTACTGGAGCCCACTCACCCCTAAGATTCTCCTCCCCAGACATCCCATTGGGGATTGAGGTTTTGAGCGCTCAGATTGCATTTTCATCAAGTAGGACCCACCTCTTAAAATATTCAGCACACACCTGACCATTGTGATAACCCTGATGGGCGGTGAGTGAGGCAAATGAGCTAAAAGATGATTGATTTTTTTTTTTTAATGCAGTTTTATCTTCAACCTTTCCCAGCAACGTGCTATGCCAGGGCAATCATCTCGTCTCCCAGGTATTTGCCAGTATAGAGATTGCACATCTATTTACGGCTGCCTGGAAGCTTCATCATTACAATATGGTCCAAGTGCCCATTTTCTCTCCCCGACTACAAATAGGGATCAATCGAATTTTAAACGACTGCTCCGGGGCGTGCTCCCAATCCTGACCTTTATAAATGATTATGGCTCACCACTGTTGCTATCTGCCCAGCGCAGGCGAGAGAGTGAAAGCGGGCAGACCTTTCTACCTACCTGGCATTTGATCTGGATGTGAGCCAAAGACATTCCACATCGATACAATGAAGACAATGAGCAGTGGGTGGAGAAAGGGATTGTGGGCTTTTCTCTCAGGCCCATGGATGCTGCCTGTGCACGCCAGCAGCCTGCTTTTCGGTGTCTCTTTCCTGGGTTCTGTGGGTGTGTTTTGTTTTGTTTGCTGCATCACAGAAAAACATGGCTCACCTGGGCTGTTCCCTTGGCGAGGAGGAGGATGGGTTCAGAACTTCCTAGGAAGCTTATCGCTGCTTGGAAAAAAAAAATGCGTTTGGCAGAAAGAAGTTTGCTGGTTTTAGTTCGGGCGTCCGAAAGGTAGTGAAGGAAGCCACGCCCACCATACCAGAAGAGCTCAGGACTCAGCCCGAGCTCCTATTTTACTCTCCAAGGTGTTTCCAGAGGCGACCTCGCCCTTTGATTTGGACCAGAACAGTGTGTTTGAATCCTTCAGGGCCCAGGATGGTTTTTTTTTTTTTTTTTTTAAACCACATCACTGAACTCAGGCCCCCTCATCTCAGAGGTGGTAATGTCCTTTCCTGCCTCCTCAAAATCACACGGCCTGAGGGTGGTGGCTCACAGCTTTAGCCCCAGAATTATGGGAGACAGAGGCAGGAGGATCTCTGCGAGTTTGAGGCCAACCTGGTCTACATAGCAAGTTCCAGGACAGTCAGGACTAAATAGAAATACTCTGTTTGAAAAATAAAGAAAGAAAGAACAATCACATGCACCTGTTTACTGGCAGTGAAGGGACGTGCGTGGATAACGGAGAGAGGAGCTCAGGGTGGGGCGTCCTGTGTATTGATATTGTATTAATTACTGCTCACCATATGTGTCAATTACTTCCGTGTCACTGTGTCCAAATACTGAACGAAACAGGTTTCAGAGAATTTCAGTCCACCGTGGGGAGAGGGGCACGGCAGAGGTTATGGCAGTGGGAGCACTCAGTCATGCTGTTGACGTCATGGTGGGTAAAGCAGGAAGTAGAGAGTGAGGCAAGCGTGGGGGCCGGGATTTAACCTTCAACGATCCACTCTTTGCAGCTGGGGCGTGGTGGCGCGCGCCTTTAATCCCAGCACTCGAGAGGCAGAGGCAGGCGGATATCTGTGAGTTCGAGGCCAGCCTGGTCTACAAAGTGAGTCCAGGACAGCCAAGGATACACAGACGGGGAATATATACAGGCAAGACGGGCCAACCAGTAAAGGTCCTTGCTTGTCACCATGCCGATGGCTTGTTCGATCTCCGGGGACCACATTTGTGTAGCTGAAGAGAGCCAACGCCCACAGGTTGTCCTCTGACCGCCACATGAGCACCATGGTATGCATCTGTACCCCCTCAAAATAAATAAATGTAAGTGAAAAAGGAATGAGTAAACAAAAAGGTCTAATCCCTAGTGACCTGCTTCCTCCAGCCAGACACCACTCCCTAAATGTCACTCAGTCTCCCAAACAGAGCTGCTGTCTGGGAACAAGTGCTCCGGCATAAGTTTGGGGGCGGGAGACACTGCAATTCGAGCCATGTCTGGATTCTGTTTCTCCTGTCTTTTGCCTTCTTTTGTGCTTGCAATCTTTGTGCACGGACAGTGAGTAGAGTCGGTCATCCCCACTCATGTTTGTCAGCCTCTTCTTCCGTATGTCCTGAAGAAGGGTCTGTGATAGTCAATTTTTTGTTTTGTTTTGAATGAGTGAGTTTATTAAGCATAATAGCAGATAGGTTGGTAGGTAGGTAGATAGATAGATAGACAGACAGACAGACAAACAGATAACATCCAGCAGAAACCAATTTGGGAAACTGGCTGAAGTTCCCAATTGAGCTTTCTCTCTGTGGCTGAACTTCTAGTTTCTCCTTCCCACTGAAGATAATTTTAAATCATAAATAAACAATAGTAACAGCTATTGGAAACAGTTTACCTCCTAGAAGCTAGACCCTGCCTCAAAGGGGGGAAAAAAGGCAGAGCCAGGTTTGATGGCACATATCTTTAATCCCAACACCCAGGAGACAGAGGCAGCTGGATCTCTGTGAATCACAGATCACTCTACAGAGTGAGTTCCAGGCTAGCTAGGGGCACACAGTGAGACTCGGTTTCAAATAAATAAATAAAGAAAGAAAGAAAGAAAGAAAGAAAGCAGAATGTGGATGAGCAAGACACCTGATGCCAACCTCTGGCCTACACACGCGCGCGCGTGCACACACACACACACACACACACACACACACACACACACGATGTCTCCAGCAAACCACGGTTTTGATGTGCTGTTTGAAGCCTTTGGGAGACATGCGCTAACGGTGTCTCTCTGCAGGATCCCTGCTGGCCGAACTCCTAGAAAAGCATCAAGATGAGTTCAAGGGAGAGAACTAAAGACTCAGGACTTGCCCTTGAGAAGCTGGGAGTGGTACCCACCTGGACTCGGAGGAGATGCTGCTAACATCCATTCGCTGGGGAGCAGGAGACAGAAACAGCGTCAACCCCTCCTCCTAAGGTCCCAGTGCCAACCAGAGGGCGATTCCACCACAGTTCACCCCAACCAGAGGGTGATTCCACCACAGTTCACCCCAACCAGAGGGCGATTCCACCACAGTTCACCCCAAGCGACCAGTGAGTTTATTGGGATTCCTTGTGAGGCATTATAAGCAGGAGTGGGGGAGGCCTTCAAAGCCGCACTGGGAGGTCTGCAGCCATTGAGTGATGACTCCCCAGGTCCACAAAGACAGCACCCCCTCCATCTCCCTTTCCAAGCTATATACTCCCAGCCCCTCTCTGAGACCACATGCGATTAGGGCAGAATTGCACAAAACAGGTTGGGAGGGGTGGCTGGGTACTCGGGTGAGGGTGCTATTGCTCTTCCCACTCCTTCTTGCAAGAAGAAAGATCGTCATTGGCCAACAAGCCCAGCTGTGGTGATCTTTGGCAAGCAGGCACAGTCAAAAACACAAAGATGGCTGCGGTTGGGCTTGGAGGATTATTCCACAGAATGAGGATTGGAGAGGTGAGCACCTGCCCGGATAGCCAACATCTTCTGTGTCCCACGCTTAAATGTCATTTCCAGGTTGATCTTGGAAATGCAAGGGCCCCAAGCTCTATGGGTTTCCTTTGTCACCTCCCTTCCCAAGACAGGGTTTCTCTGTGTGGCCTTGACTGTCCTGGGCTCGATTAGCAGACCAGCTGGCCTCGAACTCACAGAGATCCGCCTGCCTCTGCCTGTTCGAGTGCTGAGATTACAGGCGTGCAGCACTGCACCAGGCTCTCCCTGAGTGCATGTCATTGGTTGGGAATAACAGTACTTGGGCCTTTCTAGTTGATCCCACTGTATGTGTGTATGTGTGGAGGGTCAGAGGTCAATGTCATCCATCTTCCTTGATTGCTTTCCACCTAATTTTTGGACACAGGATCCTCTCACTAAACCTGGAGCTCACTAAATCAGCCTAGGTTGGCTGGCCAATGAGCTCCAGGAGTCCTCCTGTCTTTGCCCACCTCCCACTCCCTACCCCCACCCCTCAAGTGCTGGGGTTACCAATGTATGTCAATGTGCCTGACCTTTTAATCCTTTTAATGTGGGTGCTGGGGGTGGGGTGGGGGTCCAATCTTGGGTCCTCAGGCTTGTAGGGCAGGCACTTACCAAGTGAGCCAGCTTACCCTCCCATGTTCCCTACTGTCATTCAGTTTTAATGTAGAAATGCTGGCAGGCGCCCGTCTTCCAGCCACAGCCTGTTTCAATTACGCTACATCCAAGGATTACAGTGTGAGGCAGCCAGTTTAATCCCCCACCTATCTTGTCAATCTGGAGGCACGAGATATATTTTGTGTGCTCTCAGGATGGGCTCCTTAATGCGTCCCCGGGTGCAGCAGCGATCTGAGCCTAGAGCCAGCACTGAAAACTGTCATCCTGGAGCCCGTGACTCTGCCACACGTTTCACACTTGCCGCACGCGTCTGGGGATGTGAGCCATTCCGACTGGTGAAGATGCCCGGGTGCCTTTGTTTGTGATTACCTTTGTCTTCACGCCCCGGAGAGCAACGACTTTGCTGATTGCAGTGTTTACATGTGTACATGCAAGCGTTTCCTGAGCTGCTTACATTAGTGTCATGTTTTGCAGCTGATGCCGAACAGCAGGGCTTAGGTGAGAACCTGTGATGCAAAATCTACCGCTCCTGGGAGGAGAGGAAGCACACTGTGTGCGAGGCGAGCAAACCTGTCGCCGGCCACCGTTCCCCCTCTGCCTTGGTGCCTAGAGTGTCAGTGGTCACTCTAAGTAGAATGGTGGCCTGTGTTCTTAAAGGGTCTCATTTGCTCATAAAGTCACCAAGGAACCTCCAAGGCAATGCCTTCTCTGTTATCCTGTTAATCCTATTGAGATATATATATATTTACATAAAGCATATGTGCACACACATATATGTATACATATCCATATTTATACACACCTATACACACATATGTACATATGTACACATATCCATATCCATATGCACAGATACATGCACGAATATATACATATGCACATCCTCATACAAAGATACATACACACACACACACACACACACACACACACACATATATAAACACACACACACACAAAGCTGTGTGTGGTGATGCATGCCTGTAATCCCAGAACTCAAGGAGGCAGAGGCAGGTAGATCTCTATGAGTTCAAGGCCAGCCTAGTCTACAAAGTGAGTTAGGACAGCTAAGGCTACACAGAGACACCCTATCTCAACCCCTAATATATATGTGTGTGTGTGTGTGTGTGTGTGTGTGTGTGTGTGTGTGTGTACATAGATACACCAGTATAGCCTGGTGGCACAGAACTATAATGTCAGCTGCTAAGGGGGCTGAGGCAGAGGGATCACAAACAACTTCCAGGTAAGGTTAGGCAGCAGAGAGAGCTCAAGGCCAGCCTGGGCAACTCCTCAAGACTCTGTCTTAAAATAAAAATTAAAAAAGGCAATGTGACAGTTAAGGTAGCTCAGTGGTCTGGTGCTTGCCTTGTAAATGCAAGAGCATGCACGGGTCTGATCTCTAATGTCTCAAAAACAAAACAGAAACAAACAAAACAAACAAACAAACAAACAAAAAACCCAGACCATCTTAAGAGCCAGGTGGCAGTGGAGCACACCTTTAATCCCAGCACTTGGGAGATAGAGGCAGGTGGATCTCTGTGAGTTTGAGGCCAGCCTGGTCTACAGAGTGAAAGTGACAGCCAGGACTACGTAGAGAAACCTTGTCTCAAAACAAACAAACAAACAAACACCAAAACCAGAATGGAAATAATAAAGGCGTGGAAGTGAGGAGAGAGAGTCAGCTGTGGGCATAGCCTTACCCCATCCTTAACCTCCTCTGGAGCACTCAGTCAGGAGTCCATGTCTGTACATGAAGGCTGACGGGATGCCAACTCTTTTTCTAAATTCATCAGTATGAAAAAAGGCAGTTTTCCAGGTATCCTGAGGTTCCAGAATAATCCACTTCTATAATAAAGTAATTACTATGGTAGTTTATCTCCAGTCCAGGCCAAACTCCAAGGGATGAATGCTTTCCTCTCACCTCTACGGGCATCTGAAACATGCGGGTTTCACACAAACACACAAGAAGACAGGCAATCTTTCCTAAGAAGATGGCTCAGGTACTGTTTCAGTTTTTTTTTTTAATTTTATTTTATTAATTTATTCTTATTACATCTAAATGGTTAGCCCATCCCTTATATCCTCCCATACTTCCCTCCCTCCATCCCTTCCTCCCTCCCTCCCTCCCATTTTCCCCTTACTCCTCTTCCCTATGACTGTGACTGAGGGGGACCTCCTCCCCCTGCATATGCTCATAGGGTATCAAGTCTCTTCTTGGTAGCCTGCTATCCTTCCTCTGAGTGCCACCAGGCCTCCCCATCCAGGGGACGTGGTCAAATATGGGGCACCAGAGTACGTGTGAAAGTCAGTCCCCACTCTCCACTCAACTGTGGAGAATGTCCTGTCCACTGGCTAGATCTGGGTAGGGGTTTGAAGTTTAGGGCCTGTATTGTCCTTGGCTGGAGCCATAGTTTGAACAGGACCCCTGGGCCCAAATCTGCCTATCATAATGTTCTTCTTGTAGGTTTCTAGGACCCTCTGGATCCTTCTACTTTGCTATTCTCCCATGCTTCTTTCATCTAGAGTCCCAATAGGATGTTCTCCCCTCTGTCCCAGTTTCCTGCTAACTGTTTCAGTTTTTGTGTTTATTTATGTGTGTGTGTAAACGCGGCCTGCATGTATGTGTGTGCACTGTGCACATCCCTGGTGCCTGAAGGTTATGTGTGTGGATATCCTGCCTGCATGTATGTCTGAGCACCACGTGTGTCCCTGGTGCCCAAAGAGGCCAGAAAAGCGGGGACATCAGAGTCCCCAGAAATGGAGTTTTCAGACAGTTGTGAGTTACAATGTGGCTGCTTGGAATAGGAAAGCAGCCGGTGCTTTTAGCTGCTGAGACATCTCTCCAGCCCCTTAGGGTCTGTTTTAAACAGTTTCCCCTTGGGTTAGAACAGACTTTGCGCTACAGTCCCAGCCCTGGGTCTGCCTCTTGACTCCTCCCTCTCTGTGGTACCTCTCCTGACCCACTCTGGTCTTTCCCAAAGCCTACTGCAACCTGTCCTCCACCAGGCTTAGAGACTGACTGCTCAAGCCCTGCTTGCTGTCGCCCAGCTTGGAAAGGTCTTCCCTCCCTCCTGCCTTTGTGGCTGGCTGCTCCCGGCCATTCAACTCAGAGCACCTGGTGGGCAACTCCCTGTCCAACAGACTCTATGCCACCTGTCACCTCATGTCACTTCCCACACCAGTGACACTTAGTGTGTTCCTCATAGTGCCCAGAATGGTGTTGGAAATGACCTTGTTTTGCTCATCTGTCATCACCCCTGCCTGAATGTAAACCTCCCAGGGACAGATGTGTGTCCTGGACTGACTTATTCACACTGACCCCTCACGCTGACCCCACGCCTGCCGCTTGGAAGACAGTCTACAGACGGCCGTTAAGTGACAACCATAAGACAGGCATTTAGCCTGTGTAGCCCCTGGCCTCGGAGATAGCCCCACCACTTGAGCATGTCCACTGCTCCGAAAGTTAGTTAGGAGTTGAGGGCTCAGACGTCATAGGCATTGTGAGGTCTGCCTCCTGCTCAGGTGCACTCAGCAGCCTATTGTTTAGCGCAGATAGACCCCTGTTGGGTGGCGGGCCTCCCAGGGCTCTGGGCCACTCACCACTGGCCCTATCCCTGAGAATCTTGCTTCCTTCCCCTGTCTGTCCCGGCCTCTGTAGATAGGAGCTCTCATTTCACGTAAGTGACTGAAGCAGGTCTAGACACACGAGTGTTTGCTGAAGAGAGGTGGCACGGGGACCCTCTCTTGTCATTCTGGGCCCGGCTGCCTTTCCTGACTGTGAACCACAAGCTTTCGGAGGCTGTGGAGTCATCAGGCTTAGAAATGCCTTCAAGTTCAAGGCCTCCTCAGCCGCTCCCGCCAGTTACATCCTATCAGCAGGGTTGACGTGCCTGCACCAGCGGCGCCACAGCACTAGCCTGCCTCCTGTGAAACAGGCAGGGATAATGACTCCCTTTTGTCCAACACTGGGGCCCTGGCTTGTCAGATACCATGGGCCTCAGAGGAGTCAGCTTCTCGCTTCATCCAGAGGATGCCAGCCTGCCTGCCAGCCCCGCTCTGTAGACCTGCACGCCTGCAGGCCTGTATACCTGTGTATACCAGTACACTTTTGCACCTATGTCCCTACACTTGTACACTTCATATCTATCTACCCGTTTGCCTGTTTACCTGTGTAGTCTTGGATAGACCCGCTTGCATGCACACCTGTACACCTGATAACCTTTTTACCTAAATACTTGGACACCTGCAAACTTACACACGATCCTAGCTACTTTTCTGTTGCTGTGGTAAAGCGCCATGATCAAGGGAGCTTACAGAAGGAAGGTTTACTTTCTGTTTACAGTTCCAGAGGGACGGGAGTCTATGACCATCAGTCACAGTGGGAAAGTGTGGCATCAGGCAGGCATAGTGGCTCCACCAAGGGCTCACTCACATCTGGAACCTCAAACAGGAAGCAGAGAGGGCAGACTTGAGTCTTTAAACTCAGGAAGCCTGCCCCCAGTGACGTACTTCCTCCAACAAGGCCACGCTCCCCCAAAGCACCCCCCCCCACCGTCAAACAGCGCCACACACTGGGGACCAAGGATTCAAGTGCCTGAGACTATATGGGACATCTCACTCAAACCATCACACACACACACACACACACACACACACACACACACACACACACACCTGTAAATCTTCACACAATACATGTACCTACACACTTATACCCTTGTACACTTACACGCCTACAAACATGCATATTACATGCACGGACACTTACCCTGCACATGTGCGCACTCACAAACCTGCATACCTGCATACCTGCCCACAGCCTTGTGCCATCCCATGCCTCCCACACTCAGACCCAGTACCTTCCCCTCTTGGACCGTTGAGGTCACCATCCCCTAACCAGGGATGGCCCTTCTTGTCCTCCCTCTTGGCGTCTTGCCTCCCATGCCAAAGTCTGAGGCTTCTAGTGGCCTGGCCCTCTGTGTCGGATCCTCCACGCCTTCAGACTCAGGGTTAGCTGAGCCCCCGCTTGTGACAGCCTAAGAAAGTGGTGTACGGTGGCTGGTGTCGGGTGTCGGTCCCCAGAGTCTACAAAGAGAAGAGGAGCCAGAGCGGGGACAAGGTTCCCTTGTAGTCACATAACTTAGGAGGCAGTCTTTAACTTTTCCCCACCCACTCAGCTATAACGTGGGGACTGTGGTCAGCACCCACAAACCCATGCAGACTCCCTGTCACCACGCTGAAAGCAGTTTCTTTACCTCCTAAGAGACACTAAGAGATGGCGGACCACAAAGCTCTGGCAGGAGGTATTAGAAAACTTGGAAAGTGCTGGCCCTGACTCACAGATGAGAACTTCAGAACAGGTCTCAGTGTCCAATGTGTGGGTGGGAAGCGACTTCAAGAATACATACAGGGCTAGAGACATGGCTCAGTGGTTAAGAGTGTTTTCTGTACCCCTAGAGTACCTGAGTTCTGTCCCCAGCACTCACACTGAACATCTCACAACCACCTGTTAGTTCAGCTCCAACAGATCTGATGCCCTCTTCTGGCCTCTGCAGATACCTGCACTCACACGTGCACATACCCCCAAACAGACCCACATGTAAACACATCATTTTTAAAAACTCAAAACAAAACAAAACAAAACCAAAGCCAGGAGTGGTGGTACACACCTTTAATCCCAGCACTCAGGAGGCAGAGGCAGGTGAGTCTCTGTGAGTTTAAGGCCAGCCTGGTCTACAAATCGACAGTCAAGGCTGTTACACAGAGAAACCCTGTCTCAAAACAAACAAACAAATACAAATATAGAAACCTCTTTTAAAAATAGTGCAAATGGGGCTGGAGAGATGGCTCAGTGGTTAAAAGCACCACCTGCTCTTCCAGAGGTCCTGAGTTCAATTCCCAGCAACCACATGGTGGCTCACAACCACCTATCATGTAATCTGATACCCTCTTCTGCAGATAAAGCACTCATATGCAATAAAGAAAATAAATAAATCTTTTAAAAAAATAGTGCAAATGTTTTGCCAATCAAAAGTAGGGGGGGAAAACGAATGGTTCACCTAATTAGAGAAAATTAAACGGATGCATGTGGCTTCACCTTTGTTCCTTCTATTTCTCAGCTGCGTGACCCGCATCACCATGGGATGCCATCCACAAACAGAATTCACTTGTTACCATGGCTTTTGCTGTCAAGGTCCACCCCCCCCCCAACCTTTTGCTTTTTCTTAGACTTAGGCAAAGCCAGTCTAGCTGAGAAATGTGGGTTATTTTTAGTTCTTTAATGGTGTTCATGAACTCATTCCTTCCTTTGGCCTAAGGCCCAGTGGGACCATCAAAGGGATTCTAATACTAAGGTTGAAAAGGGATAGGGTTCCTTGCTGGCCACTTATCCCCTTGATTGTCCCTTTCCAGCTAGAACCCAGGGCATCCTGGGACACAGAACCAGGGTCTCTCATACAGTGCCATGCATTTCTTCTCAGATTAAGTACATTTAAACAGAACTCTTTGGCTCCTCTCTGAGAGAGAGAGAGAGAGAGAGAGAGAGAGAGAGAGAGAGAGAGAGAGAGAGAGAGAGAGAGAGAGAGAGGATAGCATTCCTTTTCTGGTCCCCACCCCTGAGCATATCGGATCTACAATGAGTGGTGCAGAAATGTAACGTAGAGGGCCAGAAAGATGGCGGAAGGGGAAAGGGGGCTTGTTGCCAAGTCTGATGACTTGAGTTTGATCCCTGATACCCATGTGGTGGAAGAGAGGATGGACTCCTGAAAGGTGTCCTCTGCCCTCTGCTCATGCATTGCCCCTTCACACACAAATAGAACTCTCCTTGGATACCCACGGCCTGCGTGTGAGAGCAGCTGTCCATGATCCCCATGGCTTGAGTGTGAGAACAGCTATCCTGGATCCCCATGGCTTGAGTGTGAGAACAGCTGTCCCTGATCCCCATGGCTTGAGTGTCAGAACTGAAGTCCCATTCCTTCACCTGTCCCCACCCTAGGGATAGGTGGGGTAGGAATGGCTCTCATCTGGTGACAGAAGTAACCCTCACCTCGGCAGGAAGAATACTTCTGTACCTGCCACTCCACTGTGAGACCAGCTCCCTGGATGGTGGAAAGAACTCGGGAAACGCCAGCAGAAGCCATGTGCAATTCTGTCAGCCTTCAATCTCTATTTTCATTTATGTGTGCGCAGCTGTGGTGGGGTATGTATGCTACATGTGGGTTCCCACGGAGGCCAGAGAGCGGAGTGGATCGTGTCCGCACACGATGGCTTTAAAGAGCAAATGTCCGTTGACACAGCTGCCTGAGCCAGGGAAAGGCTTTGCCATTCATGAGCTTGATCTGGGAAAAGCTTTGCCCGTCCCCATGGGCATGATGCGCTGATGTCCTTGATGCAGCTGGGTTCATGTCAATGATACTCAGGACTCTGAGGCTTAATGATAGTGACAAAAATAGCTATTACAGCCGGACCCAATGGCGCACGCCTATAATCCCAGCACGCGGGAGGCAGAGGCAGGTGGATTGCTGTGAGTTCGAGGCCAGCCTGGTCTACAAAGTGAGTCTAGGACAGCCAGGGCTACACAGAGAAGCCCTGTCTTGAAACAAACAAGCAAACTAGTTGCAATAGTAGCAGTAGTAAGAGCAGCCATAGTATAGTGTCTGCAGTAATAGTTGATGAAGGACTAATAACAATGTATCCTCGGGCCGGGCTTGGTGGCGCAGGCCTTTAATCCCAGCACTCGGGAGGCAGAGGCAGGCGGATCGCTGTGAGTTCGAGGCCAGCCTGGTCTACAAAGTGAGTCCAGGACAGTCAAGGCTACACAGAGAAACCCTGTCTCGAAAAACCAAAACCAAAACCAAAAACAAACAAACAAACAAAAAAATGTATCCTCACAGCAGCAATGGTAGCAATATTGTAGCCACAGTAGTCAGGGTATTAATAGCAGCAGCGGTGTAGCATGGCTGTGTCCATTACACAGCAAGTAGGTTGTCTATCATCTTTCCAAATTCAGTCTGCTCCTCTGTAGAGAGGGATGGCGGTAGCGGCCAATCCCCAGGAGTAACACTGTGAGGACCCAGTGACTTTCCAGAGCGAATAAGCCTCCTGCTGAAGTCCAGAGACTGAATGCATCAAGGAGGGTCTCCGCCTGTCCGCCTTGTCGGGGAGGAGCTTGGGAGCTACTTCCTCCTCTCCCTCTTCACATCCCCTCTCCCCCTACTCTTCTTTCCATCTCCCCCCCACACACCTTTCCTTCTTCCCCCTCCTCTCTCCTTCCCTTCCTTCTTTCCCTCCCTGCCGCTCCTTTTTGTTATTTTTATCCGTGGTACTTTCTCCAATGATAATGCTTGGAACCAAGTCAGCTGGGGCCACACGGGACCAATACCAGGGTCTGCCTCCCTCTGTGTCTCCTCAAGGAAAACTGCAGCAGGCTTTTGACTCCATTCCTTTGTTTTTGAACCTAGCGAAGATTAGCACAGAAAGTCAATGGCATCAATTCATTGTCATATTTCTTTATTTTTCATTGTTTCCCCCTCTTTTTTGTATGTGTGTGTATGTATGTATGTATGCATGCATGAGTGTGTGCATGTGAGTTCATATGTGTGCACAAGTGCACATGCAAGTGTGTGTAGCGTACATGAATGTGCGTACGTGTGTGCGTGTATGTGCATATGCATGTGCATGTGTGCACATGTGTGTTCATGCCTGCGTGTATATGTGTGCGTGCATGTGGGTAAGCATGTATGTGTGCATGTGTGTGTCTGTGTGTGCAGGTGTGTGTGTATGTATGTGCATGTATGTATGTGCGGGCCCAAGGCTAATGTTGGAAATCATTCTCCAGGTTTTATTTTGTTGTTGTTGTTGTTGTTTTGTTTTTTAGCTTATTCATTGAGGCAAGGTCTTTCCAATCAATTTGGAAGCTCTCCAGTACAGCTGGTCTGGCTCACCAGCTCACTCATGGGACCCCCCTGTTACCACCTCTCAGCACTGGAATTATGACTGAGCCTTCTGAGCCACTTGTGCAGCAAGCGCTTTAATCGCTGAGCCAAGCCCTGCCCCCTCTCCCTGCCATATTTCCAGACCTAGGGTTTATGGAACAAAGTGGTCGCCGATAATGGGGGGGGGGGTGGAAACAGCTGAGGGAGAAAACAGACCAACAACGTTAAGAAAGCTAATGCTAATCAAGGCCAGGTCTTCAGGAACCAGAGTTCCTGTTGCCGGGAAGAGCTTGAGGGACTCACCAGCAAAGCGCATTTTAGCGATGACTAAGATCCAGGCACCAAGGATCTCACTAAACCTCAGCCAAAGCTGAGTGTCAGTACTATCAGCAAGTGCCACCGTCTGTTTTGAGTTGGTATAACAGAATAACACGGGCGGGGTTATTATAAAGAAAAGAGATTCAATCTCATACTTTCAGAGGCTGCCGACGCCTGAGTCAGCCATCTTGCTATGCCACCCCATGGTGAAACTACAAAGGCGAAGGAGTTGAAGAGCAAGAGAGTAAGAGTGAGCCAGCTTGCTGCTGCCCGGAACTAACCCACTCCCACGATGGTGACACTAGTCCATCGCGGTCGCTTCCGCATTCCGTTCACAGTGTGCAACACGAAGCCATCCATCCCAACAAGCAACCATCTCTTATGAAGCCCCACCTCGCACATGGCTGCACTGGGGCTTAAGTTTCCAATATGAGGACTGTGGGGCATGCACTTGAACCACCACTGGGAGGAAGGATTAATGTTGGGGCCAGCAGCAGCATTCACTTGACCAGCAAAGTTTCCCTAAGGTGTCTCAAAAGATGGGGGTGGGGGGGCACCAAGAATTTAAGAATATGGAAAAAGCATCAAAAGAAAAAGCTTTGTCCAGAGCATATATTCATGTTATAACTGTGCAATAAAAATGATTAGGGGAATTCATTATAATTTATTATAATTGATTTTCAAACTTCCTTTAATCTCTCTCTCTCTCCCTCTTCTCTCTCTCTCTCTCTCTCTCTCTCTCTCTCTCTCTCTCTCTCTCTCTCTCTCTCACACACACACACACACACACACACACACACACACACACAGCCACCACAGCCATGTTCAAACACCTGCCTCTGGCTCTCAAGCACTGGGACTCCATATGTATTGCCCTGCCTGACTTAAAGATATGCTTTTAAGAACAGTTTAATCTAGCATAGCTCCAGAAAAGTTGTAAAGACTGGGCAGTGATTTAATGAGACGTCCCCCATGGTCTGAGGCATTTGAACATCTGGCCACCAGTTGGCGGCGCTGTTTGCAATAGGATGAGGAAGTATGTCACCCAGGGCAGGCTTTGAGTTCTCCGAAGCCGTGTACCACTCCCAGTGTGCTCTCTGCTTCCTGTCTGTGGTTTGAGATGTGCCATGGAGCTTTATCACAGTAACAGAAAAGTAACGAATTCACATAGGACAGAGATGTCCTGTGTATGCCCCACCCAGTTTCTCCTCTTAATAGTTTGCACTGGTATAATTCATAATTCAGTTTTTCGAAACCAACAAACTGGGGTGACTTCTAACTAAAGGCAACTTTTATGTAAGCTTGATGACTCGAGTTTCATCTTCAGAACACATGGGAAGCCTGATACGGTGGTGCGCATCTGCAACCCCAGCACCCCGATGGCGAAATGGGGCACAGAGGCAGGAGAAGCTCTGGAGGTTCTTGGGCCAGCTCACTTGAGTACACTGCACAGTAGCACACACAAGAGAGAGACCTGCTTAACAAGGGGGGAGGCAAGAACCAACTCCCAAAAGCTGTCCTGTCACCTCCAAACACACATGGCTGTCATGTATACATGTGCACATACAATAATAAATAAACAGCAAACCAATAGTGATAAAATATTGATTTTTCTTACAGACTTATATTCTGGTGTTTTTGCACACTGGTGTGTGCATGTGTGTGTGTGCGTGTGTGTGCGTGTGTGTGTGTGTGTGTGTATGTGTGTGCGTGCCTTTCACAAGGTAGGTAAGTGCTTAACTACAGAGCCACTCCCCTGTTTCTCATTGATGGATTCTTAGCAGGTGCTCTACCACTGAGCCATATCCCAGCCCCTCACTGGGGGATTCTAGGCAGGGGCTCTACCACTGAGCCATATCCCAGCCCCTCATTGGGGGATTCTAGGCAGGGGCTCTACCACTGAGCCACACCCCATCCCCTCACTGGGGGATTCTAGGCAGGGGCTCTACCGCTGAGCCACACCCCATCCCCTCACTGGGGGATTCTAGGCAGGGCCTCTACCACTGAGCCACACCCCAGCCCCTCACTGGGGGATTCTAGGCAGGGGCTCTACCACTGAGCCACACCCCAGCCCCTCACTGGGGGATTCTAGGCAGGAGCTCTACCACTGAGCCACACCCCCAGCCCCTCACTGGGGGATTCTAGGCAGTTAGTATACCACTGAGCCACACCCAAGCCCCTCACTGGGGGATTCTAGGCAGTTAGTATACCACTGAGTCATGTCTCCAGCCATCATATTTTCTTATACTGTTACCTAATTCTTTTTTCCCCCTCATTTTCTAGAATCACATTACTCACCAATCTCCATGGGTTCCTCCAGGCTATGATAGCATCTCATACTTTCCCTAGTTTTGATGACCTTAACAGATTTAATGTCAGGTGTGTTGAAGAATGTCCCTCAACTGGAATCTGTGTGATGCTTTTGTTATGGTTAGATCTGGGGTATAGGTATTGAGGCACACCATACTAGTTTGACGTCTCTTGGTGCGTGCCTTGTCTTAGCTAGGGCTACTATTCCTGCAACTAAATGCCATGACCAAAACAACTTGGGGAGGAAAGAGTTTATTTGTCTTAACCTTCTACATCACTGTTCATCACTGAAGGAAGTCAGGACAGCAACTCAAACAGGGCTGGAACCTGGAGGCAGGAACTAATGCAGAGGCCATGGAGGGGGCGCTGCTTACTGGTTTGCTTCCCCTGGCTTGCTCAGCCTGCTTTTTTATATAACCCAGAACCATCAGCCCGGGGATGGTGCTACCCACAATGGGTGCCTCTCCCATCAGTCACTAATTAAGAAAATTCCCTACACCGGGGGAGGGAGGGGGTGTTGTCTTGTTTTGTTTTTTTGTTTTTCGAAACAAGGTTTCTGGGTGTAGCCTTGGCTGTCCTAGACTCGCTCTGTAGACCAAGCTGGCCTCAGACTCACAGAGATCCACCTGCCTCTGCCTCCCAAGTGCTGGGATCACAAGCATGCGCCACTGTGCCCGGTACAGCCAGGTTTTATGATGACATTTTTTCAATTGAGGTTCCCTTTCTTCAGATGATTCTATCTTGTGTCAAGTTGATATAACGCTATCCAGCTCAAGTGACTCCTTGTCAGCTTGCCACCCAAACACAACACTGTTAAGCCACAAACTTTCTTTCCTTGTTCATCACCAGGATTACACATTAATTTAAAAAAAATCACAATATCAAGCATTTTACAAGCTTAAAAACTCCCACAGCCTTACAAGTTCAAACACTTTAAAAGCTGTCTCTTTAAAAGCATCCGTTTTATCCCAGCACTTGGGAGGCAGAGGCAGGTGGATCACTGTGAGTTCGAGGCCAGCCTAGTCTACAAAGTGAGTCCAGGATGGTCAAGGCTACACAGAGAAGCCCTGTCTCAAAAAACCAAAAAAAAAAAAAAAAAAAAAAAAAAGCATCCGAAGCTGGGTGTAGTGGTGCACACCTATGATCCTGGCACGCATGGAAGCAGAGGCAGGTGGATCTCTGTGAGTTCACAGCCAGCCTGGTCTATAAAGTGAGTCCAGGAGAGCCAAGGCTACACAGAGCAACCCTGTCTCGTAAAACAACAACGAAGGTAAATAACTCGACGCCCAATATCGGATTCACTCACAATTTTCTGGACTCCTCCGAGGACTTGGGCCACTTCTTTGGCTCCTCCCTCTGCCACACAGCCAGCTTGTCTTCCAGACTCTGGCTGGCTCCACCTGCCACTGCTGCTGTTCTTGGTGGTACTGGCATCTCAAAAATGCTAGAGTCTTCTGCTGCAGCTGGGCTGCACTTTCACCAATAGCCTCTCATAGCCTCTCTTCAGGGTGCCGAGCCTCAACTTCTCTGCCTTGGCCCCTTCAATCCTGGGCCTTCAACTGCCATGCAACCTGCACCTTCACCAATGGCCTCTCCTGGCCTCTCTCAGGGCCAAGTCTCAGCTGCTCTCCATGACTCCTTCATGCCTTCAAAACCAGTACCATTTTGATAACTCTTACACTACCAAGTCCAGCGGTGAGAGTGAGAAACAACCTTGGGCGCCTCTGGAATACAGCTTCCGTGCGCTCTCAGGAAACACCTCCCAGAAGATTTTTACCTCAGTGATTGCTGGTCTCATCTAAACCATCACTAAATTCTGACCAACGTCGAGTATCCCAGAAGAGCAAAGGTTTGTTTTCCTTTAGTAGCTCTGGTATCGTGTTAAGCACACGTGATTCTTCATCCTCGGCTAGCCATAACCATAGAATCATACTTCAAAATAACAGATGGCTTTGACACTCCACAAGCCACGCCTCCATCTTCTTCTGCATCCCTCTCAACATTCTTATCCTCCAGGCTCCTACAGAACAGCTCACCAAGCACTGAACATTCAATGGCCCTTTTCTACACAAAGTTCCAAAAATCCCTCCACAACAACTCTCCCAAAAGCTGCATGGTCAGGTCTGTCACAGAAACACCCCACTCCTGGTACCAACTCGTCTTAGTTAGCATTACTATCGCTGTGACAAAACACCATGAATGACAAAAGCCAAGATGAGAAAGAAAGGGTCTATTTGGCTTGACACTTTCATATTCCTGCTAACCATCAAAGGGCCGGAACTTGAACAGAGCCAGAACTTAGAAGTAGGAACTGATGCAGAGGCCATGGAGAGGTGCTGCTTACTGGCTTGTTTCCTCTGGCCTGCTCAGTGTGCTAAAGCCAGCGCGCCATCATCCGAGGGATGACGCCACCAACAATGTGCTGGCCCCACCCCCACCAATTGCTAATTAAGAAAATGCCCTACAGCTGGATCTTATGAAAGCATTTTCTCAGTTGAGGTTCTCTCCTTTCAGATAACTCTAGCTGTGTCAATTTGACTTAGAACCATCCAGCACGGGCACTTGGTTTTAAGCTAGGGACATGGCTCAGGGGTCGAGTGCTTGCTGCACAAATGTGAGGGCCTGGGTTTGAGTCCCCATAGCCTGTGTAAATGCTGGGCACTATCCTATGAGTCTGTGGTGCCAGCATCCCCATGGCAAATGAGGCAGAGGCAGAAGTCTCCTTGAAAGCTTGCAGCCTGGCTAGCCTGGATACTCAGTGGTGAACAAGGAAGCCTGCCCCAAGCAAAATGAAAGGTGAAGAGTAACACCCAGTCTTGTCCTCCAACCTTCACAACATACTGTGGTATGTATGACCCTGCGCTCCCACACATAAACATGCATACATTCATATTAATGCACTCATCTCACACAGACACACACACACACACACACACACACACACACACACATCTCACACATACACACACATGCACACAAAGGAGGAGAGAGAGATTTAAAATGAAAAGTGTCCATGCTCTCCACACAGCCATGAACAGCTATCTGTTGAGGTAGCGTGTCAAGCCTCTCCACTTCAGCCCCTCTTTCATCACCCTTCTTTCAAATCCTTCTCTTTGGATGGAGGTCAGGGGTGGGCAGCTGTGTCCAGCCCCACCCCCTTTGGGAACGGAGTAGGTACATATGAAAAAGCCGTTCATTTCACTCCGCTTAGTTGTCCATTAATCACTTATTCCCATTGGCACAGGCCCGTGACCCTCTGTAATATTCACTGAGCTACAGTCTAATGATGTTAGTTCACTGATCAAATTGTGCCTTCTTTATTTCCATTGAAATAAAAGGCTATTGGCTCTCTATAACATCCCGTGAGCTACAAACAAAAGCTGCGTCAGTTTGCCGGTTCCATTGTTCCTTCTGTGCCACTGGAAGCTCTTTTGGGGAGTGCCTAGGCCCCTTTGCTGTAAACTTTTGGGGTCACGCTTCCTTGTTTTTCCAGCAATGTCAGTCTTAGGACCACTCAGCTCCCCAAGGAGATGTGTGTTAGTGCAGATTCTCCTGAGGAGGAAAACAGAGGAACGCGGGTTCTCTAGAGGGGAAAAAGAAAGGAGCTAGACAGAGTGGCAGATGGATGGATGAATGGACAGTTGGGTGCGTGGAAGGACAGATAGTAGATAGGTGGGCAGGTGGAAGACAGACTAGCAGGTGGCACATAGACCGACTGTTGGGGACAACAGGCCACATGGCCAATGTTCAGCCATCTTGTCAGAGCCTGCACCTTTAAGCCTCTGTCTTTCCCAGAGCTTGCCTTTCACCAGAAACTAGCTGACCCTGTTGTGGGTCAGCAGTTAGACTAAAGACAGACAGAGATGGAGCGACCCTGTTATGGTTTAGCAGTTAGACTAGACAAAGAAGAAGCCAGATACCCTGTGTGGCAGGACGTTATGACCCTGCCTGGAATTCCCTATGTTTTGAGAAAAGCCTGCTATAGCAATATGCTTCCCTGCCTTCTGCCTTATAAAAGCTGCTGCCTGACTAATACAGTTTGAGAGCTTGATCAATCAGACTTGCTCTCCTTCTTTGTGTCTTGCATTTTCAACAGGTGAACTTCCTCCTGAGTTTTAGTCAAACCCCGCAGGCCGGGGCACAGACAGACAGATGGTATATAGGTGAATAGAAATATGATCGATAGATTTTTGATAGATAGGTATATCGATGATAGATAGATAGATAGAAGATAGATGTTAGAAAAAATAGAGAGGGCCGGGTGTGGTGGTGCACGCCTTTAATCCCAGCACTCGGGAGGCAGAGGCAGGCGGATCGCTGTGAGTTCGAGGCCAGCCTGGTCTGGTCTACAAAGTGAGTCTAGGACAGCCAAGGCTACACAGAGAGACCCTGTCTCGAAAAACCAAAAAAAAAGAAAGAAAGAAAAGAAAAAATAGAGAGATGATGGATAGATAGATGATAGATAGATAGATAGATAGATAGATAGATAGATAGATAGATAGATACGTTACTGACAGAAGATATATATAAACAGATGATTAGCCACTACACAACTCTGGCATTGTTGTCATCTCATCTCCTTGTTGGCTTGTGAACTATCACGGGCTAGAACCCTGACCTCAGACACCTCCATCCATTTGATTACTAGTTCAGTCTCAGCCTGTGAATAGAGTGACTTACAAAGGAAACCCTATTCCTCACAGAAAGTCTTTTTTTTTTTTAAACTAGAGCACAGAGTTTATGTACTGAAGTTCCCAGTCATTCCCTGCATGCCTTCAGTGATGTTATTTGATGCCTGTGTAACATAGGTAGATTTTAAAAGAATTACACCTCCTAGCAGGGCGTGGTGGTGCACGCCTTTAACCCAGCACTTGGGAGGTAGAGGCAGGTGGATTGCTGTGAGTTTGAGGACAGCCTGGTCTACAAAGTGAGTCCAGGGCAGCCAAGGATACGTAGAGAAACCCCGTCTCGAGAAACAAACAAACAGACCAAAAAATTATGCCTCCTAATCCTTCCCAAACTGTTCCACTGACTGGGGACCAAGTATCCAAATGGCTAGAACTACGAAGGCCGTTCTCACTCAAATCCCGGCGAAGGGTCTCCTCACGTCTTCTACCTCATTTCTTTGGCTTAGATTATATTCTCCCTCTATCTCCACACAATCTTTCTTCTAGCATGCGTGTCTGTGCCCACACTTCCCCTAAAGATACAGTCATATTAGCTCAAGGCCCATTTTACTTCCATATGACCTTAACTAATTACTAGTGCAAAACCTTGATTTTTACGTAAGTTTGTATGGAGTCTTGGAGGTTAGGGCCGAGGCACACATACATTTGCAGTGAAGGGGACTCAACGCCCACAGTTTCTGTCATAGGACATCCAAGAATTCTTTCTGGAATGACTAACTCTGGCTTAACAACTTTTCCCACCCAGGGAAGTCTTGTTCCATTCTAGAAACTTCTACCTGGACCTGTTTAAAGGCTCAAGTGATGATGTCCCTGTTAAACAGGCCTTCACTTCTATGGAGATCTCAGCTACAAGGAATGCCAGGAGTGGAAAAGTCCAAGAGCAGATGACCCTCCTTTACTGTGGGGACACATTGCTGTCCTGGGAGCATCACGCATCCCCAGGTGATGTCATCGGTGCTCAGGTGACTGACTTCCAGATGGCTATAGCTATCCTTGTGATACATACATGTAAGGGCATGTTAAGGTATTCATGCACTCCTCTGTGTTTTGTATTTGTTAAGCCAGCGAATACTAGAACTGTAACTGGTTCATGCCGGATTCTCTATTATGCATATTGAGGGGAAAATCATCTTAATGAAAAAGAACTAAAGAACTTTAAGCTTTACTATAAAATTTAGAGTAATCAGGATAGAGTAGTTCTGGAAAAATGATTGACATGTGGCGGAGAGAGAGAGAGAGAGAGAGGGAGAGAGAGAGAGAGAGAGAGAGAGAACAAGAACTTACATACTTGTAAGTGCTGTCATTTGATTTTTGACAAACATGCCAAGCAATCTGGAAAGCCATAAACAAAGATACCAGAACAATTGAACTTATATAGAGAAAAGAAAATGAACTTTAACCCCTCAATTAATTAGGGTTTAACCAGAGAAATGGAGCCACTGTGGACGACATGGGACAGACATTCAAACTGACACCCGTGAGTTATTTATGTGGCCAAGGCGGCTCAGTGGGGTAAAGTGTTTGCTACTTGGGTGTGAGGGCCAGAGTCTGGCTTCCCAGAACCCTCGCAAACACTGTGTGGCCTGCTTGTCATCTAATACTCTGGATACTCTAGAGGAAATATAGGGGAGAATTGTCAGAGCAAGCTGGCGAGTAAGCCCAGCCGAAACACATGAGGCCTGGGTTCAAATGAGAAACCCTGTCACAATCTGAAGAGGAGAACAACTGAGGAAGACAGCTGGTGTCAACCTCCGGCTTCCACATGCTCCTGTGCATAACGTCTGTGAGCATCCTCTCCCTCTCCCTCTCCCCTCCCTCCCTCCCTTTCCCTCTGTCTCTGTCTGTCTGTCTGTCTGTCTATCTCTCTTTCCCTCCCCCTCCATCCCCCCGTCCCTCCCCTCCCTCCCCCTCCCTCCCCCTCCCTCCCCCCCTCTGTCCCCCCCCCCCCTCCCACCGCACACCTCACCCCCAGCCTTCCCTCTTCCTCTCTCTCCCCCTCCCTCCCCCTCTGTCCCTCCCCTCCCTCCCCTCCCTCCCTCTTCCTCTCTCTTCCCCTCCCTCCCTCTTCCTCTCTCTCCCCCTCCCCTCCCTCTTCCTCTCTCTCCCTCCCTCCCTCCTTCTCCCTCCCTTCTCTCTCTCTCTCTCTCTCTCTCATTACTTCTATAATGCAGAGTTTAATGGACAAAGGATTTTGAAAAGATGCACCCATAGGAAGATATGGGCGAAACAGAAAGTGCAAGAGAAAACGCTTCCCACCAGTAGTTGTCTGGAGAACACGGATGACGTGACGACACACCAAGAGGAATAATTAAGATGCAACAGACTTGTCAACTCCATATGCTGGCGAGCACGGGACAGCGGGGATTCTCACAGTGCGTCAGTGGGCAAGCCTAACAAGACTCTGCAACCCATTAAAATGTGGATGAGAAAGCAGATTGTGTTTTCCAAAAATGAACTACAACACGCCCTTCCCACCAGAACTAATGAAGTCCTATCAGTCTTTTTTTTTTTCTAGACATCAAGTCTGCTTTTCCTCTACTGGAGTCTGTGGGCTGGGACTGCTGCTACGAATGCTACTGAACGGAATTAATAACATGTGGCTTACAGGCTCAGGGTGTTTCCATTTTGTTTAATGAAACAATTATGCTTGGAGCCCTGAACTGTCCAGTAAAAATTTGTATATGCGTGTGGTACTTGGAATTGAACTAGAACCATCTGCATGCTAGGCAGGTGCTCTACCACTGAGCCACACCCCTAGCCCCTCACTGGGGGATTCTAGGCAGGTGCTCTACCACTGAGCCATACCCCCAGCCCCTCACTGGGGGATTCTAGGCAGGGGCTCTACCACTGAGCCACACCTCAAGCCCCTTGTGGGAGGATTCTAGACAGACTTTATACCACTGAACCATAATCCATCCCCAAAAGATTTTCTTATAACTTGGTTTTTAAAATGTCCAGTTATCAATAACATAAAAAATAAATAAAAACCAGGCTCTTGAATTATTGTATTTACTCAATAGGCAGGTAATGGGCTCAAAGCACTTCCTGGCTAGTGGCCATTTCTTTCTCTTTTTTTAAAGATTTATTATTTATTATTATGTATACAGAGCTCTGCCTGCATGTACATCTGCAGGCCAGAGGAGGGTATCAGATCACATTATAGATGGTTATGAGCCACCATGTGGTTGCTGGGACTTGAACTCAGGACCTCCAGAGGAGCAGTCAGTATGCTTAACCTCTGAGCCATCTCTCCAGCCCGCCCTTTCCCCCACCCCGGATTTCTGAGAGATTGCATCCACTGAAAGTGGGGTTACAAATCCTTGTGGGGAGCCATGCAGACACTGGGAATCGAACTTGGGTTCTCTGCTAGAACAAGCGATGTTCATAACCTCTGAGCCATCTCCCCAGCCAGGATGACTTGTTTCTAATTCCATCCATTTGCCTACAATTTTAATGATGTCGGGTTTTTTTTTTTAATAGCTGAGTAATACTCCATTGTGTAATGTTTCACATTTTCTTTATCTATTCTTCTAGGTTGTTTCCAATTTCTGCCTATTATGTTTATGGTTGTGAGCCTAGCCTTTAACTGGCTATTATGAATGGAGCAGCAGTGAACATGGTTGAGCAAGTGTCCTTGTGGTAGGATGGAGCGTCGTTGGGTGTTGCAGAAACTGTATAGACTATTAATTTTATTATTAAAAGCCTATAATTATTACAGCGGTTATTATCAACCCACTGCTGTATCAAATAAAAGGCATAGGCACCTGTTGTATTTTAAATAGGCCTTGGGGCTGGGCAGATATTAACCCCTAATCTACCTTGTTACCTCTCAGCCCCACACCCCATGGTTTTTGCTTTAGTAGCTCCTGTCTGGACTACTTCCCTTCCAATGTCCCCATATATACTTGTACATGCTTTCCAACTAGGCCACTTCTTTCCACATTATTCTCAGCGTTCACTCCCCCCTAACCCCCCAACCCTCCACCCCTTCCCCCCCAACCCCAGTCCCCTCCCCCCCACCCCACCCGCATCCCGGCTGCTCTCGGTCTTTCTCCACCACCTGTCTCTCCATTCCTCCTGTGATCCTCCTCCCCTCCCATTTCTGGAACTTTGGCCACGCCTACCTCATTTCTGCCCCGGCCAGGTGTGTAGGCATCTAGTCTGGCCAATCCGGGGTAATTCCGAGGCAAGGATTACAAACATCATTTTGGGACTGTGTGGGTGTCTGCTCAGCAAGGATGAGAAGCAGATCTTAGGGGGCGAAATGACCAACAGTCAAATGCAAAGCACCAGACCAGGCTGTTCCCCTGGGGTTTTGAGGTAGATCCATTCCCGGTTTTCTGAGACACCGTCATAGCAATTTCCATAGCGGTTGTACAAGTTTGCACTCCCACCAGCAATGGAGGACTGTTCCTTTTCTTCCACAGCCTCGCCAGCATGGCCTGTCACTTGTGTCACTGATCTGAGCCATTCTGACAGGCGTAAGATGGAATCTCAAAGTATTTTTATTTATTTATTTAATTTTTTTGTTTTTAGTTTTTTGAGACAGGGTTTCTCTGTGTAGCCTTGGCTGTCCTGGACTCCCTTTGTAGGCCAGGCTGGCCTCGAACTCACAAGGATCAGCCTGCCTCTGCCTCCCAAGTGCTGGGATTAAAGGTGTGCGCCACCACGGCCGGCTTCAAAGTAGTTTTAATTTGCATTTCCCTGATGGATAAGAACATTGGACATTTCTTTTAGTGTATCTCAGCCTTTGAGATTCCTTTATCGAGAATTCTCTGTTTAGATCTATATCCTATTTTTGAATTAGATTATTTGGGTTCTTAGTATTTAATTTCTTGAGATCTTTATATATTTTAGGTATTATTCCCCTATGAATATGGAGCTAGTAAAAATCTTTTCCCATCCTCTAAGCTGCCACTTTGTTTGATTGACTGTGTCCTTTGCTGTGGAGAAACTTTTCACTTTTCATGAGGTCCCATTTATTAATTGTTGATCTTAGTGCCTGAGGTGTTGGTGTTCTGTTCAGGAAATTGTCTCCTGTGCCAAGGAGTTCAATCCACTTTCTCTTCTGTCAGATTCAGTGTATCTGGTTTTCTATTGAGATCTTCTTCCATCCACTTGGACTTGAGTTTTGTGCAGGGTGATAAATATGGATCTATTTGCATTCTTCTACATGCAGGCATCCAGTTAGACAAGCACCATTTGCTGACTGACAATGCTGTCTTTTTTCTAGTGTTTATTTCTGTTTTGTTTTGTTTTAATAAAAAAATCAGGTGTCCATAGGTGTCTGGATTAGATTCCATTGATCAGTATAACTGGTTTTATGCCAATCCCATGTGGTTTTTATTACTACTCCTCTGTAGTAGAACTTGGAACCGGGTATAGTGATACCTCCAAAAGCTCTTTTATTGTTCAGGGTTGTTTTAGCTATCCTGGCCTTTTGGTTTTCCCATAGGAAGTTGAGAAATGTCCTTTCAAGGTCTGTAACCTTGAGTTGGGTTTGGATTTTGTTGGGAATCGCATTGAATCTGTATTGCTTTTGGTAAGATGGCCACTTTTGCTATGTTACGCCTATCAATCCGTGAGCACGGAGCATCTTTCCATCTCCTGATATCTTCTTCAATTTATTTCTTTGGAGACTTGAAGTTTTATTTATTTATTTATTTATTTATTTATTTATTTATGGGTTTTGTTGTTGTTGTTGTTGTTTTGTTTTGTTTTTCGAGACAGGGTTTCTCTGTGTAGCCTTGGCTGTCCTGGACTCCCTTTGTAGACCAGGCCAGCCTCGAACTCACAGCGATCCGCCTGCCTCTGCCTCCCGAGTGCTGGGATTAAAGGCATGCGCCACCGCTTCCAAGCGACTTGAAGTTCTTATCATACAGGTCTTTCACTTGCTTGGTTGGAGTTACCCCAATATATCTTATATTATTTAAGGCTATAGTGAAAGGTGATGCCTCCCTGATTTCTTTCTCATCCCATTTGCCATTTGTATACAGAAAGGCTACTGATTTTCTTTTTGAGTGGATCTTGTATCCAGCCACTTTGCTGAAAGTGTTTATCAGCTGTAGGAGTTCCCTGGTGGAACTTTTGGGGTCACTTATATATACTATCATATCGTCCATCGGTGACTAGAAATACTTTGACTTCTTCCTTTTCAATGTGTATGCCCTTGGTTTCCTGTAATTGTCTTATTGCTCTGGCCAAAACTTTAAATACTGTATATTGAATAGACCTGGAGAGGGTGGAAAACCTTGTCTTGTTTCTGATTTTGGTGGAACTGCTTTGGGTTTCTCTCTGTTTAATTTGATGTTAGCTGTAGGCTTTCTGTAAATTGCCTTTATTGTATTTAGGTATGTCCCTTGTATCTCTAATGTCTCCAGGACTTTTATTATGAGGAGGTGTTGGATTTTGTCAAAGGCCTTTTCTGCATGTAATGAGATGACCATGTGGGTTTTTTCTTTTAATTTGTGTATATGGTAGATTTCATTTACTGATTTTTATTTTCTTTCTTTCTCTTCCTTTCTTTCTTCCTTCCTTTCTTTCTTGGTTTTTCATGATAGAGTCTCTCTGTGTATCCTTGACTGTCCTGGACTTGCCTTGTAGACCAAGCTGGCCTCGAACTCACAGAGATCCACGTGCCTCTGCCTCCGGAGTGCTGGGATTAAAGGCACGTGCTCATGCCTGGCTCATTTACTGATTTTCATATGTTGAACCATTCCTGCTTCTCTGTGATCAAGCCTACTTGATTGTACTGGATGGTTTTTTTTGGAGGGGGTGGTCTTTTTGATGTGTTACTGAATTGGGTTTGCAAGTATTCTGTTGAATATTTTTGTATTTATGTTCATAATGGAAACTAGTCTGTAATTTTCTTTGTTGTGTCTTTATGTGGCTTGAGTATCAAGGTAACTGACCTCATAAAACGAATTTGGCAATGTTCTTTCTATTTCTATTTATAGAATAATTTGAGGAGTATTAGTGTTATCTTCTTTGAAAGTCTGGTAGAATTCCTTAGGTTGGAGTTTTTCCTAGTACCTTCTGTAGGGTTGAATTTGTAGATAGATATTGTTTAACTTGACTTTTTCATGAAATATCTTATTTTCTTCATCTACGGTGATTGAAAGTTTTGCTGGGTATAGCAATCTGGACTGGCATCCGTGGTCTCTCAGAGTCTGCAGCTCATCTGTCCAGGCCCTTCTGGCTTTTAGAGTCTCCACTGAGAAGTCAGGTGTAATTCTACTAGGTCTGCCTTCTTATGTTACTTGGCCTTTTCCCCTTGCAGCTTCAATATTCTTTCTTTGTTCTGTATGTTTAGTGTTCTGATGGTTAAGTAATTTTCTTTTCTAGCCCAATCTATCTGGAGTTCTGTATGTTACTTGGACCTTATAGGCATCTTCTTCTTTAAGTTAGGAAATTTTTCTTCTATGGTTTCATTGAAAATATTTTCTGGGTCTTTTTAAATATTTTTTTTTTTTTTTTTGAGACAGGGTTTCTCTGTGTAGCCTTGGCTGTCCTGGACTCACTTTGTAGACCAGGCTGGCCTTGAACTCACAGAGATCCACTTGCCTCTGCCTCCTCAGTGCTGGGATCAAAGGCGTGCGCCACCATGCCCGGCTAGTTTCTGGGTCTTTGAGCTGGGTTTCTTCTCCTTCCTCTATTCCTATTCTTCCTAGGTTTGGTCTTTTCATAGTATCACAGATTTCTTGGATGTTTTATGTTAGGAGTTTTTTAGGCTTAACATTTTTTTTTTTTGACCAGTGTGTTCATTTCTTCTATCGTATCTTCAATGCCTGAGATTCTGTCTTCCATCTCTTAATATTTGTTACTGAAGCTCGCCTCTGTAGTTCCTGTTCAAAGTCCTAAAATTTTCACTTCCAGAATTCCCTTAGTTTGTTGTGGATGTAAGATTATTACATAGGGGCTGGAGAGATGGCTCAGTGGTTAAGAGCGCCGCCTGCTCTTCCAGAGGTCCTGAGTTCAATTCCCAGCAACCACATGGTGGCTCACAACCATCTAATGTAATCTGATACCCTCTTCTACATATACATATGCAATAAGTAAAATAAATAAATCTTTTTTAAAAAAGATTATTACGTAATTCAAATGCTGATTTCTGTACCACCCATATCTGGTTGCAATCCTTGTCCTGAGAATCTCCTGTCTCGACGGTATATAAACGCTGCTCCCCAATTGTCCCCTGGTTTGCCAATAAAGTAGTGTACAGCCTGTCACTGAGCAGCAGAGAGAATAGGTCTGGACTTCCTGCCAGCCAGGGGAGGAGGAGTCAGAAGATTCAGTCACCAAAGAGGTCCAGGAAACATCAGGCGAGGGGACCTCAACCGGGAAAGCTACAAAGTGCAAGTATCTCTGGGACGCACGCTAGGAGGAAGCCAGGATAGTTTAGAGGGTTAACGACTTCTGAGAAGTAATAGCTGCTTGGATATTGTGCTGTGAGGCTTATTAAAATAATATGATGGAGTCTCAATTATTTGTGTGATAGCCGGGTTAAGAGAGAAACTGAAGCCAGACGGTGGTGGCGCACACATTTAATCCCAGCACTCGGGAGGCTGAAGCAGGCGGGTCTCTATGAGTTCGAGACCAGCTTGGTCTGCAAAGCAAGTCCAGGACAGCCAAGGATACACAGAGAAACCTTGTCTCAGAAACAAACAAACAAACAAACAAACAAACAAACAAGAGAGAAAGGGGGCGAGAGAGAGAGAGAGAGAGAGAGAGAGAGAGAGAGAGAGAGAGAGAGAGAGAGACGGAGAAATACAGTTTTATAAAAACAACACTCAACATTAACAGTTTGTGCTTTCTTTATTGCTTCTATTTCCATTTTCAGGTCTTGAACAGTTTTATTCATTTCTTTCAGCTGTTTGTATTTTCTTGAATTTCTTTAAGGGATTTATTCCCTTTGCCTTTAAGGAGCTCTGTCACCTTTGCATAGTGGGTTTTAAGGTCTATGCCTTGTGCTCCAGCTATGTTGGAACACTCGGGGCCTACTGTGGTAAGACAGCCAGAGGCAGCGGAGACGCACAGCCCTGCCTGTTCCTGATTGTGTTCATATGCTGACATGGGGGTCCAGGTGCCGATTTCGGGGTTCATCTTTGTTGGGTGGGTGTTTTGTTCCTTGGAGTCTGCTTCCTCTCCGGGTGTTTGGAGAGGGTGCTGGCTGTGTGCTGCCTGCTTTTCCAGCCTGCTCAGCTGGTTATGTTCTCAGGGACTACCTGCCGGTGTTGGAGGCTGGCCTGCAGAGTTATGTGGGGGAAGGAGGTTGGGAGGGGAGGGTGTGTGGGCAGATGGGGGCAAAGGAGACCGCAGCTGGTCATCTTTTCTTGTGCCAGAGATAAGCCTGAGAGATTGGGTCTGTTTAGGGGAGCACAGAGGATGAAGAGAGGGTCTTTGGGTAACCTACCTGGTTTTCTGGCTGGAATGGCCTATGCTAATAGTTTTTTTTTTTTTAAAGAATTCTTGGTCCAACAAGTGGGTTCCATAGGTAAACATGCTTGCGGTCAAGCCTGATAGCCCGAGTCAGTCCCTGCATCCACATGGTTGAAGGAGAGAACAGCCTCCTGTAAGATGTTCTTTAACTTACACACACACACAACACACATGCGCACACACACACATGCACACACAACACACATAAAACACACAACATACATGCACACACACAACACATGCACAGCACACACATACAAAACACACACGCACGCGCACACACAACACACACAAAACACACAACATACATGCACACAACACACAAACACAACACACACGCGCACACAACACACACAAAATACACACACACACAAAACGCACATGCACGCACACACAAACACACCACACATACACACACCACACACACAAATGCAGGCACTCATGCTCACATGCAAACACTAAATAAGTACATGTAATAAAGATATCTAATAAAACCTTAACAAGAATTCTTATGACCAAACAGGCAAGCATGCTATCTCAAAAGATGGCCACCGAGCTCCCATCTTGTAGGTCTTCTACAAAATGCCCTTGCCCTGTCATCATTAAGAGTTGGCGCACAGTTCTCTATTTGAGCTTAGATCTCCTCTGGCCAATAGGGATCGAGGCTGTAACTTCCCAATCTGACTAACGAGAACCATGTGACTTCTCCCTCGGGTGCCAGAGCTCACACCTGAGGCTCTGAGCTGCTGCTTAACAAGCTTGATTCTAGGCTCTTCTCTCCATTGGCCTAACGTCTCCCAAGCAAATGCCTCAGACACTCTAGCCAGTGGCTCTCGACCATCCTGATGCTGTGTCCCTTTAATACAGTTACTCATGTGCGGTGGCCTTCGACCATAAAATTATTTCCATGGCGGGGGCTGGAGAGATGGCTCAGCGGTTAAGAGCACTGTCTGCTCTTCCAAAGGACTCAGGTTCAATTCCTAGCACCCACATGACAGTTCACAACAGTCTGTAATTCCAGTTCCAAGGGATCTGACACCCTCACATAAATAAAATTAAAATATATATATATATATATTATCACGGCTACTTCATAAACTGTAATTTTGCTACTGTTATGAGTCATAATGTAAATATCAGATATGCAGGAGATCTGGTATGTGACCCCTGTGAAAAGGTCATTCGATATCCCCCCCCACACACACAAAGGGGTCATGACCCACATGTCCAGAACCTGTTCGAGAACAAGGGCAGGCCAACCCCACCACGCCCTTCCAAATTCAGAACTCCTGCAGCCCTGCGCCAACTAAGCAGCTGCCGTTCCAAGTCACACTATCTCGGGGAGTGGCTGTGGGTCAGGCAGAAGTGGGAGGAGGAAGCTGCATCTGTGATTTAAAAAAAAAAAAATGTGGCCTAACGGTGATTGCACAGGCGAGGTGGGTGTGTACTCCATACTTCAACCCTTCTGCACACTTGAACCTTATGATGAAAACTGGTAGGAGGGAAAGATGGAAGCACTGACGAGTACCAGGGAGAGTTTATTGTGTACTACGGGATGCTGGGGCCTGTGTCCGGACACTTCTGCAATCACAACCCAATTCAGTCCTTCCAATCTCCATTTTACAGATGAGAAGGACCAAGGCAAAATGACGTCCAGTCAGATACTGCAGTACCAATCCTGATGAAGGGAAGGCTCCAAGTCAGCTAGGGGGGACTCTGGGGCAGATGGCCCTGAGCCATGCAGGTCTGAGGCACTCAGTGTTCCCAGCCACCTCTCTCCATTGCTTTGATTAAAAGGCCCAAAAAACAACAAAGGGTTTCTGATAACTCATTGGTTTTTATAGCTCTCCAATATTAGGTTATGCTTTCCTAGGTGGAGGCATAGAGTTCTTATTTTTTTTTCCTTTTAGGTGGCATTCTTTCCTTGCCAGTGTTGCTGGTCATTGCACATTGTTATCAGGTGGTAATAAAAGAAAATCTCCTTTGAGGGTGGGGAGATGGTTCAATGGTAGAGCCCCTGCCTAGAATCCCCCAGTGAGGGTCTGGGGTGTGGCTCAGTGGTAGAGCCCCTGCCTAGAATGCCCCAGTGAGGGGCTGGGGTGTGGCTCAGTGGAAGAGCACCTGCCTAGAATCCTCCAGTGAAGTGCTGGGGTGTGCTTCAGTGTTAGAGCCCCTGCCTAGAACCCCCCAGTGAGGGGTTGGGGTGTGGCTCAGTGGTGGATCTCTTACCTAAAATCGCCTAGTGAGAGACTGGAAATGTATACCTCCGTTTGTTGTTCTCAATACGTTAGACATAGAGACTTAACTAACATAAGTTGTCCAAGTCCAAACAGTATCAAAGGACAGGGCATAGCTCCCACACAGTTCTGAAGTAATGTCCAGTGCATCCCAGGTTAATGTTTCTATTAACTGGTCTCTAGACTTGAGATTAAGGGGTGTCCACGGGATTATCCGAGTATTTCAACATGAAGAGCTTTGGGGGGAAGGGGGAGGCCCTTTAAGAACGAGGTCAACCAGCCCGCCTTCTGGAGAGGGGTGTTTTGTATCCAGATTTTAGCTTTAACCATGAGGCTGTGAAATGCAGGAGGCGCTTCCAGCGATTCTTGGTGGCTTATGGTGGCACACAGGGTTTATCGACCCCAGCAGCAACCGCCTATAACTTTGTGTCCTGGATCTGGTGTCTGCTGTAGGCAGAGCTGCAAGCCAATCAGCCTAGTCATCTTCTAAGTACCAGGTTGGCGGCTGCCTAGCTGGCCTAGCCACTAACCTCTGATGCAACGCGCAATCACACACGTACCAGGGCTGGTGGACCCCTAACTTGTCCTGATAGACTTCATCTGGGGACCGAAACCACCCAGCACTGTAATCTCACTCTGAGTCCCCCACCCAATGGTCTCCAGGGGTGAAGGAGCTGGGCCCGGGGTGCTCAACTGCTATGTGGCAACACGGCCACCTCTATCCGACCCGGATCTTGGCAGCGCCTAGAGTTGGCAAGTCGCCTTCTGCGCTCTCTGAGGAGTCGCAGGCCAAGGAGCTGGTCGCCTGGGGTCGCCTGAGCACTCTAGTTCCAGAAGGTTTGGCTGGGCAAGCTAGAGGCTGCAGGGAGGCAGCTGTGAGCCGGCTGCTGCTAGCTGTTTCAGGCCGGAGCCCAGGGCCAGGGTCGTGTTGCTTAGCAACGGGACCCCATCTGGGCCTCTGCCCTCCCCATTCCTGTCCCCTTCCCCCACAGAAGCTCAGCTCTGCGGGACCCCTAGAGCTAAGGGCGTGGCCCATGGGGGCGGGGCGGGAACTGGGGTGGAACTTGGGGGTCCCTCAGGTGTGGAAGGGCTGACCAGGGGGGCTACCTTATCTGCATGTGACTTAGGGATCAGGAGGGCCCCAGGCGGAGGCTACAAGTTGGCTTCTGCCCTGGCTCTGTCAGCTCTAGTTCAAACGAGTCTTTCCGGTGAGGCTCCCTAGCCAGGGCTGTCCCTCTCTAGCCCCTTCTAGGCGGGGAGATGTGCTGCATCCCGCCCAGGCCGAAGGCAAGCTCTGAGGTTTAGGCGCTGGACTCACGTGTGTGTGTGTGTGTGTGTGTGTGTGTGTGTGTGTGTGTGTGTGTGTGTGTGTGTGTGTGTGTGCGCGCGTGCTCGCGCGCGGGGTGGGCGGGGTGGGTGTTAATATGCTTTCCCCACTCCACCCTCCTCTCCACTCCTGTTCTGTAGCTCAGAGGGGTCACCCTAACTACAAAAGCTTCCTCAGTGACATGAGAAGTAGACCTTAAGTCCAATTTCATGATTTCACAGTTAGGGGAAACTGAGTCACCATGCAAAAAGCCTTTCCGCGAGCTAGTAAACAACAAAGTCTTCGAGGGAGGAGAGGCCTGCCAGAGAGGAGGGAGTTACCCCATGGCACCGGTACTGTATTCTGGGGCAGACTCTGGAAAATTAATAAGGAAGAGACAAGGTCCCTTTCTTCCCACAATTGAGCAGATTCCGCCGCCGAAGTTCTGAGGTCTGCAGGGCGGGACCTCTCTCCTCCCAGCCTGGCTCCCACACCGCCCAGAAGGCAATGATAAAGGAAGCTAGGATCGGAGCCAAGCGTCTTTCCTATCCTCAGTGGGATGGGCTCTGATCGCCCAGTCTGCTCTTTCAAATTCACAGGGAGCGAAGGCCCCAGAGGAAGGCACCCTGGAGGGCCTGCCTAACCTTGACTCTGACTTGCAGTGGACGTTTGATCAAGAAAGTTGGTCAGTTTCTCAAAAAGTGCAAAATCGATGGTGTTTCTTTGCGAGTATTCTCTTTGCTGGGAATGAAAGACAATGAGCTATTTTCTTAAATTCTGTCTTGATAGCATCCCTCCTCCACTCAAGGCTCCCCTGCAGCCAAAAAGACCTCAGCAGCTTCAGTTTTATGACTTTCAGAAAATATAGTTTTGATGAATGTTTTCTATCCCTCAAATTAGAAGATCCCTTAATTACCGAAGAAAACATTCGCACAGAGAGAAGGGCCAGGCATTTAGAGTGAGCTCCAGGGCGAGAGACTTCCTTCAGCAAACCTCAGGGCAGGCTGTCCCTCCTCCTCATCACTGGCCCCAAGAATCAAGCTGGAATGCCTTTTTCTTAAAACCTCCACGCCCACCTCTGCCAGCGAATTTGTGTGGTTAGAAAATAAGGATTAAAGGCAGACGGTGGTGGCGGCGCACGCCTCCCAGCATTCGAGAGGCAGAGGCAGGTGTATCACTGTGAGTTCGAGGCCAGCCTGGTCTTCAAAGTGAGTCCAGGACAGTCAAGACTACACAGAGAGACCCTGTCTCGAAAAAAAGAAAGAAAGAAAGAGCCTAGTACAGTGACACGGGCCCGTAACCCTAGTGCTTGGGAGACTGAGGCAGGAAGGTCAAGAGTTGTAGGCTAGCCTGAACTATTAAACAAGTTCAAGTCCAGCCTGGGCTACATAATGAGACTTCCTCTCAAAAAAGAAATAACAAAAATTAAAAATAAAAGATAAAAAAAAGAAGAAAAGAAAGTGAGATAGAAAGGAAAACACAAATGAGGTTCTGCCGAAAGTGGCCCATCTTTCTAGAGGGTTCTAACTGGACAGGAGGCAACTGTCTCGGTTGTTTTGTAAGTGTGCCTCAATGGCCAAATGGTATCCACAGGAGACATTCCCCTGACTGCATCATAGCTGTTAAGTGTGGGGCACAATAGACAGAGTGTCACTGGTGTCCCTAATGGACGAATGGAACTAGGAGTGACCAGCATCTGCTAATAATAATGTAGAGAGAGCTAAGCTTTCTCCCTCCATCCTTCCCTCCCCCGCCTCCCCCGTGTGTGTGTGTGTGTGTGTGTGTGTGTGTGTGTGTGTGTGTGTGTCCTGCTTGTCATTCTTGGTCTTATTCTCGATCTCTTGTTGGTGTTGGTTTTTTATTCAAAGATTTATTTAAAAATTAAAAAAAATATTGATTTATGGTATGTGTGCGGGCAGGTGTTTCTGTGTACCATGCATGTGTCTGGTGCCTGCAGTGGCCAGAAGAGGGCGCTGGATCCCGGGAGCTAGAACTAGGGGTGGTTTGGAAGCCACCGTGTGGGTGCTGGGAACTGACTCCGGGTCCTCTGAGAGAACAAGAGCTCTGAATCACTGAGCCACCTTTCCAAACTTCGCCTTATTCTCTCGAGCCTGGCTCTCTCACTGACTCTGGAGGCAGGCTGGCAGCCAGGAAGCCTTCAGTGATCTTCCTGTTTGGGTCTCACACAGTGCTGGGCTTACAGGCTGGCACATAGCCTGTGGCATATTGAGGTTTTTTTTTTTCCCCCACATGTGTGCTGGGGATTTGAACTCAGGTCCTCATGTTTCACAGCAGGTGCTTTAATTGTTTGGCTATCTCCTCAGACCTGTCATCGTTGCCTTCCTCCCCCTCCTCCTCCTCCCCCCTTCCTCCTCCCCCTTCCTCCTCCCCCTTCTCCCCCTCCTCCTCTCCTTCCTCCTCCTCCTCCTCTCCCCCTCCCTCTTCTTCTTCCTCCCCCCTTCCTCTTCCTCCTCTGCCCTTCCCCCTCCTATTCTTCCCCTACCCTCCTTTCTTCTTCTGGCTTTTCTAGACAGGGTCTCTCTGTGTAGCCTTGACTGTCCTGGACTCACTTTGTAGACCAGGCTGGCCTCGAACTCACAGTGATCCGCCTGCCTCTGCCTCCCGAGTGCTGGGATCAAAGGCGTGCGCCACCACACTAGGCTACCACTGGGTCTTCAAATAGAAAACTCAGCACCAACTATGATACACAGCCTACTCCTCTAAATCCCAATTGATCTTCTCCTTCTTGCTCTCTCTGTGTCTCTCTCTCCTTTCCTTCCCTTCTTCCTTCTCTTCCTCCCTCCCTCCCTCCCTCTCTCTGAACCCAAATGCTATACCATTAACCTGCATCTTAAACCTGAATGTGACCTAGGTTTATCTAGAGCAGTGGTTCTCAAATTTCCTGATGCTGTGGCCCTCTAACACAGCTCCTCATGGCATGGCGATCCCAAACATAAAATTATTTCATTGCTACTCCATAGCTCTAACTGTGCTACTGCTGTGAATCGTGATGTAAACATCTGATTTGCAGGATATCTGATGTGTGACCCCCCCCAAAAGTGTCGAGACCCGATGATCTACATCGGTCACCGAGTTTACGGGAAATATGAAATGCAGTGGAATGTGTTGAGTGCCACGTAGATCAAAGCAACCCAGGTCTTGTGAAATGACTCCTTCAACAACGATTTACAAGGGAAATTATCAAGATTAAATAAGTGGTAAAAGGATAAGGGTGACATTTATAGGCCTCTTGTACATTTGAATATTGACGAGATACCCGACATTAAATGATAGGTTGTTATTTTGTTTTGTTTTTATAGGGGAAGTATTATGGTTATATTTTCCAGTCACCATTCAGAAATGTGTGCTAGGGGCTGGAGAGATGGCTCAGTGGTTAAGAGCGCTGCCTGCTCTTCCAGAGGTCCTGAGTTCAATTTCCGGTAACCCCATGGTGGCTCACAACCATCTACAGTGAGATCTGATGCCCCCTTCAGGCGTGCAGGTGTACATACATGCAGACAGAACACTGTATACTTAATAAATAGATAAATCTTTTAAAAAAAAATGTGTGCTAAAAATGTTTACAGGTGAGATGAAAGTATAGGCAAAAATAAAAAAGACCATTAGAAATCAGTTTGTGGTAGTATGTTTTATTAGTCTCTATATTATTATGTTTTTTTCCCAAGATACTCGGAGTGATTGATTTTTTTTTAAGATTTACTTTATTTACTTTTAATTATGTGTACGTGTGTATGTGTGTGTGTGAGAGAGAGAGAGGGAGGGAGAGAGAGAGAGAGAGAGAGAGAGAGAGAGAGAGAGAGAGAGAGAGAGAATATGTAAGCGCAGGTACCCTTGGAAGCCAGAAGAGGGCATCGAACCGCTTTGACGTGGGTGTAGAAACTGAACTCTTCACTATGTTGCTTAAGGTGGCCTTAAACTCTCAAAGCTGTTGTCCTTATCCTAACCTGGGAGTATAGCTTTGTGGTACCACACCCAGGCCTTTCAGGGTACAATTTGTAAACCCGTGTTGGAACTTGTGGCCGAGGCCTGGGGACACCAGGCACTCTCTCTGCCGTCTGCATGCATTCCCCCCTCACGTGTCCACTCAGCAGATGTCACCAGGGACCTCTGCTGGACCTCCTGACACTCTGGAGCGCACATTTGAAGATCAGATTAGAAAAACGACGGAGGAGGAGGAAGCTGCTGAATAGAAAAGCGTGGCCTGCATGGCAGAGCTGTTGCTGGCCATGCGTGCTGGCACGTAGGAAGAGCGCCTGCGTAGCACCAGCTTGTGTTCCGAGGCTCATCTACAGGGAGGACACATCTAATACGCTTTGATCACAGCCCGCTGGAGAGCATGCTGTCCTCTCTGTCTGCTTCCTCACGGACTCTGGGACGCCTCGCCTTCCTGCTAGCATCCCTTTCTTTTTGTAGCTGGACCACTCTGACTTGAGCTGTTGGTCTGGAGTCTCTTGGTTATATTCGGAGAACAAGCTCGGACCATGCCATCCAGCTGACAGCTTTCTTGGGAAGTGATGCCTTTGGCATCATGGATTTTTGTTTTCTTCCGTCCACTACCCAATTCCCCTAGCCATTTCACTCACTGGTCATCATGCTCAGCCTTGGTAATCTGTTGCGCCCTCCTGCCTGCAGGAACGACGCAGACACCAGGATTCTTCTCAATCGCACTTTATTGGGAGCGCCCTTGAAGCTGAAGCGAAAGACCCTGAATGCCCGGAGCACATCGTTTAAATATGGTTCGTACATGGCATGTCATGGTCTCATAGGTTGTAGTCGGATGCCTCATTAGCATGCCCAAGTTGAGAGGGCCGCTTCTGAGTGCTTCATTTGCATACCCCTGTTTGGGAGGGGCACGTTGGGAGAGCTTATGCCTGTGCACGCGCGGGAGCGGTAACGGTGGCCGCCGTTATTGGGTGCAGCCGCGCCTTACAGTAATCGAGCCCACATGTGTCTGGGTGTGTGCGTCTCTGATGGCATTGCCCTCAACCGCTCTTCATTGCTTTCTTTTGCCAGTGCCCACAGTTCAAAGGTCAGACATGTAACCCGCCCTTTGGGTTCACCAGACCATCCTGATAGCTTTGCCACAACAGGCCTGACTCTGCCCTGGTGGCTCTTTCGCTCACGCCTGTCAAGGAAGAGCCTGCAACAGAAGTAGGCATTTAAGGAAGTAGCTGGTTGTTTCGCCTCTCCACTCAGTTGAGCGAGCATTTTTGTGCATTCTATCTATTATTTACATGTTCTTGGTTCCTGTGGATGTTTGCACTTTAAAGATTTATATATTTTGCTGGACAACGGTGGTGCACACCTTTAATCCCAGCACTCGGGAGGCAGAGGCAGGTGGATCTCTGTGAGTTCGAGGCCAGCCTGGGCTACAAAGTGAGTCTGGGACAGCCAAGGCTACACACAGAAACCCTGTCCAGAAAAAACAAACAAACAAACAAAAAACAACAACAAACAAAAAACAAAGAAACACCACAACCGAAAGAAAGAAAAAAGAAAAAAAAAATTTATATATTTTTATTTTATGTGTATGAGTGTTTTGCATATGCATGCGAACCATGCACACTGGAGTCACAGACAGCTGTGGACCACCGTGTGGCTACGGAGAACTTAGCCCTGGTCCTCTGCCAGAGTAGTGAACATGTTTAACTCCTGAGCCGTCTCTGCAGCCATGGAGCAACTTACAAGACTTTTAGATGAATATATTTGTTGGGGCGGGGAGAGTGGCCTTGCACGCTGTGGATTCAGATGCTGATGTCTGTGCGCAGAGATCTGGTCGCAGTCTGGATGTGGGCACTGTCATTTCTATGAAGAGTCTCCTGCCTCCGTGTCGGGTAAAAATTGTTCTCCATCATCTCTGATTGGTTGATAAAGAGCTGATCAGCCGATAGCTGGGCAGGAAAGGAGAGTTGAGGTGGGACTTCCGATCCCAGTAAGAGGGTTCCAGGTGGAGAGAGGAGTAGAGGGAGGAGGAAGACGGTTGAGAAGGTCACTGTGATGAGGTGGCCATGAGAAGGTCACCACGAGGAAAAAAAAAATGGAGCAGGAGCAGCCAGAGTGAGACTAACAAGTAGCACTGGACATGTACCTGGGAGGCAGCCAGGCTGGTATAATCAGGTTAGAATAGACCAATATCTGCCCAGCTATAGTGCTTAAAGCTTGTTAATAAATGTAATAGGTTTCTGTGTCATTATTGAGAGATACAATGGGGGAAAAAAACCTTCATAGTATATTGCTTTACATGTATTTCCTGTTGCTGTGACAAAGTTCCTGACAGGAACAAGTTAAGGAAGGACACGTTTATTATGGCTCATAGTTTCAGAGGATTCAGTCCACAGTCACTTGGCCAGATGTGAGAGGGGAGGGGAGGGGAGAACATCACGGCAGCTGGAGTGTGTGAAGGAAGAAACTGTTTACCTTATGGTGGACAGGGAAACAGGACAGGGTGGAGGGAGGAGAAGAGACGGGGAAGTAGGGGGGAGAGGTGGAAGATGAGAAATCCTAAATAAGGGGCAGCCCTCCTGACCTGCTGTGGTGTCTCATGCCTTTGACCTCAGTACTCAGGAGGCAGAGGCAGGCAGATCTCTGTGGGTTCAAGGCCAGCCTGGGCTACCTAGAGAATTCTAGGCCAGTGACACAGTGGGCATAGGGAGACCAGTTTCAAAACAAAAACAGAAAGAAAGAAAGGAAAGATATATATATATATATATATATATATATATATATATATATATATATATATATATATATATATATCAATAGATATGATGAGAGAGAGAGAGAGAGAGAGTCACAGACATGTCCCCAGTACCCACTTCCTCCAACTAGGTTCTACCTCCTCAAGTTTCCAGAACTTTACAACACAGTACAGCAAGCTGGGAGCCAAGCATTAAATACACGAGCCTATGGAAAGCATTCAAACCAAAGCAATAAGTAAAATAGAAATCTTTAATGTTGGTTGCTCTGTGTTGTTCAATAGATTTTCCAAGGCTGTGCAGCTTGCTCAAATACTTTGCCTTCTCAGGAGCCTGGCAAGTATCCTGCAAGGTGCTACAGAGCCTGGCAGAGAGCTGGGAGTGCCCGTTGTTCTTGTTTGTTATAAGCCAAAGGTATATTTCGCTGCGGGAAAAAGTTCTAGAAAGCTGTCTGTGATGTAATGTGTGTTTCCAAGGCCTGCTCAAAAGTTCTTTATGCTAATTTAATTAGAATAATTTACTTGAACAGAAAACTATAATTTTGTGCTTTTTCCCGACCAGTGTTACCAACTTATATTCTTTTTGACCTACCCACATGGAGTGTATTACTCCAAAGCCAATGTTCTAAACTTTAATTTGTTCACCAAGCATCATTATAGGTGAAGAGTCTATGCTAAAGAACTATGTGGGCAGTCTGCTGTGGGCTCTGGAACACCAGCCTGGATCAAACAGAACCTCCCACCTCAAGCAGTGAGGACAGCTGCATGATTTTTTAAAATCTGTTCTGAAATACAAGGGAACTGGACAGATAGGAAGGACTTGAGGGGGCAAATTTCTGAGAGGAGAGCCAAGAAAGATGAGCCTTAGGGTTAGCCATGCCCTCTCCCTCCCAGCACTTGATTCCAGGAATGATGCTTCAAGGCTGAGAAGATGAGCCAAGCTTTGACAGTCTCAGGATGACCCTGATAACATCCTGGGCTCTTGGATAGAGCCCCCGAGAAGATATATTCACAGTCAGTGTAAAACCAACCAACCAGCCGAGCCGGAGAGATGGCTCAGAGGTTAAGAACACCGCCTGCTCCTCTTCCTAAAGGTTCTGAGTTCAAGTCCCAGCAACCCCATGGTGGCTCACAACCATCTATAATGAGAGCTGGTGCCCTCTTCTGGCCTGCAGGTATATATACAGGCAAAACATTGCATACATAATAAAAATTAATTAAAACAAACAAACAAAAAACCAACCAACCACTGTGTGGGTTACTTTCAGACTGCTATGATCAAATATATTTGACAGAAAGAGCTGAAGGGATGAAGGATGTATTTTGGCTCACAGCTCTGGAGGGTTTAAGTCCATAACTTTGGGGAAGGCATGGCAACAGAGCGGCTCTGTTCATGGTGATGGAGCACAAGGCAGCTGTTCACACGTGGACAGACCAGGTAGGAAGCATGGGGCTGGAGACTCATATTGATGCTATCACATCTGGTGGAATCTGGGTGTCATTTTCTTTTTTCTCTTTAAGATTTATTTATTTATTGTTTATACAGTATCCTGCCTGCATATGTGTCTGCACTCCAGAAGAGGGCACCAGATCCCACTGTAGATGGTTGTGAGCTGCCATGTGGTTGCTGGGAATTGAACTCAGGACCTTTGGAAGAACAGATAGTGCTCTTAACCTCTGATCCAACTCTCCAGGCCCTGGGTATCATTTTCTTCAGTGGTGTAGCCACTCAGGAGTTACCAATGCTCATGACCTTGTTTAATGCTCATGCAAACAACGCTAATTAAACCTGGTGGCTTTCTTCCTCTCTTGTATGCATACACACTCACATAGACGCACACATCCACACACACACACACACACACACACTCTCTCTCTCTCATACACACAGACACACACAAACTCACACACACACACTCACATATACACACACTCTCATACACACAGACACTTATACACACAAACACACACAAACTCAAATACACACACACACGCTCTCTCACACACACAAACACACACAGACACAGACACACACACACACACACAGACATACACACACACACACACCATCCAGGTAGAAGGGGAGCTGTCTGGGAAAGAGTGAGTCTTTAATAGGAGGAGGAGAAGAGAGGAATGAAAATAATGGAAGGAATGTGAAAGTGAAAAAAATTAATTATAATACAGGTTTAAATTTGTCAAAATTTTATATATACATTCATATGGTTAGATATGAATATTTAAAAGAGCTGAATGTTCAATGGTAGGTTATATTCTTAGAATTCCCTATCAATGACTGGGGACATAGCTCAGTGGGGGCGTGGCTTAGTGATAGAGCCCCTGCCTAGAATCCCCCAGTGAGGGGCTGGGGTGTGGCTTAGTGATAGAGCCCCTGCCTAGAATCCCCCAGTGAGGGGCTGGGGTGTGGCTCAGTGGTAGAGCCCCTGCCTAGAATCCCCCAGTGAGGGGCTGGGGTGTGGCTCAGTGGTAGAGCCCCTGCCTAGAATCCCCCAGTGAGGGGCTGGGGTGTGGCTCAGTGGTAGAGGACCTGCCTAGAATCCCCCAGTGAGGGGCTGGGGTGTGGCTCAGTGGTAGAGCCCCTGCCTAGAATCCCCCAGTGAGGGGCTGGGGTGTGGCTCAGTGGTAGAGCCTAGAATCCCCCAGTGAGGGGCTGGGGTGTGGCTCAGTGGTAGAGGACCTGCCTAGAATCCCCCAGTGAGGGGCTGGGGTGTAGCTCAGTGGTAGAGTACCTGCCTAGAATCCCCCAGTGAGGGGCTGGGGTGTGGCTCAGTGGTAGAGCCCCTGCCTAGAATCCCCCAGTGAGGGATTGGGGTGTGGCTCAGTGGTAGAGCACTTGCCAACTGTGAATGGGTCTGGGTTCCATCACATTTTGTTCTCAGCATCACTTGTGAGGCAAGGATGAAGCTGTGAAGCAGGCTGGTGACTTGTGAGCGCCTGAGCAGTAGCTGCAATGACTCCACGTGGTTCTTCTCTCCCTTTGACCTAAGACCTGATCAGACAGCTGCGTGGCCTGATCCCTCTTCCTCCCTCACCTAAGACACACATTCCTCTCAAAAAATACTCTTCTAGCTTGAAGAAGAAGAAGAAGAAGAAGAAGAAGAAGAAGAAGAAGAAGAAGAAGAAGAAGAAGAAGAAAACAGAACGAAAGGAGTAAGAAAGATGTTCATCAGTGCATGGGAAAAGCATACAAAATTAGGAGCTACCCAGCAGATACACAGACCTAAAACAAAGCAACAAAAGGGTTTATCTTTGAGCTGGGCGGTGGTGGTGCACGCCTTTAATCCCAGCACTCGGGAGGCAGAGGCAGGCAGATGCCTGTGAGTTCAAGGCGAGCCTGGTCTACAAAGCGAGTCCAGGGCAGTCAAGGCTAACACAGAGAGACCCTGTCTCAAAAAGCCAGACATAAATAAATAAATATAAAATAAAGGGCCAGTCTTTGTAGGGACCTGTCGTCCGTTATCAGATCAGTCCCGTAAAGACTCATGAAGTAGCCATCGAGGCACAGAGGCCCCTGCTCGCCCAGACCCCAGCTGACAGACTGAAGAGCCGAGCTGTACACACCTCATCTGTGCGCGCTTGACCCAGTGTTCTCAGTTCAGCAGGCAGCTGAGAAGTTCGTTTCTGGGGGGACGCTCTCCCACACTCAGGGGCCCCTTGGTTTGAAGGTGGCATCTGTGGAACAAGAGGGAGACCAGGGGAGTCAGGTACGGGTGTCCCCCTCCTGCTGTCCTTCGATCTCTCTCCCCATCTCTGGGACTTGAGCCAGCATGTTGTCCGCAGGCAGTTGGCAGGACAAAGCCCTGCAGAGTGGGAGAGCACCCCTCGGTCTTCGTAGGCACCCCTTTGGAGGTTGGAGTCCTGGCGTTTCCTTAGACCTTTCTCAGAAGCTCCCAGACTCGCTGGGAGCCCATGTCCATGTAAGGCGTCTGTTATGTGATACTCTCTTGGTCCTTCAGGCTGGCAATGTGGCTTTAAGAGGAGATGAGTAGAAAGAGAGCATCCAGCAGGGCCCCATGGTGGTGCATGCCTTTAATCCCAGCACTCAGGAAGCAGAGGCAGATGGATCGCTATGAGTTCGAGGCCAGCCTGGTCTACAAAGTGAGTCCAGGACAGTCAAGGCTACACAGAGAGATCCTGTCTCAAAAAACCAAAATAATAAATAAATAAATAAATAAAATTAATTAATTAATTTGAGAGAGAGAGAGAGAGAGAGAGAGAGAGAGAGAGAGAGAGAGAGAGAGAGAGCACCCAGCTGCGCATGTATGCACTCCCAGAAAATTCCACAGGCTGAGTGGCTTAAACAACAGAAATGTACAACTCTAGAAGCCAGAGACCTAAAGTCAACACGCTTAGGTTCTAGTAAAGTCTTGACTTGTTTTCTCTTCACTTGGCAAAGGATTTGAATCCTGACATCTTCCCTTAGGAGGGCACTAATCCCATCCTGAGGGCCCCATCCCCATGACCTCATCTTCAACTGTCACCCACACATGAATTTGAGGACCTGCACTTCTGTCCCCTAGCAGCTGGCCTTTTCTCTTGCCAATTCTTGCTCTGGTTTGTTCTCAGAGGCTCGGCAGCAAAAGGCTCTCCACCTACTCTGCTAAGAAAAACGGCCCCGAGTGAACTCCATACTGTTTCGCATGTGAGCCTGGCTGGGAAGAGAGCTGAGCAGGGAGGGTCCTCATCTGAGCATGCGTCTCTAGCAGCAGTCCGAGCCACCCAGAAGTTCCAGCCAAATTAAGCTCACATCATTAAGTGCCCTCTGCAGAGCTTTTCAACTTCCTAAATTAATTTCTTTTTAAACATGCAAAAATTGAACCTTGTATGTATGGATTTCAGAGGCCTGTATTAGTCAACTTTCTGTGACTGTAACAAAATATGTAAGCTGACTTATAAGTATAAAAGGTTTGGGCTGAAGAGATGGCTCAGCGGTTAAGAGCTCTGATTGCTCTTCCAGAGGTCATGAGTTCAATTCCCAGCAACCACATGGTGGCTCACAACCATCTATAATGTGATCTGATGCCCTTTTCAGCACTGTATGTATAATAATAAATAAATATTTTTTAAAGTACCATCTTTAAAAAAATTATAAAAGGTTTATTTTTTTTTTTCTCACAGTTTAGATAGCAATCCTAGTCCTTGGTTGATTAATTCCATTGCTTTGGGCTTGTGGCCAGGTGGCAGACCATAGCAGGAATGCATGGCCGAGCAAAATCTCTCACTTTATGGCCAGGTGTAGATATAATCTCTTGCATACTGTGTGGATTCTTCACCTGTCAATATATAGCTGATTGGCCTATAGCTGGGGCAGGAAATAGGAAGGAGGGATTCCAACGAACGCTGGGATCGAGTGAAGAGTGTGGGGATTCACCCTGGGACACCGAGGAGAGCACACGCATGAAACCTGAGCGGAGGTGACCAGGGACACCGAGGAGGGCACACGCATGAAACCTGAGCGGAGGTAACCAGCCACGTGGCAGAACTTAGAATAGAATAAATGGGATGTTAGTTATGAGAAAATGTAGCTTATATTGGCTTAGGCTTTTGTAAATATATTTAAGACTCAAAGTCATTATTTCTGGGAACAAAAGTGTGGGTAAAAAACATGGGTTATAGAAAACGTCCTTCTTCAGTCAGGAAGCAAAAGAGAACGGGGGAGGAATTGGAGTCCCACTCCTTTAATTTTCTTTCTTTCCTTCGCTGTTGATGTTGCTGTTGTTGTTTTGAGACAGGGTCTCTCTGTGTAGCCTTGGCTGTCCTGGACTTGCTTTGTAGACCAGGCTGGCCTCGAACTCACAGAGACCCACCGGCCTCTGCCTCCCTGGGTGCTGGGATTAAAGGCGTGCGCCACCACGCCTGGCCATTGTTTTTTTTCTTTACTTTGTTCCTTCCCTTTCTCTCTCCTTACCTCTCCCCTTCCCGCACCCCCCCCCCCACCGCTGCCTCTGTTTCAGACAAGATCTTACTATGTAGCCTTGGCTGGCCTGAAGCTTCCTATGTAGACCAAGCTAGCCTATCCTTCTCAAGTCCTGGGACTGAAGGTGTACATCATGAGGCGTGGTTCCCACCCCTCCTTTCAAAGGACATGCCCCCCAAAGACCTAAACACTCCCTATAAGGTCCCACCTCTTAGAGGCTCTACCACTGAGGCCTCTGGGAGACAGCCAAACACCCATGCTATGACTAAGATAGCCCCACTTTCCCTTGGATTGATGTAACCGGTCTCTCTGCCTCAGCTCCTGTCCCTCCCGTCTCTCTCCAGGAGACCCCAGATACTAGATCTTTCTTTTTGAGACCCAGCCACTCCATGTCTGACAGGACCTCACCCTTTGTAGTAAAGTCATGACATGGGTACAGGTGGAGGCTCAGGTGCCCCAGCCCTACCCTACCTAAGGTACTGGGCTTGTACCTTGGGCCAAAGGCTGGGTGTGTCCAAGGCCCAGAACTTCTCATGGACCAGAGATTTCTGGTGACTGACTTGTGCTTCTTTCTGAAGAGCCTAGATTTGGGTTTTTCCTTTAGCAGAACCAGAGTCTGGTTAACAGAACCCCTTCTTCACGGCCTCCCTGATCGCACCTTTGTGAGGACACCCCCTTTAACGGCCTGGAATGTGAGCCGCAGTCTTTGGCCTCCTTGTCCTACCCTGCCCCGCCCTGCGGAGGTGTCCCTGTGATCACACCTGCCAGGTGGCTTGTGGGGTGAACAGTCATGCCTGGGCAGAACACCTCAGCAGAACAGCACTCCTCATGTGACTTGATCCATAGAAACAAAGCTTTTGGACATCAGCTCTATATGTCACCTATTGTCCCCAGACCCCTATGGCAGGCCTCGGAGGGTGGGGGGAGCATGGATGAGTTTGTCCTGAGATGAAATATTCATATACTAGAAAACCAGTTCCTCTTGCTCTCATTGTTTGGTTTGGGTACCATGGCAACCAGGTGGCTGAAAGAAGCTTACCGTCACGCCACTGGATGCATAGTGCCATCTTTCTGAAAGTCAAGGCTCGAGAGGGCCTGGGTAACCTGGCCATGGCCACACAGCACAGCTCTTACAGGAAAGGATTCAAAGCCAGACCTGCTTGGTTGCCGGCCCCTGAGAGCACTGCAGTTGGCCTGTGTTGGCATATAAGTGGCTGTCTCTAGGTTGCTTAGCAACCTATGATGTCATCGATACCTGCTGCCAGGTGTGTGCCAGATTATAAAGGCCGCCCCCCCTCCACCTGCCGCCTTGTCTTCTCTCTTACTTTGTCTCTCACTCCTGGACTTCTCTCTTGCACTTTCTCTGAGGGTGCCCCCCGCCCTTTTCTTTCTCTCTTCCTCTCTCTGTCTCTCCGTCTCTGTCTCTCTCCCCTCATGGCTCACTCAGGTGCTAACTCCTCTTCTTTTCTCTTCCCTCAAATAAGTCTCTCCATATCATAGCTGTTATGTGCCATCTCAATTTTAATGACAACAGCCTGTGCTGCCTCCACTGTCCCCATACATGTAGTGTGCAGGCACAGATGGCGGACAAGAGAGTGATGGTGTGTGTGTGTGTGTGTGTGTGTGTGTGTGTGTATGTGTGTGTGTGTTATGTACTGCCAGAAATAAAACCTGGGGCAGTGCCTTACACATGCTAGGCGAGTGCTCTACCCCGGAGCTTCACCTTATTTTTTTGTTTTGTTTTGGTTTGGTTTTGGTTTTGTTTTGTTGTGACAGGGTCTCAGTCTGTAGCCCAGGCTGACCTTGAAGTCTAGATTCCCCCAGCCCCGGCCTTACAAGTTGCTGGGATTACAGATCTGCACTCCAAATCCAGTGCCAAGTAGTGACAGTTGAAAATGATCGTGTCTTATCTTCTTTGAAAGAAGATGTCACTCTGTAGCTCTGCTTAGTGTGACAGTTGTCAAATGCGGAACGCATGGGACAGGAGCCCTGGAGGGCTGAGGGACTAACAAAGCTGAGCAGTTATGGTGCTCGCCCTGCCTGGGCGTCCACAGCTGAGGGCTGGTGGCTCTCGCTGTGCCTGGTTGCTGGCAGCTGATTGCTTTTCTCTCCCCCAACACCATGGAGATTCTACTACATGACCAGAAAAGCCCCTTGTGCAGGCCTGGATAGCTGGAGAGTACCCCTTCACGCTTAATAAAAAATAATCATGTGTCCCAGGGGGCACACTTGCTCTAAGGAGCATCTGCCAAAGTCTGTGCCTCTTGCTGAGGGGCAACACCCAATTTCAGAGTACCCCGAGTGCCTGGTGGCTTAGTCAGGTGATACACACCTGTGTGACTCCACACACTACAGACAGAGACAGGGGGGCTCGTGAGTTTGAGGCCAGTCTGGACTCCACAGGGAAAACTGGTCTCAAGAGTAAACAAAGCTTTCCTTTCTCCAAGTGCCATCGGGCCTCCCCATCAAGGGGACATGGCCCAATATGGGGCACCAGAGTTTGTGTGAAAGTCAGTCCCCAGTCTCCACTTAACTGTGGAAAATGTTCTGTCTCTTGGCTAGATCTCGATAGGAGGCCCAATGGCACTCGGAGGAAGGATAGCAGACTACCAAGAAGAGACTTGATACCCTAGCATCATATTCAAGGGGAGGAGGTCTCCCTCAGTCACAGTCATAGGGGAGGGGAATGGGGTGAAAGTGAGAGGGAGGGAGGAATGGGAGGATGCACGGGATGGGATAGCAATTGAGATGTAATATGAATGATTTTATTTTCCAATTAAAAAAATGATTTAAAAAAAAGAGTAAAAAAAAAAAAAAAAGTAAAGAGCCGGGCGTGGTGGCGCACGCCTTTAATCCCAGCACTCCGGAGGCAGAGGCAGGTGGATCGCTGTGAGTTCGAGGCCAGCCTGGTCTACAAAGTGAGTCCAGGATAGCCAAGGCTACACAGAGAAACCCTGTCTCGAAAAACCAAAAAAAAAAAAAAAAAAAAAAAAAAGAGTAAATAAAGCTGGGTGTGGTGGCACCTACCTTTGATCCCAGCGATTGGGGGAGGGGGCAGAGGCAGGGGGCTCTATGTGAGCTCAAGGTCAACCTGATGTGCATAGTAAGTTCCAAGAAAGCCAGAGCTACATACAGACACCATGTCTCAAGCAAACAAACAAAAAGAAATTTCCACCCTCCACTTCTGAGCTCACTGACCCTCCTTCAGTTCTGCAGATGCCCCTCTGTGCAGGGCTAGACGCTGGCAGCACACAGAGTCAGCCTTTCTAGTTTCCTGGCTCCAGGCCAGAGGCCAAGGATCTCCAGTAGTGGCCAGCCTATTGAGGCAACCGGGCCAGAGACAGTGCCCAGAGCTGATTGAAGCCCCTGTTTCTCTCATACAGAGGCAGCCATAATTACTCAGGAAGTAATGAATTCAGATGGCACTCAGCATATCACCTGGAGAGACAGGCAGTCTGAGAGGACTGGAATTCAAAGGAAGAAATCAGGTCACTAGGATTTTTTGGTTATCAAATCAAATGTTACATAGACATTATTAAGATTTGCCCCAAATCACATCTGTTGACCTTCAGAACTTTTGGTCCCCTAATGGTCTTTGGGCTTTCAGCTAGCGATGCCTTGGTGCTCAGGAAAGATGCCATGCATATGAGTCTATTACCCGTCATCCTCTGGGGTGCAAAGGGCTGAGGACCAGGGGAGAGGGTGGGTAACTGGCTGGCCCTGGCTGCACTGGTCTGGATATATCTGCGATTCTGGAGAGGCCTGGCTCAGGAGCTCAGAGCCAGGCTCGTGGCGAGCAGGATGGCGTGAGTCCAAGCCTGACTCTTCCCAAAGCCCCTTTAATTGTCACTCTTCTGGCTCCTATGACAAAATTCCTGGCAGAAGAAACTTAAGAAGGTTCGTGGCCCTGCAGCAGCTGGGGACCGTGTTGATGTCCACGTCCGATGTTTCCATTGAAAGTCATGTGGATGTCTGTGGTCTGTGCTGCCACCTGAGATCATGTTGATGTCTCTGGGCCAGGCTGCTGCTGGGGATCTTATTGGTGTCCTTGACGTATGGTACCCTAGAGGCCATGTTGATACCCATGGTCTATACTGCCACCAGAGAATGTAGAAGGAACGTCTTGTGTGTCGTCGACAACAAATCTGATGGCCTATAGCTGAGACAGGAAATAGAAGTGGAACACCCGGGAGGCAGAAAGGATTCTGGGAGAGAGCCGGGTGTGTGAGATTCAGCTGGCAAAAATGTGAAGAGGACAGAGGCACGGTACCTGAGCTCAGGTAACCAGCCACATGGCAGAACATAGATTAGCATGATGGGTTATTTTGTTATGTGCTAGTCAGAGAAGAGCCTAGCTACATGGCTCATGTGTCATTATTCCAGAGAACTTGGGTGTGGGAGGGAAAAACCTCCCTGGTATTCTACAACAGGAGACTACACTGAGGTCGTGGCCGGTCCTGACACCGGAGACCATGTGGATGGATGTTCCTGGTCCGTGCTGTCACCAGACATCCTGAGGAAGCCCATGCTCCATGCTCCCGCTGACTAGAAAGGGCAAGAAAGCTAATTTTGTGGTGGTATCAATGGCTTCAGACTCACAGTTGAGAAAGATGGACATAGAAAGCTTTGGTAACAACCCCTACACCGTCCCAACCCCCCAAAAAGTAACATCTTATACAGGAAACCATGAAAGAGAACTCTTGACAATTGTGGTAAGGATGCTGACGTGTCCACTGTTGTTTGGGGCCTGGTGGGGATACAGGTCAGGAAGGACTAGTTTTCTTTAAGGGACTGACCACTGGGACCATGTTTCAGTGAATATATAGGCAACACAAATTGACCTTCTCCTCTTCCTCTTCCTCCTCCTCCTCCTCCTCTTCCTCCTTCTGGGAGGGAGGATCAGACTTCAGAGGCCTGGGAAGTGAGTGTGATGGGGCCCATGATGTGAAATTACAAAATAATCAATTAAAAAAAAATTAAAGGAAAGGGTTACAGAGCATGGTGGAGCACAGTAGGCAGAGGCAGGCAGATCTCTGTGAGTTCGAGGCCAGCCTGGTCTAACAAGGAAGTCCAGGACAACCAAGGCTATACAGAGAAATCCTGTCTCCAAAAACAACAACAAAACAAACAAACAAACAAAAGGATGCCGTCCACCCTGGTGGACAGTCACAGTGGCAGGGGTATGAGGCAGTGGACACACTGCATGTAGTCAGAAGGCAAAGGGCAGCAAATCCTGGTGCCTTGCTCATCTTCTTCTTCTTATTCATTCTGGGACTCCAGCCCAGGGCGTGGTGTCTCCCACTTTCATGGTAGGTGTTTCCTCTTCCGCTAACCTTCTCTGGAGGCACACCCAGGCTTCCAGCTCCTACGAGGTTCTAAACTGCATAAGATTGACAGGCAGAATAAACCATCGTAGTTGGTTGTGGTGAGGCACACCTTTAATCCCAGCACTCAGGAGCTGAAACAGGTGGATCTCTGAGTTCAGGGTTAGCCTGGCCTATGTAGAAGGTTCCTGGACAGCCAGGCCTACATAGAACCTGGAAGGTGGTGGCACATGCCTTTAATCCCAGCACTTGGGAGGCAGAGGCAGGCTGTGAGTTCGAGGCCAGCCTGGTCTGCAAAGCAAGCCCAGGATAGTCAAGGCTACACAGAGAAACTCAAAAAACAAAAACAAAAACAAAAATAAATAAATAAATCAAAACAAAAAACCAAAAGACCAACCACAACTCGAGCTCCACAGGGAGGTTGGGGATGAGGGTCCTCTCAGTGTGGCTGCCTTAAAGGGTGTGACAACTTTGCTTGGATACAGTAGACACATAAGTGTTGGGAGCCTTCTACTAGAAGAACCAACAATGTCTATCATGTGCTGGGTCAAGGCCAAGGCTGAGACTAGCCCATCACAGCTGCACAACTGGATGGGGAAGTTACAACTGAATGGAGCCTGAGGTGGGTTGTGCTGGAGTTCTCACCCTTGGAGGGAACCCTGGTTAATGCCAGCCCCCACCGTGGCCAGCTCCAGGATCCACAGTCTCCAAATCCTATGGCGGGGTGGGGGTGGGGGGACGGGACTGGAAAGGCTTCATGGGAGATGTGACTATCTGTCCCGGTCTGAAAGAACCTGTGAGTGCCACATGCCCCAAAGCTGCTGTGTCCATGCACAACGGCAGAAGCAGGGTAGTCTGAGATCGTATGTATCTGACATGGTGTCTGCCCCAGCAACGGAAGCCAAATGGTTTGGGTAGGTGGGGGGGATGGGAGGTGGGGGGGGGGGGTTAGAGAGATGAGTCAGCAAGTAAAGGTGTCTGTGGCCAAGTCTGTTAATCTGAGATGGATTCCTGGGACCCACAGGGTAGAAGGTAAGAATCAATTGCTACGAAAAAAAGTTTGTCCTCTGACCTCACATGTGCTGTGACACACACACACACACACACACACTAATTAGTTAGTTAGTTAGTTAGTTGGTTGGTTAGTTAATTCAAATAAAACAAATAACATGCAAATGGCCAGCAGGTGCATATGGAGATGCCCCCAGCCCCTGCACGTGTGCCCATACACACACACACACACACACACACACACACACCCTGCTCACACATGTGCACTCCTCCATTACTAAGCCCCAATGAGATGTGACTTTGGACATTTAGGATGATGATTAGTAAAAATGAAGGGACGGGCTGGGGAGACAGCTCAGTGGTGAGGAGTGCTCGCTGCTTTTCCGGAGATCTAGGGAATTTGATTCCCAGGCTCCACATTCAGTGACTTACAAATGTCCCTGATTCCAGCTCAGAGGAATCCAGTGCTCTGTCCTGGCCTCCACAATCACTGCACACATTTGGCCAACGTTTACACACACACACACACACACAAATAAATTTAAAAGAAATAAATATGGGGCTGGAGAGATGGCTCAGAGGTTAAGAGTGCTGCCTGTTCTTCCAAAGGTCCTGAGTTCAATTCCCAGCAACTGCATGGTGGCTCACAACCATCTGTAATGAGATCTGGTGCCCTCTTCTGGCCTACATGCAGGCAAAACACTGTGTACATATGATAAATAAATAAATAAATATGAGTGATGATGAAGAGAGATGAGAATATGGGGGTGCTTTTGGTGGGAACGTAAGCTGGTAACAGAGATTGTGGAAAACCGGCATGGAGGTGCCAGATAGGCCAACTAACAACAGATAGATACCACGTCGCCTGGCAGTGCCACACGTGGGCAGATATATCTAATGGACTTTAAATCAGAATCCCAAAGAGTGTCCACATCCTCTGTTGCAGAATTATTTACAACAGTCAAGATGCGTGTGGGGGCGTGGGAATGTGAGTGAGAGGGTGTGAGCCTGTGATGTCTACACGCACTACTAGAATGCTGTTCGCCCTTCCGACCACAGACCTGGCGTGTGCAGGAGTGTACAGGGACCTGGAGGCGGCTGTGCTGAGTGAATCCAGGCAGCTACAGAGAGCACGGTATGGCGTGGTCTCATTCACACACAGAGTCTGAAATCGTCAGACTCTCTGACACAGAGGTGGACCGGGGGCGGAGGCTGCTGGGGGCTAGAGAGGGGAAGAGGTGGGGAGTCGACGGTCAGAGTTCAAAGTCGAAGTCTGTACAAAAGTTCCTCAGATGAACGACATGGCACGGAGCCTGTAGCTAACGACGCTGCATCAGGTAGCAACGTTTACACACACACACACACACACACACACACACACACACACACACACACACACACAAATTTTAAAGAAATGAATATGGGGCTGGAGAGATGGCTCAGAGGTTAAGAGTGCTGCCTGTTCTTCCAAAGGTCCTGAGTTCAATTCCCAGCAACTGCATGGTGGCTCACAACCATCTGTAATGTGATCTGGTGCCCTCTTCTGGTGTACATGCAGGCAAAACACTGTGTATATATGATAAATAAATAAATAAATATATATGAGTGATGATGGTGGATTGTTTAAGAGCATCCCAAAACTGATGCAGCAGAAAGGGGAGAGGAAGAACGTGTGGAAGGCGATAGATGTGCTCGTGGCTTGGCGCGTAACAGTTTATTTGTGAAAGAAATACTTTTCGGGACTGGAGTGACGGTTTGGTGATTAGGAGCCAGCACTTTCTGTGCTTCCAGAGGGCCCAGAGATCGGCTTGCAGCACCCGGAAGTCCAGCTCCAGAAGGTCTGAGATCTGGGGCCCTCTTTTAGCTTCCTCAGGCATGCGTGTGTGTGTGCACGCATTCACACACAGATATGCACGCACATATGTGTGGGCGAACACACTCGCACGTGCACACCCACACTTCCACACAATACCCATACACTCACACACACCCATGCGTGCTCGAGCGCGTGGGTGAGCACGTGCACATACACTCGCACACATGCACACACACAAACGCCTTTAATCCCAGCACACGGGAGGCAGAGGCAGGTGGATCGCTGTGAGTTCGAGGCCAGCCTGGTCTACAAAGTGAGTCCAGGATGGCCAAGGCTACACAGAGAAACCCTGTCTCGAAAAACCAAAAAAAAAAAAAAAAAAAACTGAGGCTGCAGAGAGGTTAAGAGCACTGGCTGCTCTTCCGGAGGTCCTGAGTTCAATTCCCAGCAACCACATGGTGGCTCACAACCATGTGTGACGAGATCTGGTGCCCTCTTCTGGTGGGCAGGCACACATGCAGGCAGCATACTGTATACATAAGAAATAAATAAATCTTTTAAAAAAGAAAGAAACAAAATAAAAACCAACCAATCAATCAGCCAATCAGCGCTCCTGCTGCCAAGCCCTTGGAGGCCTGGTCCTGAGGAAGCCGCCCCTTGATTTGGGCAAGCATTTGCTGACCATCTCCAGCAGAGCAAGCTAGCCCCTTCACAGCAGCCAAGGACAACCCAGTCAGCAACTCCCAGCTGCACGGGTCACTGTGAGGATTTGGATTGCAGCCTCAGGACCCGGCATCCCCACAGAGAGAAAGAGTGAAAGCTAATTACTCCTGGGCGCCTTGGCGTGGGGGCCACAAGCTAATTTCACGGCCCATCCTCTTCCTGTGGCCCTCATGTGTAGCTTTTACGACCTCAGACTTGATGCCAGAGTTTCTGGGAGCTGTGCAAAACGAGGAAGCCAAGACAGCCCTCCACTCCATGCATGGGGCTTGCAAAACCACGCAATGACGGTGATATGCACCTCCCTGCACCTCCTTTGGGTCTCTTTCTTGTTACTCAGCCAGAGATGAAGACCTTGACCTCCTGACCCTCCTGCCTCCGCCTCCCGCGTGCTGGGGTTGCAGGCATGTGCCACCATGCCCAGCTCCCTCAAGATCTTAGCAGAGCAGCAAACTATTGCATAATAGGAATGTGGTTTCTGACTGTGGTTGAACAGAATAATTTGCCTTGGGTGTGATGAGCCACAAAAGCTCAGCAGCTCTTTCCCATCTGATGTGTTTGTTTGTTTGTTCTTTTTTGGAACAGGAGCTGGTTGCATTGCCCAGGACGGCCTCACATCCACCATCCCTGTGTCTTTTAGCCTCTGTGAGCATTGATGTCACAGGAGTGTGCCCGCATACCTGGCTCTCTCTTGGACTTCTTCTTCTTCTTCTTCTTCTTCTTCTTCTTCTTCTTCTCTTCTTCTTCTTCTTCTTCTTCTTCTTTCTTTCCTTCTTCTTCTTCCCTTTTCCTTCTCTCTTCTTCTTTTCTTCTTCTTCTTCTTCTTCTGTTTCTTCTTCTTCTTCTTCTTCTTCTTCGTCTTCCTTCTTCTTCTTCTCTTCTTTCTTCCTCCCCTCCTCCTCCTCCTCCTCCTCCTCCTCTCCTCCTCCTCTTCCTCCTCCTCCTCTTCCTCCCTCTTCTTCTTCTTTAATAAATAAATCTGATTTATTTATTATGTATACAGTGTTCTGCCTGCACTGTACAGCTGCAGGCCAGAAGAGGGCACCAGATCTCATTCATTATAGATGGTTGTGAGCCACCCTGTGGTTGCTGGGAATTGAACTCAGGACCTCTGGAAGAGCAGCCAGTGCTCTCAACCTCTGAGCCATCTTTCCAGCCCTCTCTTGGGCTTCTTAAGGGTGGAGGTTTCCTGTTAACAATCTCAGAAATCAAGTGGAAAGATGAGGTTTAAGGAGAGAGCAATGACCTTGGCCTGAGAAGGGTGGGTAATGAACTTGCCTCTGCTCCTTGGATGGAGTGGGCAGAGGATGTCCCACGGTTCTGCTGGATGGTCCAGGCTGGACCTTAGCCCTGACACACATCCCTACAGCAAGGCCAGGACCAGGGAGAGGTGAGAGAAGCCCTTTCTGGGGACAACAGTTATGGAGGTGCCCTCAAACCTGCAACCAGCTGAGCCATTTTTAACATACCATTTAAAACACAACAACTTACACACAAGCCCCAAAGCTAAGATGAAGAAAACATCACCAACGATACTTCATCCTTGTGATTTCTGCCTGTCTGTCTGAGCTTCACCAGCTCCTCACATTCTCCTTCCTGGCCAGGCCTAGGAGAAGCAAGTTCCAAGCATCGCAAGAAACTAGGAAGCCCTCTGCACACCAGTGTAGGGGGGAGGAGGGGTGTCTGTGTGTGTGCACCTGTGCACAGGTGTGTGTGGTGTCTGTGTGTATGTATGTGTGTGCGTGTGTGTGTTTGATTGTGTGTGGTGTCTCTGTACGTGGACATGTGTGGTGTCTGTGTGTGTGCACATGTATATGTGTGTGTAGTACATGTGTGCGAGTGTGTGTCTATGTGTGTGGTGCCTGTGCATGCAAATGTGTATGTGTGTGTACGTGTGTATGTGGTGTCTGTGTGTCTGTGTAGCATGTGTGCTTGTGTGTGGTGTGTGTGCACATGTGTGTTTGTGCAGTGTCTATGTGTGTATGTGTGCATGTGTGCACACACGTATGTGTGTGAGTGCATATGTGTGTGTGTGATATTTGCCTTCTGTTGCTGTGATAAACACCATAATCGTATATTTTATAATCAATCTATCACTGAAGAAAGTCAGGTCAAGAACTCAGGGCAGGAGCCTGGACCAGAAAGGGACTGAACCAGGAAGTAAGGCAGAGGCCATGGGGGAGCACCGCTTAGCGACTTGTACCCCTAGCTGCTCACCTTAATTTCTTGTTTGTTTGTTTATTTATTTATTTATAATTTATTTTTTGGATTTTCAAGACAGGGTTTCTCTCCTGGAACTCACTCTGTAGACCAGGCTGGCCTCAAACTCATGGAGATCCACCTGCCTCTGCCTCCCAAAGTGCTGGGACTTTCTTTCTTTGTTTCTTTCTTTCTTTTTTAATTTATTTATTTACCCTTTATACAGGATTCTGCCTGCATGTACCCCTGCAGGCCAGAAGAGGGTACCAGATCACATTACAGATGGTTGTGAGCCACCATGTGGTTGCTGGGAACTGACTCAGGACCTTTGGAAGAGCAGACAGTGCTTCTAACTTCTCAGTCATCTCTCCAGCCCACACCTTAATTCCTTATACCATCCAAGACTACTTGCCCAGGGGTGGCACCACCCAGTGAGCTGGACCCTCCCGTGCCAATCATTAATCAAGAAAACACTCACAGACGTACCCGGATGATCTGATGGGGGCACGTTGTCTCAGACGATCTGATGGGGCACGTTGTCTCAGATGATCTGATGGAGGCACGTTGTCTCAGATGATCTGATGGAAGCACATTGTCTCAGTTGAGGTTCCTCTTCCCAGGTGTTCTAACTTGTGTCCGGTTAACAAACAACCCTGAGGACAGTATATGTGTATGTGGGTGCTTTAACATGTTTACTTCTTGATAACCCTGTTGGGGTGATGCGGCCCCACTTTAAAAAACCATGGAGAAAGGGTGAGGACCATGAGCAGGCCTGGAAGCCAGTCTAAGGATGCCACCTTCTCTCTATGGCTCAGTCTCTCAGAAAGTGTCCCCAAAATGTGCAGAACTGAGAACAGCACTTGACTTGAACATTTTTTTTCCCCTTTGAATTACCTTCACGGCTGCACAGGCTACATCTCCACAGCTGCTGCCTGGAAAATGCAGGCTCCAGTCCATGCGGTGTCTCAAACCAGGCTCGAAAGCTCAGCTGGTAAAGTCTTGGGCACCAAGTGTTCAGACATATGAGACCATGGGGGATGGGGGGAGGGGGAGGGGGAGAGGGAAAGTGGGGAGAAGGGGGAAGGAAGAGGGGAGGAGGAGAGTGGGAGGGAAGGGGGAGGGGGCAGGGGGAGGGGACAGGGGGAGGACATTCTACAATCAAACCATGACAATATCTAAGCCCAGTGAATAATGACATTAATTGAATCGTTTGTCTCATCACACTTTTTTCTATAGAGCCTCACTATATAGATCAGATTGTCAACAAATTTGCAGTCCTCCTGCCTCAGCCTCCCAAGGGTTGGGACTATAGGCTTGCCTCACTGTATTTGTCTCTTAGTGTGTGTGTGGGGGGGGTATGTGTGTGCACATATGTGTGCGCACACGTGAAGGCCAGCAGAGGACCTCAAGTGTCAATCCTCAGGGCAAGAGTCATCCACCTCAATTTTTTTGTTTGTTTTTGTTTGTTTGTTTGTTTGTTTGTTTTTTCCGAGACAGGGTCTCTCTGTGTAGCCTTGGCTGTCCTGGACTCACTTTGTAGACCAGGCTGGCCTCGAACTCACAGCGATCCTCACCTGCTTCTGCCTCCTGAGTGCTGGGATTAAAGGTGTGAGCCACCACCGCTCAGGCCACCTCATTTTTTGGAGACAGGGTATCTGGCCTGACACTCAGCTATTCAGCTAAGCAGTTGGCCAGGGGAACTCCAGGAACCTGCCTGTCTCAGCGCCCCACTTAGCTACATTACAAGCACAAGCTGCCACACCCAGCACGTTTTACACGGAGCTCAAGTTCAGGTCCTTATGTTTGCGTGGCAGGCATGTTACCAACAGGCTCTCCTTCATGTTAAAAATAATAATAATAATGAATAAATAAAAATACAGCCGGGCGTGGTGGCGCACCCCTTTAATCCCAGCACTCGGGAGGCAGAGGCAGGCGGATCGCTGTGAGTTCGAGGCCAGCCTGGTCTACAAAGTGAGTCCAGGACAGCCAAGGCTACACAGAGAGACCCTGTCTCGAAAAACCAAAAAAATAAATAAATAAATAAATAAATAATACAACTGAAAATAATTTTTAAACTGATAAGCTACTTGTAGCCACTTATTTTCGAAGTGTGTGTGAACACACTAGTAAGGATCTTGTTTCTACCAGCAAAGATAGTATGGGTAGGAGTGGGGACAAACAGGGCATCCAGAGAGGACAGAGACTAGCCATTTCCAAAAAAGAAATCACAGTGGAAACAGGAAGTCAAGTTTTGGGTCAAGTTTTCATACAAAGAACACTTTTGAAACATGGATTCTGCAATTTATCATCTTAACAGCACTCTTTAAAACATTCCTGGGAACTGCACCGCGTGCACAGCGCTGTGGGAACCCTTCCCACCGGCGCACTCGGTCGCAGAACGTCTCAGTTTCCCAGCACCTCGGTTTCTGTTGGTTTTTGCCCAAAATAGTAACTTTTCTGCTCAACGGTATATTAATGCAGAGTAGAAATAAAGATGCTTCAAAAAAAAAAAAAAAATTCTTCCAAACACAAAAGGAGATGGTTTTCAACAGATAATTTTCCCTATTTACATATTTTACCTTAAGCATTTTGTAGTCTCTGCCTGCTGGTGAATGGATCAGACTCTTTTTTTTACACGCCTTCAAAATGAACCAGTTTGGTTTCTAAGCCACAGCAAGCAAACGGAAATGAATTCGAACTTTTTTTTTTTTCCACTTCATTTTCGCATCTTCACGTTTCCTTATTTCACATGGTTTAAAATAAAATGCTTCCGGCGTTATTTTTCCTTTCCTTTCTCAAGAGCAAAGTGAACGTGACTTTTCGGAAGGGTCACAGGATGCCCGGGGGGCGGGCGCGGGGTGGGGGCATGGGGGATGAGGAGTGATGAGGCGGGGCGCTGTGGGTGTTACTGGACCGCTGCCTACTTTCAGCTTGACTGAAGGGCTTGTCAGGGTTTTCATCTCCCAAGGAGCCCCCCCCCCCCCCGGCGCTGGCCAGAAGCGGGAGAGGGCTGCAGAGGGAGTCCCACGCTGCGGCTCTCCCACTGACATCAAATCCTGGGGTTTGAAAATTAATCCCACACCAAGACAGCTCTCCATTGTGGGGCCTGTTTGAAATTAGACAGCGATAATAACCTTTCGGAGACGTCGCACTGTTGATGTAGCCCCCCCCCCTTTCCCCGCGGCAACGCAAAGGTTGTCGGAGGAGATGCCCCCCGCCCCCGCCCCGTGTGTGGCTGAGGGTACCCCAGTGACTCCATCAAGGTGACTGACTGCCTGGCCTCGCTGGGGAATACTATGGGGACGTGCCTTGTGGCCTCCAGCATCGGTGGCTGCAGTCCCTCTGGCCACAGTCTCTGTGGGTTCCTGGTTTGGAGCCACTGACTGTTACTGGCTCAGAATGATTCCCCCCCTCCCCCACTCATCTTGAATAATTTTTTTCCTTTTTCGAGACATTGTTTCTCTATACAGCCTTGGCTGTCCTGAACTGGCTTTGTAGACCAGACTGGCCTCGAATTCACAGGGATCCGCCTGCCTCTGCCTCCCGAGTGCTGGGATTAAAGGCGTGCGCCACCACACCCGGCCTGAATTTTTTTTTTTTTTTTTCAATTTGATGTATGTTAGGTCTCAAAGCCAGGCAAACAGCTAACTAAGGTGCTTATTAGCATACCAAAGCTGATGCTGACCTTAAACCAGCGTGTGTTGAGTGTGGTGTCTGGAGGGATGTGGTAGTGCCCGAGGAACCCAGAAGGCAGCCGTGAAACTTCCGCGGGTGGGGTTATTGACAGTTGTGAGTGACCTCTCATGGGCGATGGGAGCTGAAGACAGGTCCTCTGTAAGAGCGGCCTTAGCTCTTAATTTCTGAGCCACCTCTCCAGCCCCGCTCCCCTCTAGTTCTTTCTGATCAGTATTGTGGTTCCAAGGAGATTCAGGGAGCCTTGCCTGAGCTTTAACAAAGAAAACCCGAAGCAACACCCCTTTCTACAGAGGGCACCATATGGGAATCAGAAACCAGGGGAGCCACCTCCTACAGCCCCCCCAACCCACTCCAGCTCGGAAACCAGGGGAGCCACCTCCTACAGCCCCCCCCCCCAACCACTCCAGCTTGGAAGCCAGGGGAGCCACCTCCTGCAGCCCCACCCACCCATCCCTAGCTCAAGAGCAACTGCCTGTCCCGGACCATGCGTGGAAGCTGCCGCAGCAAAGCAAACTAGTCCAAGTTCTGGAAGCTGACTGTCCTCTCTCCCACAGGAGTGCAACCCGGTAGCTTCCCCACTGGACAGTGGACACCCACCCATGGCCTCTGTCATCCATGGATCCATAGTGACCAAAGAATGTCGTAAGCTTAGGTGGTTTGTATGTGATCTTACTAGACTGGACCAGAATAGAGTAACGATTTAGTGATTTTCAATATTTCCTGTGCTTCCAAGTGAGCAGACCCAACCCTCATCTCTGCTGAGTCCATTAGAAACTCTGGTTCTGGGGCTGGAGAGATGGCTCAGTGGTTAAGAGTACTGCCTGTTCTTCCAAAGGTCCTGAGTTCAATTCCCAGCAACCACATGGTGGCTGACAATGACAATGTGATCTGATGCCCTCTTCTGGTCTGCAGGTATATGGAGGCAGAGCACTATATACATAATAATAAATAAATAAATCTTTAAAAAGAAAGAAAGAAAGAAAGAAAGAAAGAAAGAAAGAAAGAAAGAAAGAAACTCTAGTTCTGTTCCCATGAAATTCTGAGACTCAGAAACAACAATAAAACCTCAAGTGGCATGTGCTTGGTGTGAAGGAGGTTGCTCACACCTATAACCCTAGCACTCAAGAGGCAGAGGATGGAGGATGGAGAATTCTAAACCAGCCGAGGGCTCAAGGGCATCCTCAGCTACATAAGGAGACCCTGTCATGAAAAGGCGGACGAAGCCGAGTGTGGTAGCTCATGCCTTTCGTCCCATGCCTATAATCCCAGCACTCGGGAGGCAGAGGCAGGCAGATCACTGTGAGTTCGAGGCCAGCCTGGTCTACAAAGCGAGTCCAGGACAGCCAAGGCTACACAGAGAAACCCTGTCTTTAAAAACTAGAGGGGGGGGGGGAGAAGAAGGAGGAGGAGGAGGAGGAAGGAGGGAGAGAGGAGGGAGGGAGGGAAGGAGGGAGGAAGACCCTGAACCTGCTGTTGGATTTCTCTGTTGTTCTTTCGGGGAGGGGACTTTGTGGTGGTGTATCCAAGGATAGGATGCCCCACAGAGGTTTTTAATCTCATTTGACTTGCTTCTTTTAACCCTTGGCAATGGTTTTGAAGAGAGAAGGCCCGAGAAGACAGTGTGAGGATTTTGTCAACAAAGGAAAGCTGATTTATCAAAAGACTACTTTTTAACAGCCTAATGACCTCCCCCCCTCCCCCCATCAAACCCCTTTCTCTATTCTGGGTTTTGGAGAACGTGTGTGTGAGAGGTCTGGTCCTCGCATCTGGGAACTTACAACGATGCCTCCTTCCCCCGTTTTAATGTATTTCACCTCGCCAAGGCAGACGGATCAGAAGCTCACAAGGAAAACCGATGCCCTTTCCCGCAGCTAAATTAACCAGAATCACGTGGAAAACAATCCAAGCCTTGTAGGAACCGGGAGCCATTAAAATGTGCCCTGAGCAATGGAGTGGACCCAATCTTGCAAGCCTGGCGCTCTCTCCCTCTCTCTCTCCTCTCTCTCTCTCTCTCTCTCTCTCTCTCTCTCTCTCTCTCTCTCTCTCTCTCTCTCTCTCTCTCTCTCCTCTCTCTCTCTAGCTCAGCAGCAGCAGACAGAGGCTGCTCCCTGGGATGGAGAGAGAGCCTTGTTGGAGTGCCACAATTAAAATCAGCTCCTCTGCCAAAAAAAAAAAAAAAAAAAAAGGAGGAGGGAGAAAGGGAAACATCAAAGACAGATTGAAATGTGTAGTTAGTAATAACAGTGGTCTCCTCTTGAACCACAGCCCGCAGCAATTCACGGCCCCCTTGTTAATGAGAAATGTTGACCTCTGGTTTGTGAGTTAAACTTGTAATCCCAGCTAATGAAGTAAATCACTTCCAACTTGAGTCTGTTGTTCCTGTCTGTTCCGCACACTGGATCTGCCAGCGAGTGAGCGCCCAGGTCCGCATGCAAATTTGGGGCCAAAAAGAACCATTTCTGGGACTTTGTGTGTTTTCTCACAAGCACCGGACACACCGCCGCCGCCGTGGGCAGTTCTTTCTTCTTCGTCCTCTTTTTCCAGTACTGGAGCTTGAGCCTCCCGGGCCTTACAGATGCCAGGGTAACACTGTACCGCGGAGCTGTGTTCCCACCCAGCCCTGATCTGTTTTACCTCAAGACCGGGGCCTCAGTCTGTAGCCCAGCCTTTGCACTCCAGAGCTTCCCCTCTAAGCCTCCCAAGAAGCTGGAATTATAGGCGTGTGCTGCTACCTCAGGGCTTGGTCCCTACTCATGCTGTGGGCCTATTACTTCACAATGATTTTATTATAACTCGTATATTGACAAAAGAGAGGGAGGGAGGGAGGGGGGGAGAGAGAGAGAGAGAGGGAAAGAGAGGGGGGAGGGAGGGGGGAGAGAGAGAGAGAGAGAGAGGGAGAGAGAGCCTATTAGATGTTGACATGAATGGTATTCCATAGGGAAGTAAACAAAGTTCCCTATATACTACATTTATTTATTTATTTATTTAGATAGGGTTTCTCTGTGTAGCCTTGGCTGTCCTGAATTCACTTTGTAGACCAGGCTGGCCTCGAACTCACAGAGCTCCACCTGCCTCTGCCTCCCGAGTGCTGGGATTAAAGGCGTACGCCACCACTGCCCAGCCTACTTTTTTTGTTTTGTTTTGTTTTTTTGTTTTTTTGTTTTTGTTTTTCGAGACAGGGTTTCTCTGTGTAGCCTTGGCCATCCTGGACTCACTTTGTAGACCAGGCTGGCCTTGAACTCACAGCGATCCGCCTGCCTCTGCCTCCCGAGTGCTGGGATTAAAGGCGTGCGCCACCACGCCCGGCTTTCAGCCTACTTTTATTTTTATTATTTTATTTTATTTGAATGAGGCCAGATAGCTCAGTTGGTAGAACAAGAGGTTGGGTGTGTGTGTGTGTGTGTGTGTGTGTGTGTGTGTGTGTGTGTGTGTGTCCCATATGTGCACACAGCAGACAGAAAGGGCCATTGGTGTTCTGTTCTATACTGCTCTACCTTGAGACAGAATTTCTCACTGAATTTGGAATTCACATGCTTTGTTTGTTTGTTTGTTTGTTTGTTTGTCAGCTAGGCTCCCAGGCCAGCAAGCCCCAGCAGTCTTCTCTCAGCCCTGAGGTTACAGTAATCTCTGCTATGCCTAGCTTTCAGGTGGGGGCTGGTGACCCAAAGCACATCGGGTGTTCTTCCTCCCCATGGTTACCTCCCCAGTCCTTTCTTCATTTCTTTAGCAAACAGAAGTGCGTCTTTTCACCTCCGTGTGGATAACGAAATACCTAGTCCAGAGCTTGGTAGAAACCAACGTGTATTTGCAGAACAAATGCTGCCAAGTGGGAGGCTGGAGAAGATGGCTCGCCAGGCAAGAGTGTTTACTGGGCTGGGTGTGGCGGCCCACGCCTTCAATGCTACTAGCCCTTGAAAGGCAGAGGCAGGAGTAGGTCTGTTTGAGTTTGAGGCTAGCCTGTTGGCCCACGTAGTAGGTTCTAGGATAACCAGAGCTATGTAGGGAGACCTGTCTCAAAAGGAAAAAATAAAATAAAATAAAAGTGTTTACTGGGGCTGGAGAGATGGCTCAGAGGTTAAGAGCACCGTCTGCTCTTCTGAAGGTCCCTAGTTCAATGCCCAGCAACCACATGGTGGCTCACAACCATCTATAATGAGATCTGGTGTCTTCTTGTGGTGGGCAGGCACACGTGTGGGCAGAATACTGTATAAATAATAAATAAATCTTTAAAAAAGAAAAAGTGTTAAGTGCTCTTGCAGAAGGTCAGGGTTTGGTTGCCAGCACCTGCCTCAGGTGGCTCACTGCTGCTATAATTCCAAAGGAGCTGACGCCCTCTTCTGGCCTTCCCAAGAGGTACGTACAGGACACACACAAATACAAAAGATAAAGAAATCTAAGAAAGAAAGATGCGTTGGGCGTGGTGGCGCACGCCTTTGATCCCAGCACTCGGGAGCCAGAGGCAGATGGATCCTCTGTGAGTTCGAGGCCAGCCTGGTCTACAAAGTGAGTCCAGGACAGCCAAGGCTATTAAAGAAAAAACAAAAAACAAAACCACCAACCCTGTCTCGGAAAACAAAAAACAAAAAGAAAGAAAGAAGGATGCTGCTGAGTGAAGAGAAGACCACTAAGTGGTGTGGGCCTTGCTAGGAGGATGACACAGCTACCTAAATTCACATCTGGAGCTGTGGCACACGGTGACAACCCCTGTGCTCTAGACACTGAGGCAGAAGACCAAGAGTTGGAGGCCAGCCCATACTGTACAGCTAGACATTGTCCTAAGAAGAAGAAAAAATAAATAAATAGAAGAGGGGTGGATTTAGGAAGAATTTGGGTCTAAGAATGTCTGAAGGGTCTGTAGGCTGACATTCTTCTGGCTTTATTGAGAATTAAGAAGGAAAAAGAAAATCCGTAGTAAGAAACTAGATACAGCTGGGATGCCTCGGGCTTTCTTCTCACAGTGACAGACAGACTATAGCTCCGAGACATCATCTTTAAAAAAAAAAAGGAAAGAAAGAAAGAAAAGAAAATACTTTTTTTTTTGTCCTGTGAGAGGCAGAAGGAAGGTGTCTGCTATTGTTTCGTCTAAAAGGATTTCATGCAGAGAGTTGTTGACAGTCTGTTTAGTGCTTTCAGAGACCTAGTTTTCTGTGGCACAATGAAGGGTCACATTCTCTTTCTCCTGGCTAGCCTAAATTTCTCAATATTTTCTAGGTATCAGTGCCGATGCCCTTGTCTTCCGACTGGGTGACAATATGACTTCATTTCCTGCCAGGAGCCTACTACGTGGTGTGCCTTTGAGGGGCAGCTGTTTGCGAGGGATCTTCTGGTTTCTGGGGGTGGGGGTGGGGAAGTGGGGGGCTGGGGGGTGTTTTTGTTTGTTTTGTTTTGTTTCTGTTTTTGTTTTGAAAGCAAGGCACCCACCCTGCACCCTAGGCTGGCTTTACAGATAGAGGCCCCTCAAAAAAAAAAAAAAAAAAAAAAAAACCGCTAACAACGGACGTGAATTTAGCGGGAGTGGGGGGGGGGGGTGGGGGGGATGTTGTCCGTGTCTCTTGGACAACCTTCTCCAAATGACTTATTCTGCAAGCAGGGTCAGACCTGATGATACGGGCATGTCACCCCACCATCTTCTTGGGGCTGAGGCAGGGAAAACACAAGTTCAAGGCTGACATGAGCAATTTAGTGAGAGAGACCCTACTTCAAAATTGTTTAGAAACTACAAAAAAGGGGGGAAATAGATCAGTGGTAGGGGCCCTTGCCTAGCACGTGGAAATTCAACCTCCAATACTGAAAGAAGGAAAAGTAGTACGTTCCTTCCTTCCCTCTGGCTGGCCCCGCCCCTTCAAACATCCGACATCTTTATTTCTCTCATAATCTTGTTGAGCATCTCTTAAAAGGTTTCCTAAACTTTCTTCGAGCTCTCTGGGCAGGGGGGGAAAAAAAAAAAGGAGGGTTTGGTGGGAGGGTGTTTATATCATTGGTTCTTGCTATTTCTGTGTAAGGGTACCTAGCATAACCTCCTTGTGTCTCTCTGGTTTTTCGTTAGACAAAGCGAAGCGATCCGGCATTTGTTTGACCCTGAAGAGAGCTCTGGGGTGGCACCCCCAGGGGCTGGAAAAGTCAGTGACCAATGTCTGAAATTGGAGGAGGAGGACGTCTGGGGCCTGAGGCCTGTGGCTCACATCTACTGCAAACAACGGGCCACATTATATAGAAAGTGATTTGAATCATCTCTGCTCCGCCCCCCTCTCTGTCTCTCTGTCTCTCTGTCTCTCTCTCTCTCTCTCTCTCTCTCTGTCTCTCTCCAAACATGGGTAAAATGTGAATTTCTCTGGCAAGTGGAGGACCCGTCTTGAGCAAATCTGTTCTGGGGTGTCAGGACCTGGTACCCAGACTGCACAACCTGAAACACAATCCTGGTTTATCAGCTGTGGGGCCTCCCCCCCCATCCCCCGCCCTCCTTCCCCACCCCAACCCCACACCCTTTCTTTCTATTCATTTAATTCAAAGTGAAACAACTCAGCATGCAAAACTAAAATTAGCCAGGGAGGAGGAAAAAAGGTGTAAGTGAATAAACAGGCAGATCCGTTAGAGTGGATGGGGTTGCTTATTAGATCCCTTGGCATTCCTCCGACCAGGGCCTGTTAAAACTGGTGATGTCCACCCCAGCCATGGCCCCTGGCAGGCAAAGAAGGCTGAGGCAGGCCTATTTCGCATGCATCAGACACAAGAATTAAGTAGCCCAATGTTCCCTAACAGACTCAAGTACATCTCTTTCTGACATTCATCTCGGGGAAAAAAAAAAGAAGAAATTCCATTGATCTCCGTGTGTCCCTTGGCAATTATAAAATATTAAAAACCAAGTCACACTTTTCTCGTTGGCTTAATTTTTTTTTCTCTTTTCGCAGCTTTCTATTTGATCAATTTTAACAACTTAGAAATAGCATATGACGACAGTAATAGCAGCGACAACAATAATAATACAGGATTTTGAAGTTTATTCTTTTGGTTTCTTTCTTCTTTTTTTAATTTAATTTTATTTTATTCTGTTGTGGGTTTGTATTTAAAAAAAAAAAAAAAAAAAAAGACTAGAGGTCTCTCTCTCCACATAGAAGACAAGCCAGAAGAACTTTATTGAGGATGATATTCATTAGGAGGTAGCAGCCTGATTTTCAGGGCTTTTCTGTTTAGCACTACTTAAGTTGTCTCAGAGTCACCCCGTGTTTTAATCCAGGCATATCTGGTATGGCTAGAGGTTTGTGTAGGCTCCACTGGGATTTTAAAAAGAGATGTGTATCCCTTTTTTTTTTTTCTGTTTTTATGCATTTGTAATTTTTTAAAAGTGTTTGATGTTTGCTAATTCAGAATAGAAATATAAATGCTAGCTAGCATGGACCTACATAATAAAAATGCAGAGTTTGGGGGAGCCTATTTTTCTTGGAATATCAATTTGGGAGTCGTCAGGGGAAAGCACTGATGAATGCTAACTTTTCTCTTTAGTTCTCCTTGCCATAAATTATTGCATAACCATCCCCAGATCTAGAAATCTATTTTCATTTTGATTTCTATGTGCGTGTGTATGTGTGTGCATGAGTGCAGTGCCCACAGAGGCCAGAAGGGGGCATCAGATTCTCTGAAGCTGGAACTGTAAGTAGCTGTGCACCTCCCAGTGTGGACCCTGGGAACTGGACTCTGATCCTCCGATCCTCTAGAAGATGAGAAAACACTCTTAAGCACTGAGCTACCCAACCACCCCGCCCCAGACCCCAGCCATTTAATAACTGAATTCATTTTATACGAAGTAATGCATCTTTTTGTGTTCGTTGCCCTGGGGATTGACACTAGCATGTCCTACCACCAAGGCATAAAATAGCAAACCTTTCTGAAAAACAGTAAAACCCGTGGTGATTATTTTTCATCCTTACATTTAGATTTTCCTATGAAAAGTAACATTTAATCAATTCCTTCATTAAATGCTATATTTATATTTCATTGAACTCTTCCCACGGACCCACAGGATGGTAGTTTAGTCTCGGGTTTATAGATTAAGACTCCTAGGGACCCCAAAGCACCAGCAAGTGCTCTTCCTGGCATTGCAGGGTCCGGAAAGAAAAGGGGCACGGTTGGAGTCCGGACAGAGGGGAGCTGGACTTAGTAGAACTGGCCTGAATCTCGGGTGCTTGGTAGACTGACGCAGATGCAGGAAGCGGATGAGTTTGAAACCAGCCTTACCTGTACAGCAAGAGCCATGCCAGCCCAGGTTACATACTGAGACTTTCTTAATACAGCCGAATGGGAGTGGGGCCTGGGGAAGAGCGCTGTCAATCACAGGAAAGGCCCGGTCGCTGTGGTACCCAGGTGAGGGGGCTGGTTAGCTAGGCAGGGTTGAGGAGCAGTGTTCACATCTGTCTCTCCTGCTTGGCCCACGATGATGGGGACTGAAGGTGCCTTACTTTGAAATTATTTTCAGAGGACGAGCTAGCGCTCTTGTGCTCCTCAGCTGCGATCCTGCCCTGAGACAGGACCCTGTGCGTGATGGCTCTATATAAGCACTGTGGTTATTCCAAGTGGCCAATTATAAACGCTTCAAAGAGAATTCAAAAATACAGTTTGCAAGACTCTAAGCCCGGTGGCTTCTGGGCTCCTAATAGGGCTTACCTGGGTTTGCACAGGAGCCTCGGGTACAGAATTTTCTCTGTAGCTACCCCTGTCACTCTTTTCTTGTCCCTATTCCTTGAGACCCCACAATGTTCGTGAACTGCATGTTTTCTTCTGAGAGGGAGGAATTTGACCCTTTAAGGAAACAGATGGTGGCACTTTGGGGTCACAAACTGTGCCTTCCAGCTCTGTGCCCCAGGCTTCTGGAACTCTGAGGCCAAGGCCACTAGCTTAGCGGTGTATGCCTAGCAGGTGACTCAACCATCTCTGGGCCTCCCACACTGGTGTTCCCTTTTTGAGCCACCAGCTCCCTTAGGGTCGATCCCATTGTTGTTGTCACCCCACAACCTAGGACAATGCTTCACACCAACTAGAAGTTGCTAGAAAGATCTGCTGAGGGGAGAATGTGTGCGTGTGGTAGATGCATGGAAAGAAGGAAATGTAGGTGGGTGGATAGGCGAGTGGAGAGAAAGAAAGAAAGATAGATAGATAGATAGATAGATAGATAGATAGATAGCCAGGCGTGGTGGTGGCGCACCCCTTTAATCCCAGCACTCAGGAGGCAGAGACAGATGGATCTCTGTGAGTTCGAGGCCAGCCTGGTCTACAAAGCAAGTCTAGGACAGTCAAGGCTACACAGAGAAACCCTGTCTCTAAAACCAAAGTAAATAAAAGATAGATAGATAGAGAGACAGACTGACAGACAGATAGGTCAATTGCTGGGTTGATCAATGGAAGGATGGGTGGATAAGAAAGACAGTCTGAAAGATGGATGGATGGATGCACGGCACTAAACCAACTCTCATAGCCCATATAAGGATTATGCCTCCCCTCCAAGGAACACAGCGGTTTTTTGAAAGACCTAAAGAGGAAGCTTTACACAAAGCAATGTGAGCCCAGATTAGGATTTTTGAAGCTGTGCCCCTCTGTTTACCTGTTTTGAGAATCACCCAGGTGTCCTATGCATCCAATACCTTAGGTTCTACCCATGCAGCCCCGGAAGCTTCGTGTGCAGTTGCGCGTTTGGACCCACGGCTCTCTTGAGATGCTGGCAGGCTTTTCTGGGGGGAGGTTAAGGCTCTCTTACCTAGCTGTGACTCTCTTCTGTGCTCTGCAGCAGCCCCCACGCACAGATGAGCTCTTGACACCAGGAGACTGCCTGGCTTGTGGCTGTGTTCATACACACGCACAGGCGCACAGGCGCACAGGCGCGCGCACACACACACACACACACACACACACACACACACACACTCAGCAAAAGGCTTGCTCTTTTTGTCTTGGGAGTGGAGCGTGCCTTTGGGGCTTAGTGTTTGCCCCGTGCTGCCCAAAGCCAGCTGTACAGTCCCAACGGACCCTTGAGATGAAGGCCTCTTCTCTTTTCCCTTCCCCTTGGCCTGCAGTTTAGGCACAGGAATTAGCCCAAACCATGCAGTTCTCTCAAGGAGATCTCGGTGGCTTTTCTCCTCACGGTGCTTTCCTCCTGGAAGCCGCTCCTGCGCTAAAGGAGGTGTGGACTTAACCATGGTGTTCTTTCTTGGAAACCTCACTTGTCCCATCTGTGAAGTGGGGGTGAAAACAATAACTTGCTTGTCCTTCCTATGCAGACGCCTTGTCACAGAGCGAGATCTCTACGAGCCCCAAAATGCGCAAGCACGAAGCCCCTGTGTCCATTTGGCTTGGTACTGGGGATTAAATTTAGGGCCCTCAGCTTGCTAGGCAAACGCTCTATTACTCAATAACAAAAACAAACAAACAAGCAAGCAAACAAAAAAACTTGTGTCTTTTTTGCCTTGAAACAATATCCAAGTTGCCCAGTTAACCTTTAACCTCACTTTTCCATCCTCCTGCCTCTGCCTCCTAAGTGGGTGGGATGACAACCCTGTACAGCCAAGGTCGGCTCACACGTGCTCATTTTAATCTCGAGCCCAACCTTTACACTGAGGGTCATGGTTGCCTCTGCTGCCGGGGACAGGACCATCCTCATTTTCCTAAAGCGGAGCCGGTGTCAAATCTGAAGGACAAAGGGGTAGGAAGAGGGGGTTCTGGAAGTTTAGGGTGCTCCTGAAATCTTTCACATGACCCGAAAGTTGCGGCACCTCGCCACGTTTCGTTGTCACGTTTGTTTGTCTTTTTGAAAGTATGTGTATGTATGGGGAGGTATGCGCGCATGCGTGTAGGAGGGCTATATGCAAACAAGTGCGGATGTTGGAGGAGGCCAGTGGCGTCAGCTTTCTTGAAGCTGGATTGATTACAGCAGGCATTGCCGGTGCTGGGAATTGAACTCACGTCCTCCGGAAGAGCAGTGCGCATGTTCCTAACTACTGAGCCACCTTTCCAGCCCCCATTGTCCAGTTTGTTTGTTTGTTTGGTTGGTTGGTTGTTTTTTCGAGACAGGGTTTCTCTGTGTAGCCTTGGCTGTCCTGGACTCACTTTGTAGACCAGGCTGGCCTCGAACTCACAGCGATCCTCCTGCCTCTGCCTCCAGAGTGCTGGGATTAAAGGCGTGAGCCACCACTGCCCAGCTCATTGTCCAGTTTTAAATGTTCAATTTTCTTATTAGGAATTTGTTTGGCTTAGTAATCGCTGAGCCCAAAGGTCTGTAAAATACAGTAGTTACCAGCATCTGTGAATGGCTCTGTGTGAGAGAGAGGTGGGGGGGGGCAGGGAGTGGGGGGAGGGAGAGGGAGAGGTGGATACTGAAGACAGCCAAAACCAGTTCACATACCCCCAGCCAGTGTTAACATGCTGTTCTTTCTTGAACTTAACATGGTCTTGGAAATTCTCAAATCCCTCAGTCTGGAACGCAATGATATTGTATTTTTAAAAAAATGGTCCTGTTTTAAAAAAAAAAAAAAAAGGTGAACCTTATTTCCCTGTAAGGACATCCCCATTTTAAAGGTCCTTGGTGTGGGGCAGTGCAGGTGGTGACCCGAGACTCACCCTTCCCAGTTCTACCTGTATTTCTGATCCAAGGCGTGTGTGTTCGGAAATGCTCTTTCCCTCTTCCGAGTTTCGGCAGCTAAATAAGTTGCAGGCCCTTCAGCTATACTCATAAAAATTTGCTTCCAGACAACATGGTCTGTTTATTGTGTAATAATCGAAATGGCACTAAATCGCAGTGATTGCCGAACACTTAGGAATCGTATTAACCTCTTCAGTGCTAAGTGGTTTTCTGCCGTCCCCTGGCTCTTCAAACATGTTTCTGCCACCAGACCTTCCTCATCCAGTGTCAGAGGGGAAATGAAAATCCTCAGGCCTGATGCTGGGGCAGGAGGATTATAACTGTAAGGTTAACCTGGGCTATATGGGGAGTTAGAGGTTAGCCTGGTCAACTTAGTGAAATCCTGTCTCAAAAACAAAAACTGGAGATTTACAGTGTAGAGCACCTGCCTACAATTACCCATTGAGGGGCTGGGGTGTGGCTCAATGGTAGAGACCCTGCCTAGAATCCCTCATTGAGGGGCTGTGGGTGTGGCTCAGTGGTAGAGCACCTACCTAGAATCCCCCAGTGAGGGGCTGGGGTGTGGCTCAGTGGTAGAGCCCCTGCCTAGAATCCCCCAGTGAAGGGCTGGGGGTGTGGTTCAGTGGTAGAGCCCCTGCCTAGTATTCCCCAGTGAGGGGCTCAGGTGTGGCTCAAGGTAGAATCTCAGAGGGAGGAGTTGGGGTATGGCTCAGTGGTGATGGTAGAGCACTTGCCTAGAATCCCCCAACTGAGGGGCTGGCAGGGGTGGCGGGTGTGGGTGGCTCAGTCCCAGAGCAATTGGCTAGTATCTGTAAGGCCTGGGTTCAACACTCAGTATGTCCACAAAGAAACAGACAAAAGCAAAAGCCTCAGGGTCGAAGTATGTCTGGGTAGCAGGCTAGACCCTCCTTGCTTGCTACTAACCAGAAGAGTTTCACCTCAATAGGCTATGGAGCAAGAGACAGAAGCTGCCTTCTGCTGAACATGCCCCCAAGAAGTCGGATTTTGCCCACCCTTAGCCCCCAAACCCCCACTTCTGTCCCTCTTGGCTTCAGCGTGTGTGTGTGTTTTGATGACAGTTGCTTTGGAGAATTAATTCTCCTAAGAGCAACTAAGAGAGCAGCCTAGGCTGCTAAAGCTGCCTCCGTGGAGAAGTTTCTGGGTCCTCAGCCCCTGCCGCCCTGCAGGAGGCCTGGCTGCAGTGGCCTTGGCATCCCTAGGCCCTGTTCCTGAGCGCCAGGCAGGCCTGGGAAGGAAGAGTTAACCAGAAACGGAGCGGCGCTGCTCCGGGGCAGGCAGCCTCGCTGCAGAACAGAGCAGCATTCGTGCGAAGGCAAGTCATTTCCCGAAACACTGCAGACACACGGCCTCGGGCAGCCTAAAACCTTTGGAGACCAAAATGGCTCGCAGGGGTTGGAAGTAATAAGGTGTTTTTCCCTTCTTTCTCCTTCACTGAGATTCTGTGAGGTTGCTTTGCATGGCCGGGGAACAATGGTGCGGTGGGGTTTTTTTTTTGTTTGTGTTTTTGTTTTTTTGTATTTTCAATGGGTATTAAGATCCATTACATTGTGACATTTTTAAGATTGGTTATCCTGTAGTTTGGTGTTAAATTGAAGTTGTTTGTTTTGAATTTAATCCTTCCATTTTTCAAATAGCAAACGCAGAGTCGCTGCGGTTCAGCACTGGGGTTGGCTTACTGAAGTCTGTTTAGGTAAGGAATACAGGCCATTCCCAGTCCTTGGCAGAATTTACCAGGGTGGAACTTAACACATCTCCCTATGGGATCGTCTGGGAGGCTCCTTAGAGGCCACTTTCAAAAGTAGGAGGTGGGAGTTGCCTCCACTGCCTCTTGAAACAACGGGATAGGAGCAGGTTTTTAATAGAATGTTCCGCAGCCAATCTGTTATGGCTAGTGCAGCCTGCATATAATTATTTCTACTCTGTGTCTACAACAGCAGACATCCAACAAATGACCCAGCAGCAGTGGGCCAGCCGCCACTGAAAATGACATCTGTTAACTCTTTGTCACAATGCCCTGTCCTCTCTTTCTCCTCAAACGGTTCTGCGGTTAATTAGGCTCAGAGCATCTGACACAGGCTCTCGAGTGGAAAGACCTGCTTAGGGGCAGGGAAAAAGTCTGGCTCCAAGTAATTCTCTCCTTTCTCTCCCTTAAAAATAAAATAAAATAAAGAACCATAGCAAATTGCTATAAAATAAACATTCATTCAGAGCGCCAGAATAGGTTGTAGGAATATGTTTTGATTAAACCCCAAGATTACAGGGTTACTGTACAGCCTGGTGTCTTGAGACCCAGGCTTTTGTGGGAGGGGGAAAAAAATCACATCAAATTCTTGTTAAACCCTAAGACATTTTCCATGAGAGGGAGAGAGGCAGCCAACAGCAGCCCCTGATGCCTGTGTGTTTAGGATCAGGCACACGTTGGTCCAGCCATTACCAATCTGGTTAAATGGTAAGCAATTTCATTGTAACTGGTCACTCCAGAGGACCAATCTGATAAGCCTAAATTTAGGACTAGCCCCAGCTAAGGGGCACCCTGCCTTTGCATTGGGACAGACTTCCTCGCTAGAATCTGTGTGTAGCAACTAGTATCTGCCGCTGGATTTGGTGTGGCACTGGTGGAGGCAGGGAGTGGGGGGTGGTAGCTTCTTCTCCTCCCCTTCCCTCCCTTCCCCTCCCTCCCCTCCCATTCCTCTTTCAGCTGCAGAGCTCCAATCACTCTGGAATCCATAGGTCAGGCCTGAGCATCTGTGACCTGGTATTCTAACACTCACTCTGTTTTCAGCCTGTCCGCTCAACCTGGGTTCATGCCAAGTGCCTCGGCTACACGACTGCCTGCTGGCTTCCCCACGTGGAGATCCTCTAAAGCTTTGGCCACAGTGTAGCTACCCTACTCCGGAAGAACTAGACCCCCCACACCCCCACACCCCCAAACGTGCCTGGATGCTTAGCCTTGCAAGAGCAAGCATGACTTCCCCTTCTGCCCATCTCGAGGGAGAGGGCCCAGAGGGGAATGTGACATGCTGCAGGAGAGCCTCCCAGGCCATTCTCAGCCTGGAGGAAACTCTGTGGTAGCTACATCCTGGCCATAAAGCTGAGCAGCCTGGGAGATTCCAAAGCCGTACTTTGCCCTTGATGGAGCAAGCCAAGGAATGCCACCGTAACACAGATGCAAGCAAGGAGTGTTCTTGGATTTGGGCAGCAAAGGGAAATGGGTTGCACTCCAACGTTCTCAACACTGATTCTACTTCCTCTATCATTTCTTCTCTCCCTCCCTCCCTTCCTCCCTTCTTCCCTCTCTCCCTCCCTTCCTCCGTCCCTTTCTTCTCAGTGCAAGGGATCAAGCCCAGGACTTTGCACATACTAGGCAAGTCCTGTACCACTGAGCTACGCCCGCAGCTCTCCTTTGCCAGTTCGGATAGAAATACATTTTAGGTGCTGGAGAGATGGCTAAGGGGTTAAGAGCACTGGCTGCTCTTCCAGAGGTCCTGAGTTCAATTCCCAGCAACCACATGGTGGCTCACAACCATCTGTAGTGAGATCTGGTGCCCTCTTCTGGCGTGCTGGCATACATGCAGGCAGAATATTGTATAAATAATAATAAATAAATCTTTTAATAAAAAAAAAAATAGCTGGGCGTGGTGGCGCACGCCTTTAATCCCAGCACTCAGGAGGCAGAGAGGGGCAGATCGCTGTGAGTTCGAGGCCAGCCTGGTCTACAAAATGAATCCAGGACAGCCAAGGCTAACACAGAGAAACCCTGTCTCGAAAAAACAAAAACAAAAAAGAGCACATATTCCAGAACACCCAAGTTCGATACCCAGCACCCAAGCAGATGGTTTCCAAACCCCTGTGACTCCAGCTCCAGGGAGCCAATGCCTCTGGCATCCTTAGGCACCCACATACATGTGACATATACTTACACAGACACATTTTTTTTTTTTTTTTTTATGTAGGAACCAGGCCCGACTGGGTTGTCTGCCTGTCTTGCTGTTTCATGTCCTGTTTCTAGCAGCTTCCATGTCTGTGTTTATCTTGGTTAGCTAGTCATGTTTATTCTCTGAGAACGCGCCCCTCCCTTCCTCGAGACTTTTCCTCCTGTGTGAGATTACCTCTTGAGGGATTTCACCTGGGAGGAGGATTCCTGTTTTGCTGCCTATAAGAAGCCTCTTTGGAACTCTGGGGGAAGAATAATAAACCGCTGCCATGGCTGCTGCTGCGGCTGCTGCTCTCTTAGCACGAAGGACCTGCTGTGTTAGTGTGTGTGTGTGTGTGTGCGCGCGCGCGCGCGTGCATGCGTGCGTGTGTGTGTGTGTGTGTGTGTGTGTGTGTGTGTGTGTGTGTGTGTGCATGAGTTAAATCCGTAGTCCCTCGCCCTCGACTCGGTACCTCAGTGGCGCGGGCGCCACAGTTTTATAATTCGTTTTTTAATGAGTATTTTATAAACTATATTTTGATCATGTTTCTCCTCCCCCCCCCCAGCTCTTTTCCACCTCCTACCCACCCAACTTTATGGTGTCTCTATCTCTGTCTCTCTCTCTCTCTTCATAATTTTTTTAAAAGGTGTGTGGTGGCACACACCTTTAATCCCAGCACTCAGGAGGGAGCGGCAGATAGGTTTCCATAAATTCAAGACCAGCCTGGTCTACAGAGCGAGTTTCAGGACAGCTAGGGCTATACAAAGAATCCCTGTCTCAAAAAGACAACAAACAGGGCTGGAGAGATGGCTCAGAGGTTAAGAGCACTGGCTGTTCTTCCAGAGGTCCTGAGTTCAATTCCCAGCAACCGCATATGGCTCACAACCACCCATAATGACGTCTGGCGCCCTCTTCTGGTGTACAGGTGTACATGAGGCAAAACAGTATATACATAATAAATAAATATTTTAAAAAAGACAACAAACAAAAAAGCAAAACACAAAACAAATAAAACCCCTCTGTACTCTGCGAGGCACAGTGGGAACTAGAGACAAGAAGGATCTAAAATTCAAGGTCATCCTTGACCACATAGCAAGTTGGAAGCTATTCTGGGCTACTAAAGACCCTGTCTCAAAAACAACACAAAAACAAAACTCATAAGCCGGGCGTGGTGGCACACGCCTTTAATCCCAGCTCTTGGGAGGCAGAGGCAGGTGGATCGCTGTGAGTTCGAGGCCAGCCTGGTCTACAAAGCAAGTCCAGGACAGTCAAGGCTACACAGAGAGACCCTGTCTTGGAAAACAAAACAAAACAAAACCAACAGCCAAAACAAAAACAAAACCTCATACCTTCCCAAATTTTTCCCCTCCCATCAGCATCCCTTGAGACCCACCTATACCAGGTCTGATGGCCATTTCTGGCCCTTTTTGCCTGAAGGATTTATGGTTCCAACTCCTGGGTGCCCTGAGGAACAGGGGCTCCCTGAGGGTCCTGGTTATAAAGTGCAAGTATGTGACCCCCTTCTGGGGTCCAGGCATCCATCTCTTCTTTTACTGGCAATTTTAGTGTGTTTCCTTAAGAATACAGTCCATAGCCGGGCAGTGGTGACACACGCCTTTAATCCCAGCACTCGGGAGGCAGAGGCAGGCGGATCGCTGTGAGTTCGAGGCCAGCCTGGTCTACAAAGTGAGTCCAGGACAGCCAAGGCTACACAGAGAGACCCTGTCTCGAAAAACTAAAACAAAACAAAACAAAACAAAAATGAAACAACAACAACAAAAAAGAATACAGTCCATGCAGCACTTGGGAGAGATGGCCCTGGTGGTGTGGGCACAAGTAAGCTGGCCCAGCCAGAGGACATGAGGCCAGGAGAGCTGCCCCTGCCCCTTGCTGGCTGCAGCAGTGGGTGAGCTAGCCCTAGTGGTGCAGGTTCAAGAGAGATGGTGGACTGACCAGCTGAGCCACCACCTAGGCCAAGACCCAGGCCTTTGAGTTGGCCCACTCCCAAAATCCACCCCATCTATGAGCTGCTGGAGCACATGAGAGGGCCTGTCCTGCGGATCCAAAACCACAGCATCTCCATGACACAGGGCAACAACAGGATATCCGAGAGGGGTCCCAGTGAGGATCCAGTATTGACAGTGTAACAGAAGCCAGAGGCCTCAAACCAGACGTATGACTCACTGCAATGAACATTTGCAAGTAAAGACGTGTGGACAGAGGGGGGTGGTGGTGGCGCACACCTTTAATCCCAGCACTCGGGAGGCAGAGGCAGGCAGATCTCTATGAGTTCGAGGCCAGCCTGGTCTACAAAGTGAGTCCAGGACGGCGAGGGCTAACACAGAGAGACTCTGTCTTGAAGAACCAAACAAACAAACAAAAAAGAGGTGTAGGCAGGTGGTATACTGTGGGACACACTGTAACACACTACAACTACCACATGAGATGTTTTTCTTTTCTTTTGAGGAAGGAAGTTGCAAGGGTGGAGTGTGGGTGTGAACAGATGGGGAGATGAGTGGGATTGAAATGCATGATGGGAAACCCTCAAAGAAATCAATTAAAAAAAAAAAAAATGCAGCCCAGACCACCAGGTGAACAGTAAATCCTGGAGTAGAGAGACCTCCTCTGGGGGAGGCAATTGTTAGAGAGGAGACTTTTTCCTGTGTGGGCTACCTTGCCAGGAATAGTGCTTGAGGCCATCAGAAGGGTCTTAGGTCTTAAATCAAAATTACACTCTTGGGGCTGGAGAGATGGCTCAGAGGTTAAGGGCAGTGGCTGCTGCTCCAGAGGTCCTGAGTTCAATTTCCAGCAACCACGTGGTGGCTCACAACCATCTATACTGTGATCTGATGCCCTCTTCTGGCCTGCAGGTGTACATGCAGGCAGAGTACTATATACATAATAATAAATACATCTTTAAAAAAACAAAAAGCCGGGCGGTGGTGGCGCACGCCTTTAATCCCAGCACTCGGGAGGCAGAGGCAGGTGGATCGCTGTGAGTTCGAGGCCAGCCTGGTCTACAAAGTGAGTCCAGGATGGCCAAGGCTACACAGAGAAACCCTGTCTCAAACAAAAACAAACAAACAAAACAACAAAAAAAATTACACTCTTTGCTTCCGTCCTTCAGTATTTGTCCTGAATAAGCCAATACCTGTGAGGTGGGTCTTTGCAGCTTTCTCTCTTATACAATACCAACCAACTCATCCAAATAATACAGTCTGATTCAAAAGAAGTTACTACAGAAGCAGATATTGAAAACAATTCTTTAAGCTGGGCACGGTGGAGTACACCTTCAATCCCAGCACTCAGAGAGGCAGAGGCAAGGGAATCGCTGTGAGTTCAAGGCCAGCCTGGTTTACAAAGAGAGTCCAGCCATCCAAGGCTACACAGAGAAACCCTGTCTCATAAAACACACACACACACACACACACAGAGAGAGAGAGAGAGAGAGAGGGGGGGGGAGGGAGAGAGAGAGAGAGAGAGAGAGAGAGAGTAGGGAGAGAGAGAGAGAGAGGAGAGGAGAGAGTGAGGGAGAGAGACGGAGAGAGAGAGAGAGAGAGAGAGAGAGAGAGAGAGAGAGAGAGAGAGAGAGAGAGAAGAAAATACAAAAAAACTTAAAATGTGTTTTTATTTTATTTATAAGGGTATTTTGCCTGCATGTGTGTTTGCACACATATGTGTGCAGTGCCCTTGGAGGCCAGAAGGGGGAGTTCGATTCCCTGGAGCTGAAGCTACAGATGGTTGTGAGCTGCCATGTCAGTGCTGTCTCCTCTGGAAGAACAGCAGGCGCTCTTAATTGCTGAGCCTTCTCCCCAGCCCTGAAAACCATCTTGGGCTGGGCACACCAGCCTCATCCTCTGTCGGATTTTTGGACCAGTGAGGTGTGTGGTTGCAGTTTCCTAAACCTCATGCTGGAAGGGGCTGGTGCTGACTCATCTGTCACTTCAGCTGTGTAGACAGAACCTCCGCCCTGTGGTGAGCCGTGTCATTTTGTGTCACTGGCGCAAGATTCCCAGTAGAGACCTTGATTTTGAGGAAGAGACCAGGTGGAGCTGATTGGAAGTCAAGCTGCACTATGGTGCAGACACCTTCCGTCTCCTTTATCCATTGTGTTGACCGTGAGCAGGTGCAGGAGACTAGCCAGGAACCCCGCTATGTGCATCCCTTTTTGATCCACACGTCCCCTAACCCCACCCAGGCCACGGATTCCAGCGGGGACCTTGGGAGGAGTTCAGGGGTCACCCCTGAGGCCACAGCCTTGACATCCATAGGTCTGGGACTCTGGAGTCTGGGAGTCAGGGCCCTGACGTTTCCTTTCAGACTCTGTCCAGGGCATGCACATGTGGGCTAAATTAGAGCAATATGTTTTTTTTCTAACAGCATCTTGGCTGAAAAGTCAAGCAGATAAATGGAAACAAATCCAGCTTTATGTGAATGGAAGGGGGCTGGTGGGAGAGCGACTTCTGCCTAAAGGGCAGGGGCAGTGACTGGCTGTTCATTGGGCTCTCCCCACCCCTCCGCCCTGCCTTCCTGATCCCTCTGCTGCTGCATCCAGGGAATCCCTTCTAGAAGATTCCTCACAGCTTCTCCTGACAGGCCTTCCATGGCACACCTTGTGTCTCCAGAGCTCGACACCTTCTAGGCAGACCTGTGACCTAGAGACGACCACGCATCCTGAAGTCACGTCACAAGAGGTGGGTCACCCATCTATTCCCACCTCACCTCATCATCACCCACGAGTAGGGGTGTCATTTGGAGGCTACCTCAGAGGGCTCAGCCCAGCACCGTGTGAGGATGCCCTAACACAGACATAGGATGCTTCTGGAATTACTGTTGTTGTTATTATAATTCCTTAAGACCCCTCCATCCCCTGCCCGGCCTTGGGACTCAGTGTTGCCTCGTCTCATCCAAGACTCTTCCCTTGCTTGGAAGGGGGCAGGGCCAGTATCCATAAAGTGGGGGTACAGCTGGTTAGCGAGTGTGTGCCTGCTACTGGACCAGTTTCTGACACTGCTCCATTTCACTCAGAGAAAGGGTATTGCTGTGTAGCCCCGCTGGCTTCGAGCCAGCGATCCCCCCACCCTGTCTTTCCCATCTGAGTGCCGAGATCACAGCTGTGCACCTTCGTGCCTGAAACTGCGGCTGTTTTAATAGAAACCGGACAAGACTAAGAAGATGCTGAAAGTGGGTTCCTGGGGTCATAAGACTCTATCCATGTTGACTCCTAAGAAATAATACTACCCAAGTCCCCTGTAGGAGAGGGAAACATGTTTCTGTGTTGATCCACAGTGTGGGATTGGGAACAAGGCAGTGAGAGAGCAGCATGTTTATTCCCTTAGAAGTCAAACCATTTCGTGGGGGGTGGAGGGCTTGGATGTTGCCAACTGAAAACATCCTAGTAGAGACTAAGAGGATACATACATACATACATACATACATTCCCAAAACAAGAGGCTGAGAGAGAGAAAGGATTTGGCATTGGTTTGGCTGTTTGGCTGTTCATCAACACTTCAAGATACACTCAGAGAGAGAATTGCTCCAGGGAAGGCTTCAAGGCTTTGGGCTCCGGCTGAAGCTCTGGGTCTCGGCTTCTGTTCCAGGTTCCAGCAGCCACCTTGGTTGAATTGTGGGTTTGCCGAGGTCCTGCTGACTACGCCAGGAGAATTGGTCCTCGGAACCGATATCCTTAAGGTTTCATTATTGTGTTCTTTAATCTCCTTTTCCTATTGTTTGGGTTAGTCGGGTTGTAAGTGAGGTACGCTCTGTTAGTAAGTTTCTAATAAAATATAATTGTTAAGAAAATTGAGTTTAGAGCCCTCCTTTCCAGCTTTATCAAGATGGCATCGACAAATTAAAATTGTAGGTAGCTTTGGTGTAAAAAAGAAAAAGCGTGAGCTTGAGAGACCAGCAGCTTCTGCGCTTCCAAAGGTCCTGAGTTCAGTTCCCAGCACCCACATTAGGTGGCTCACAGCTGCCCTAGGACTGGGACCTCCGAGTTCTCAGAGGCGGTCTGCCTTAGCCAAAGCTTTGAGCTTCCAGAGAGCTGCCGTGAGGGGCCCTCTTTTTTTTTTTTTTAATTAATTTATTCATATTACATCTCAAGGTTTATCCCATCCCTTGTATCCTCCCATTCCTCCCTCCCTCCCATTTTCCCCTTACTCCCCTCCCCTATGACTGTGACTGAGGGGGACCTCCTCCCCCTGTATATGCTCATAGGGTATCAAGTCTCTTCTTGGTAGCCTGCTATCCTTCCTCTGAGTGCCACCAGGCCTCCCCATCCAGGGGATGTGATCAAATATGGGGCACCAGAGTTCATGTGAAAGTCAGACCCCACTCTCCACTCAACTGTGGAGAATGTCCTGTCCATTGGCTAGATCTGGGTAGGGGTTCGAAGTTTACTGCACATATTGTCCTTGGCTGGTGCCATAGTTTGAGCAGGAAACTGGGACAGAGGAGAGGACATCCTATTGAGGGGACCTCTTCTTAGGGAACTGCACCACACTTTCCTTCCTGGGCCATAAACAACGTTTTTAGAGCTCTCCTCCTCTTCTCTCCTTCCCAGCCCTCCCCTCCCCCCTCTTCCTGTCTCCCCCCCCCCCATTCCTCTTCTCCCTCATCATCTTCCTCCTTCTCTTTATTTAATCCCATATACATATAGCTGTTCTACAGTATCCGCGGGGGATTGGTTTCGGAACCCCCCGTGGATGCTGAAATCCGAGGATGCTCGATTCCTTCATATGCAATGGTATAATATTTGCATGTAAAATACCCACATGTTCCCAAACGCTTTAAAACCATCTCGAAATAACTTCTGTCGACAAAATGATGCCTTGTTCACTGGACTGAATAGGAGAGAGAGAGAAAAAAAAAAGAGAAATATTTCTGATGTGGGCTAGGATGGAGGTAATGTATGTAGAACCAGTATGGCGAACCAGCTGTGTGTGTATTGTATGTGTGTGGAAATGTGTGCGTAAGTGAGCTGGGATTGAATCTTAAACATTCCCCCACAAGCTCATGTCTCGAACTCTTGGTCCTCCGCCTAGTTTGTGCCGTCTTTGCACGCCGAGGAATCTTTAGAAGGTGGGGTGGGGCCTGGCTGGCAAAAGTAGGTCGCTAGGAGTTGGCCTTTGAAGGCTCCATCAGACCCTGGTTCCCGCATCTGTCTCTGCTTCCTGGCTTGTCCGGATGTGAATAGCTTCTGTGCACAAGTCTGCCGCCAGGGGGCGCTGCTCAGCCCGGCCCCGCTTCCCCATCAGAGGAAGCTGAGGAAGATGCCAAGACCCACCCACTTGCGGTCCTTCTTTGTTGATCCAAGTTTCCGCTCAATTTTATATTCCTCAGCCTGGAGTACGTCCTCTACCACCACGTGTTTTATGTTTCTGTGATAGAAACTACAGAAGAGAAAGGAATCCATGCTGTGAGGACTTCACAGACTCTAGTGGGTCCCTCTGCCATTTTTTTTTTCTTTCTTTTTTCTTCTCCTACCATTGCCTGAGGAATTCTATACCCAGCCGTGCTAACGTCTTCTTCCTTTGGCTTAAAGATTGTGTTTTTCACCAGGGCCCTCCGGTGCACGCCTGTCATCCCAGTACTCTAGGAGGCAGAGGCAGGTGGATCTCTGTGAGTTCGAGGCCAGCCTGGTCTACAGAGTGAGTCCAGGACAGTCAGGGCTACACAGAGAGACCCTGTCTCAAACAAAACAAAACAAAAAAGATTGTACTTTTTCTTCTTGATTTGTGTGTGTGTGTGTGCGCGCGCGCATGTATGTGTGTGTGTGTGTGCATGTGTGTGTGTGTTTTCATGTGTTGGCTATTAAATGCAGGTTTTCCACAAGAGCAGCAGCACTCTTAACTACTGAACCCTCTCTCCAGTCCCCACTCCTCTTGGTCACATTATCCCTGGCAAGTCAGCATTAGCTCTTGTCTCTACAACCCTGTTACAAGATGTGTCCTTACAATTCGGTTACTATAGTATCTAGGTTGGTGACATGGGGATAGTCAGATACCTTTTCTGAGATGTGTTGAGTGATTTGGAAAAACACAATAACCTAATTTGTTGGGGACACATCTCAGTAGCAGAGCACTCACCCAACGTGTAAGAGGTCCTAGTGTCCATCTTTAGTGAGATGCAAATAAAAACAATAGCCAGACTAGTTTAAAGATTTGTTTTAACTACATGTATGTGTATTCTGGCTTGTGTGTGTGCCCATGTGTACATGAGTGAAGGTACCGGTACTGGCCAGAAGAGGGCACCAGATCCCTGGAGCTGGAGTTACTGGTGGTTGTGAGGCCCCCCCAATATGGATACTGAAAATCAAACTTAGGTCCTCCACCAGAGCAGCAAATGCCACCGAGCCACCCCTCCAGTCTCATCAACTGACTAATTTAACACATTTGAAAATGGTTTGTGGGGTTGGAGAGACGGCTCCGTGGTTAAGATTGCTCTTCCAGAGGACCTGGGTTCAGTTCCCAGGACCCACATGGCAGATCACAGCTGTCTGTAACTCTAGTTCAGGGGATCTGACATTCCCACAAATACATGCAGGTAAGACACCAATGCACATAGAATAAGAATACATAAATTTATTAATATTAATAATAATCATCATATTGTTGTTGTTGTTGTTTTCAAGGCAGAGTTTCTCTGTGTAGCCTTCGCTATCCTGGAATATTCTCTGTAGACCAGGCTGGCCTTGAACCCACAGAGATGCACCTGCCTCTGCATCCCACCTCCTGGGATTTAAAGGTCTGTGCCACCACACTCGGCTCAATTTTCTTTTCTTTTCCTTTTTTAATGGTTTATACACAGGGCAGTGGGGTGCAAGTCTTTACTTCCAGCACTCAGGAGGCAGAGGCAGGCAGATCTTTGAGTTCAAAGCCAGCTTGGTCTACACAGAGTGAGTTTGAGGACAGCCAGGACTACATAGAGAAACTCTGTCTTTAAAAAAATTATTTGGGCTGGGCGCAGTGGCGCACGCCTTTAATCCTAGCACTTGGGAGGCAGAGGCAGGTGGATCTCCGTGAGTTCAAGGCCAGCCTGGTCTACAAAGTGAGTCTAGGACAGCCAAGGCTACAACAGAGAAACCCTTTCTGGAAAAAAAATAATAAATAAATTAATTAATTAAAATTAGGTAATTTGGGATGCATTAGGTGATACAATGTGGACAATAGATTCACCTGAACCTCGACCATAAAAAGGTAACTGCGTTAACATCTCCTCACTATCTTCCAGCCCCTCAGTGCGACTCTGTGCTTGTTCAACTCTTAGGTTGCTAGGAGTCTTTGAACTGTGGGTGGAAATTTGTCATCAATTCAAGGAAAATCCAAACTGATATTTCTTGGGAGAACATCCTCCTTTTCGCTTCCTTCTTATCTTCTGGCCTCAGAGCTAATCTCCTGCCTCAGCCTCCTAAATACCCGAGACAACAGGTGTATGTCGCGGCCCCTGTCTTTTTGTGCATGCAGATTCCATTGTTAGAAGTTTAGCTTCAATGAAGAGTTGCATCCCACCCTTGTCTCGTGTGTGTGTGTGTGTGTGTGTGTGTGTGTGTGTGTGTGTCCAAGTGTGCATGTGCATATAGCTGTACAGAGATCTGAACTAGATGTCTTCCTTCTTCTTTTTTCTTTTTTTCTTTTCTTTTCTTTGTGTGTGTGTGTGTGTGTGTGTGTGTGTGTGTGTGTGTGTGTGTTTCGAGACAGGGTTTCTCTGTGTAGCCTTGGCTGTCCTGGACTCGCTTTGTAGACCAGGCTGGCCTTGAACTCACAGCGATCTGCCTGCCTCTGCCTCCGAGTGCTGGGACTAAAGGCGTGCGCCACCACGCCCGGCTCCTGGATGTTTCTCTTGTTTACTCTCCACCTTACTTTTTGAGGCCGGGTCTCTTACTGGCTTGACTAGACTGTGAGCAGGTTCTAGGGATCTGCCTGTGTTGCCCTTGCCAGTGCTGAGACTATAGGTATGTGCAGCTGTGCCCAGCTTCTCCTCCCCCCCCAACCCCCTGCTTCACACACACACACACACACACACACACACACACACACACACACACACACACACACACACAAGACAGGATCTCTCTGTGTAGCCCTGGCTGTCCTGGACTCACTTTGCAGACCAAGCTGGCCTTGAACTCACAGAGGTCCGCCTGCCTCTGCCTCCCGAGTAAGGCGTGCGCCACCACGTCGACTGTGCCCAGCTTTTTTTTTACACGGGTGCTGCAGATGGTGCCCTGGTCCCTTCAGGTGTCCGTTAAGAGCTCTACCAGCTGGATCACTTCCTTGGCCACTACTTGGGGTTTCCTTAATACTAGGAAGCCCTGATGTTTCTAAGCTTAGTGTTTATGTCTTTGCCTCAGGCTGCTGTCGTGTGTGTGTGGGGGGGGGGGTGTCTGTGTGTGTGTGTCTGTCTGTCTGTCTGTGTGTGTGTGTGTCTGTCTGTGTGTGTCTGTGTGTGTGTGTGTGTGTGTTGTGCACTTTCAGCCTTGGCTCTCTGGAGGAACGCTGAGGCACTTTCTGCTGCTGCTGCTGCTGTTCCTGCGGCTCTGTTGAGAGGCGCTGTCCCTTTGCTCCTCCAGCAGTCTTCTCATTCTTAGAATTCCTCCTCCCAGGAGTGGACAGACCTTCTTGGCCCTGGATTCATGCGAGGAACTTGGTTCGAGGGCCTCACTTTGGGCCACCCAGGCCCACCTGAGTTACTGCAGGCCGATGCTAGCCCTGGCCGCTTCTTCGGGATTTAAATTTTCCTTTATTCCCACACGTTATACCGTGCAATGCACTCAGAGGCTTTTCATTTCTCACTCAGTGTCATCCACTATTTCTGTGCTCTCATTGCAGGCATAGAGGTTCCTCAGCCTAGTGTGGTGCTGTTATTGTCAGACTTTTTTTTTTTTCCCCAAGACATGGTTTCTCTGTGTAGCCTTGACTATCCTGGACTCACTTTGTAGACCAGGCTGGCCTCGGACTCACAGAGATCTACCTGCCTCTGCCTCCCTGAGTGCTGAGATTACAGGCGTGCGCCACCACACCCGGCTTGCAGCAAACTCTCCTAACCATCGAGTCATCCCTCTGCCATCTCAGAGCCCAACCCGGATAATTTTTAATGATGCTAATATTTTTACATGACATCTAACTTCATATGTGTTGCAGCGTGAGCTGGTGCTTTGTAATGTAATTGTTAATTGTTTGTGCCTCCCCCCGCCCCAACCCCAGATCGTTACTGTTCTACGAACAAACCCTCAGGAATACCAAGTGATGCTCTTGCCTCCAAATTATCCCAATAAATGCCTACACCCGGGCACGGCAGAAGAATGATGGAGCTAAGTTTGCAGGCTTGGGAGAGCAGAGGATCATGGGAGAGGAAGAGAAGAGACAGGAGAGAAGGAAGGAGAAAGGAGAGATGGCCACAGATTAGCGCGAACTAGAAGGGTGTGGCTGGGAAGAGCTTGCTCTGAGGATTGGTATGGTGGGGAGAAGTAGCTGAAATGCAGACATGTGCAAGTGTTTATGGGAATTTTGGATGGGGTGTGTGACTGGGAGATAACAAAGTAGCATAGCTGGTTAAGATCTGCCCAGCCCAGGTGTATAAGGCATATTAAAAATCTAACAGGTAGCGCTGGGCATGGTGCCGCACGTCTGTAAATCCCAGCACTAGGGGAGGCAGATGCAGGTGGATCGCTGTGAGTTCCAGGCAGTAGGATTCAGAGGCTGAAAACATTCTAGGCCCAGGTTAGATGGTATGCAGACTAGAAGCTTCCAGGACTAGGTCTAGGCTAGCAGAAGGAGACAACAACCGGACAAGGAGAGTGAAATTACTTTTGCATAACTGCCATAATAATTATATGAAATAATAGTAGACACTAATGCCACTCTACAACACATATGTATATGACTATGAACTCACTGTAACAGGCAATGGCTGAGAATCGGGTGTTGGGTCAAGGAAAAAGATTCTCTGGAAAGCCAGCAAGCTGACAGATGGTGGCTGTCACCAACCAAGGCTATCTTCTGTAGGGTCGTAAATACAATCTAATAGGGGAGTTGGGAATTATGTCAAGTGGGTGGGTACCAGGATAGTCTTTGGAATATCCGAGAGGAATGAGACGCCTAAGAGAGTGAGTTGATTGTAAAAATAAAGGCTTTTTCTATTCCTGTTCTAGCTCCCAAATAATAAGACAAAGACCTGGTACATTTATTAACAAGCCTTAGAGCACTACAGCTGGGCAGATACCGGTCTATTATAACCCGTAGGTACTGGCATGGCTAATTCTCAGCCATGTGCACATGCTGCTTGCCATCTAGTCTCTCTTTGCTGCTCCTGATCCACATTTGTCCTCGTGGTGACTCCTCACAGCTCATCACTCCTGCTAGCCCAGTGGTCACTACCTCTTCCTCCTCTTCCTCCTCCTTTTCCTCCTCCTCCTCTCCCTCCTCCTTTTCTTCCTTTCTCTTCTTCCTCTTCCTCTTCTCTTCCTCCTCCTTCTCCTCCTCCTGTTCCTTATCCTCTTCCTCTGCCTTTTCTCCTCCTCTTCCTCCTTCTCTTCCTTTCTCTTTTTCTTCCTCTTCTCCTCCTCCTCTTCCTCTCCTTCCTCCTCCTCTCCCTCCTTCGCTTCCTCCTCTTCCTTTCTCTTCTTCCTCTTCTCCTCCTCTTCCTCTTCTTCCTTCTTCTCCTCTTTCTTCTCCTCCTCCTCCTTTCTTTGTCATCTTCTTCCTTGTCTTCTTTTTCCTCCTCCTCTCTCTCCTCCTCTTCCTCTTCCTCTCCCTCCTCCTCCTCCCTCCAATCCCCAGATTGGGAAAGGAAGTCCCACCTACCATCTCCCGTTCTTCTTTATTAATCAATCAGAGATAAATGGGGAGTGATTTTTACACAACACTGAGACCGGAGATTCCTCAACAGCAATGACAATGCCGGGAACTGTTAGCATTTCGCTCACTGCCAGTTCAGCAAATAACCGAATATACTGAGACCACCTTAATACAACGCCAGCCCACAATTCCTACCTCCTAATGGCCTCTTAGCCACTATTGATACCTAATGAGGCCTCTGGATGTTTGCAATGAAGCTGATGTAACAAACCTGGCCAGAGATCTTCAAGCACACAAAGACTTGCCCATGTTTTAGGCAGCCCAGGAACAGCTGTGTGTGTCCACAGCCTGGGAGCAGTAGACTGAGCCAGAGTCTAGCTCTATATCAGCCTCGCTGCCTAGGTTTTGTAAGTGTGCCCCACGATGTTCTTGGGGGTTCTCAGAGCACATCCTCGTCAAGAAGAAGCACGCCTTGGTTTTTTTTGGTTTTGTTTTGTTTGTGTTTGTGTGTGTGTGTTTGTTTTTCATTATCTTAAACCAATTTTAATCTGTATTACTCGTCTTTGCAGCTCTCTCTCTCTCTCTCTCTCTTTTTGTTTTTTGTTTTTTGTTTTTTGTTTTTCCAGACAGGGTTTCTCTGTGTACCCTTGGCTGTCCTGGACTCACTTGTAGACCAGGCTGGCCTCGAACTCACAGAGATCCACCTGCCTCTGCCTCCCAAGTACCAGGATTAAAGGCGTGCACCACCACCGCCCGGCTGCCGCTCTCTCTTAATGAACATTCAATGTACAAAATAATGAGTTTGCTGTCCTGGAACTAGCTCTGGAGACCAGGCTGGCCTTGAACTCAGAGATCCACCCGCTTCTGCCTCCCAAGTGCTGGGATTAAAGGTGTGCGCCACCACTCCCTGGCTGGCTTGTTCTTATACATACTGCTTTGGATGTGTAAATGGTTAAGGTAGGGGTAGGGGTGGTGAGATGTGCAGGTCAGAACTTGATTCCTGGTGTCTTCTTCAATCACTCTCCACCTTCTTTTTTGAACAGGGCCTGTCCCTTAGCCTGGAGTTGGCCACCAAGTCCCAGGGACCCTTTGCGTCCCCCCAACCCCTTCCACCATAAGTACTGGCTCACAGGTACCTGCTGCCGCACCCGGTGTCTTACACGGATACTGGGTCCAACTTCCGGTCTTCCCGACCACACAGGAAGCACTTTGACAACGGAGCCAAGTCCCCAACCCCTTTGTGCATTTTATTTCTTTTCAGCCCCTCAGAGCCCTCGGCTTCTGGCTCCTCAGCACCGCCTTGCAACAACTGCTCTGCACTGATGGCTTTGCTGTGTTGCACAGAGGAGAGGGAAAGGCTTTGCCCTGCTGAGGAAGAAGGATCCTAGGAGGTTTAGCAGCTCTCTCCCTGCAGCCCACAGTCCTCTGTGTGAAAGCTCCCAGAAACATGGCGGTGGAGCCTCAAAGCCAGAAAGCTGTCCTCCCAGACTACAAGTGGCCACAGCAGTAACACCAAAGGCTGTGAGCTGCCCCTGCCTCCCAAGGACAGCTTCTTCATAGCCTTGTCTCTTGCCTCTCACTGCTCATGAAACTCTAAACATCTCTTCATGAGTTCCACCCTCACCTGACACCTCCACATCTCTACTGCCTTAGCATCTCTCTCCCTGTACTGGAAGTGTGGTTCACTCAGCCAAAAAAAGAAAAAAAAAAATTCTCTCTTTTTGCGGTTGTTGGTAGTAGTAGTGCTGGGCTCAAACCCAGAGCCATATACATCTTAGGGGGTTGATGTACCGCTTACCACTGAGCCACGCCCCCAGCCCCTCACTGGGGGATTCTAGGCAGGGGCTCTACCACTGAGCCACACCCCAGCCCCTCACTGGGGGATTCTAGGCAGGGGCTCTACCACTGAGCCACACCCCAGCCCCTCACTGGGGGACTCTAGGCAGAGGCTCTGCCAATGAGCCACACCCCAGCCCCTCACTGGGGGATTCTAGGCAGGGGCTCTACCACTGAGCCACACCCAAGCCCCTCACTGGGAGATTCTAGGCAGGGGCTCTACCACTGAGCCACACCCCAGCCCCTCACTGGGGGATTCTAGGCAGGGGCTCTACCACTGAGCCACACCCCAGCCCCTCACTGGGGGATTCTAGGCAGGGGCTCTACCACTGAGCCACACCCCAGCCCCTCACTGGGGGATTCTAGGCAGGTGCTCTACCACTGAGCCACACCCCAGCCCCTCAGTGGGGGATTCTAGGCAGGGGCTCTACCACTGAGCCACACCCCAGCCCCTCAGTGGGGGATTCTAGGCAGGTGCTCTACCACTGAGCCACACCCCAGCCCCTCAGTGGGGGATTCTAGGCAGGGGCTCTACCACTGAGCCACACCCCAGCCCCTCAATGAGGGATTCTAGGCAGGGGCTCTACCACTGAGCCACACTCTCAGTAGCAGAATCTAGTCCCAGATGCTACTGCTGAATATATTCTCAGCCCTTTTCTGCTTTATTTTGCTAGAGAACTAAAACCCCAAGCCAGATTTTAAAGGTGACCGGTCCTGCCTCCGGGCTGTCTGACATAGAAGGTGGTTTGGTTACTCGGTCCCTCGCTAGGAGGGGAGCCTGCGGCCATTCTCCTCAAGGCTCTCCCATGTAGCTAGTGCGTCATACCAAGACTGAATCCAAGGCTCACTCTACAGGACCGCCTCCTTTGCGCTGGTCATTTTATTCTTCACGCTGACAAGATGCCTGTGAGGAGCCACTGAAGGAGGAGGGGTTGATTTTGGCTCTTGGTTTCAGAGAGCCATTGTAAATCATAGGGTTGCAGCGGGGGTGGGAGGGTGGTGGCCAGGGCGGGGAAGCATGGCAGAGTAGCTTGGACCACACGGGGGTGGCGTGCTGCAGCTTCTCCGCACATGTTGGTGGTTCTAGAAGCAGGAAACAATAAATAAATAAATGAAATCCACAAGAACTTCATGTGCCAACTTGTTTGTTCTGATATGCTTTTTTTTTTTTTTTTTTTTGGAGACAGAGTTTCTCTGTGTAGCCTTGGCTGTCCCCTATGCCCTTTGTAGACCAGGCTGGCCTCGAACTCACAGCGATCTGCCTGCCTCTGCTTCCCGAGTGCCGGGATTAAAGGCGTGCACCACCACACCCCGCAGATATACACTTGTCTTTCTGCAAATCTTCTGTTGGGATTGTGAAGTGTAATTTAAGACAGATGTAATGGTGCACACCTTTAATCCCAACACTCAGCAGGCAGAGGCAGGATCTCCATGAGTTCAAGGCCAGCCTCGTCTACGTAACATGTTCTAGGACATCACTGGCTGTCTTGAAAAAACAAAGTGTAATTTTAACTATATTTTCTCCTGTAATCGCAGCACTCCAGAGGCAGAGGCAGGTGGCTCTCTGTGAGTTCGAGGCCAGCCTGGTCTACAGAGTCAGTTCCAGGACAGCTAAGGCTACACAGAGAGACCCTGTCTCAAAAGCCAAAACAAAACAAAGCAACATATTTTTTTGGAAATGTATTTAATTGAAAAGTAATGCAGTCAAGGGTGGCGGTGCACACCTTTCATCTCAGCACTCCGGAGGCAGAGGCAGGTCTCTGGGAGTCCGAGGCCAGCCTGGACTACAAAGCAAGTACCAGGACAGCCGGGGCTAATACACAAAGAGGCCCCGTCTCCAAATAAACAAAAACAAAACAAACAAACCAACAAACAAAAAAAGGCTGGGTAAGGTGGCAGCCTTGGGACACAGAGGTAGGTGGGCCGCTGTGAGTTTGAGGCCAGCCTGGTCTACAAAGTGAGCCCAAGTAGCTCACAACTGCAATGGGCAGGATTTTCATATTTCTGTACTCTTGTTCTCTGTGCACTACGGAAGTGAAGGATACAGATGAGATGAGGGAGAAGGGACAAAGAAGTGGTTGATGGGTAAAGGGCTGCAGCTGATGGCTGAAAGGAATGTACTAATGTTCTCCAGCACGCTACGACAGCCAAGTTTATAGCAATGAACCAAATATCTCAAAATAGTGAGCAACGCGAGTGCTCCCAACACAGGGGCGATGAACGTCTGCTTTGAGGTGACGGGTGTGCCAACCGTCCTCATCTGACAATTACACACACCCTGGAATGTGTGGAGGAAGGTCACAGGACACCCCGTAAATACAAATACTCACTATGAAGAGCTTAAAAGCTGTTTAGTGAACATTTTTCTCTCAGTGCTGAAAATTGAATCCAGGGCCTCCTGAAGGCTAAGCACATGCGGTACCACTAAGCTACATCTCGATCCCCTAAAAAAAAAAAAATTGAACTTAGTGCTAAGGACTCTGTAATCCGCTGTAATCCGCTGTCTATGCTTACTGTTTATTTCTTGGTACTGAGTATTGGAGCTAAGGCTTTGCCTGTATTAAACACATACTTTAGCACTGAGTTACACTCTCAGCCTCTCACTGGGGGATTCTAGGCAGGGGCTCTACCACTGAGCCTCACCCCCAGCCCCTCACTGGGTGATTCTGGGCAGGTGCTCTACCACTGAACTACACCCCAGCCCGTCACTGGGGGATTCTGGGCAAGTTCTCTACCACTGAGACACACTCCAGCCCCTCACTGGGGGATTCTAGGCAGGGGCTCTACCACTGAGCCACACCCCAGCCCCTCACTTGAGGATTCTGGGCAGGGGCTCTACCACTGAGTCACAGACCCAGCCCCTCACTGGGGGATTCTAGGCAGGGGCTCTACCACTGAGCCACTCCTCCAGCCCCTCACTGGGGGATTCTAGGCAGGGGCTCCACCACTGAGTCACACTCCAGGCCCTCACTGCATGATTCTGGGCAGGTGCTCTATCACTGAGCTATACCCCAGCCCCTCACTGGGGGATTCTAGGCCTGGGCTCCACCACTGAGCCACACCCCAGCCCTTCACTGGGGGATTCTAGGCAGGTACACTACCACTGAGCCACACCCCAACCCCTCACTAGGGGATTCTAGGCAGGGGCTCTGCCACTGAGCCACACCCCAGCCCCTCACTGGGGTAGTCTAGGCAGGGGCTCTACCACTGATTCACACCCCAGCCCCTCACTGGGGGAGTCTAGGTAGGCGCTTTACCACTGAGTCACACCCCCAGCCCCTCACTGGGGGATTCTAGGCAGGTGGTCTTCTGGAAAGCTACATCTCCAGGCTTTTTTTCACTTTTTATTTTGAGACAAGGTCTTACTTGGTTGCTCCCACTGGCCTTGAAATACCTCTATAGCCCAGCCAGGCCTTGAATTTGTTGTCCTTCTGCTCCAGCCTTTCTAGTAGATGGACAACAAGCCAAGTCCAATTTATGCTTGCTCTGTTCTCCGAGCTCTCACTCTTTCCCCCCTGGCCCTTCAGTGCAGACTTGTTTATGGTCCTGAGTCGGGGTGGGGGTGGGGTGGGGCCCAGCTGGGTTGGACCAGAGTAGAGCTGGCAACCTGAGGAAGTGGAGCAAACCTGCGGGGAAAGCAGATCAGCAGGAAAGTAGGGAGGCTGGAGAAGGACTACGAGGTTGGAGGCAGCTATTACCCAGGGGACTTGCAGAATCCGTGTTGGAGCCACCGCAGGGTGAGGAAGGTGGCTGAGGCTTTTATAGAAGGGTGCGCAGCTATTTTAAGGATTCAGGAGTCCTGTTTCTCACAGGTTGCTGAGATACAACCAGGATGGAAGGATAACGGACCGGGCCATGAGGTGTTAGGTTAGGACCGGAAGCACTTGTATGGCTCCATCATTTTCTGTAAACATGAGCATACAGAAATAAGCCAGGCGTAGTGGCGCACGCCTTTAGTCCCAGCACTCGGAGGCAGAGGCAGGTGGTGGAGGGGCCAGGAAGCAATATTGATGTTGAACCAAGGTATCAATATCAAATCTCTATGTGTGTTCTGTAGCTGTGTGGCCCCTTGTAGGGTCCAGCTTGACTCAAGGCCGGCCAACTTATGCTGAGGGTCCAGCTGTATCTAAAAATATTCCACTACCCCTACCCCTGGAATGTACTTACCCCTCCTAGCTAGCCTGCTAAATTCTGCTTTCACAAAAAGATATAAAAAGCACTTGTGCCTGCTTTTGGGGGTCGGCAGCTTGAAAGAGCTTGTCAGACCTCGATGAGCATCGACTCAATAAAATTCCTGTGTGTATTGCATCGACATCAGACTCTGGTTCTCTCTCTCTCTCTGGGGACTCCAGGGATAGACTACAGATCTCTCTGGAGGTCTCAGTCTTACAGTGGATGGCTGTGAGTTCGAGGCCAGCCTGGTCTACAAAGTGAGTCTAGGACAGCCAGAGCTACATACAGAGAAACTCTGTCTTCAAACACCAAAAAACAAACAAACAAACAAAACCAGAAAACCAAAACAACAAAGAACAAATCAAATAAACCCAGAAATAAACGTGTACAAAATCACAAGCACATGTGTGTACACACACTGGGATAGTCCCACCGGGAACTGACACCCTGGCAGCCACGAGCCTGTCTCTAGGTGCCTGAATAGTGTTTTCGAGCAAGACAGATGCAAGTTTATCCGAAGTGGGACAGCTTCTGAGGCCGGTCAAAACAATTCAAACTAAAGATCGAAACAGTTGTGTGTCAGTAAGCAAGGAAGAAGCCAGAAGCTCCACGGGTGCCATAGTGCACCTGTGTTCACATACACGCTAAACAGAAATTAAAATAAGCTCAAAACGGTACGGCACTGAAACCTACGACTTTGGTATGGTTTTATGTATCCATTGGAATAAAAATTGAAAATCAACGAGAACAGTTCATCAGATTATTTTACGCCAGTGTTACCCATGTTTGTTTCCAGTTCTTTCCTGTCCTTTCTCCCCATCTTTCCCCATCTCAGTGACTGTTCTTTCCGGGACATTTTTGTTGGTCTTTCCAGGCTCCGCTGGCACCTTTTGTTATTTATTTATTTACTTACTTATTTATATTTATATGTATTTATTTACTTGTTTATTTTTATTTATTTATTTACTTACTTATTTCTCCCTGGAGCGCAGATTGTCCATGAATTCATTACGTAGCAGAGGATGCTCTTGATCGGCTAACTCTCCTGCCTGTGCCTCCAGGGTGCTGGGGTGACAAGCTCGTGCCGCCATACGTAGGTTTATGTGATGTTTGGGTCAGAACCAGGGTTGTCGCGCCTACTGCTCAGGTACTTACCAACTAAGCACCCCAATCTCAGCCCCCCAAGGCCTCCCCCCACCCCCGACTTCCTCAGTCCTGAGTGCCCCCAGCTCTTCCTTCTCTTCCTCCTACCCATTAATTCCTTTGACGACCTCATCAGTTTTGGCTTGAAAGGTCACTGGGCCACCAGTGACATTCCACCTCGTCTCTCGTGGCCTCCCTCCCTGGGTGTGTACTGCCCCGGCAGCTTTTCCACTCCTCTGCCTAACAGGCACCTCAACCCAACACGCTCCCAGCGCAGCCTGCGGACCTCTCCATCTTGTTTGCCGTCCACAGTCCCAGCAAAAGGATTTCCACTCTTGCTTCCTTTAAGCAGGAAGCTTGAAGTCACCATAGACACCTCTGGTCCTCACATCTCACTTCCGGACAGGTAGAAGATAATTGGCTTATTTATTTATTTATTTATTTTTAAGATTTATTTTATTTCATTTTATGTCCGTTGGTGTTTGGCCTGCACGTATGTCTCAGTAGGGGCATCAGATCCACTGAAACTGGAGTTACAGATGGTTGTGAGCCGCCATGTGGGTGCTAGGAATTGAAACCTCGGTCCTCTGGAAGAACAGCCAAAGCTCTTAACCACTGAGCCATCTCTCCAGCCCCGGATGTTGGCTTCTTTCTTCAGAGTGCATATGCTGACAGTAACCTCCTCCCACCACCTCTCTGGCCCCTACTCTACTCCAAGCCACCTCCAGCTCTCCTCTGGGCCTTCATCGTGGCGTCCAGCTATGCTCCCCGTCTCTCCCCCTGTCCCTTCAGTCTGTCACTCAGCTCCTGTCTGCCACTCAGCAGCAGTTGAGAGGGATGCTGCAGCAGCCAATGTTTAGCCAAGCCTTTGAACGCAAGTAATTCGCTTGGGACGCTTCCTAGGTGTACGTAGGGAAAACACCACAGGGAAGGAAGGAAGCCAACACAAGCCATGCTTAAGTGAGGTACCATGTGGGCTTGAGTCCCCCACCAGGGGCCATCTGAGCATGGCTCCCGCTGACAAATGCAAGAGGCAAGAAGATACCTAGGCCTTCCTACCCTACCTGAACTCCACATTGTCTGGCCATGATGCCCAGGGGGCTTAGCGCCCTCACCTGACCCACACTCAGATCTCCTCCCTTTCCATGATATTCCATAGGGCATATTCCAGAGTGACCATGAACCAAAGCCTGCGGAACCATGAACCTTCAAAACAACAAAACAAAACAAAACAAAACAAAAAACCCTTTCTTTTCTTCAAGTTGTTCTCTGAAGTATTTTGGTCCACAGGGACACAAAGTGGAACCAAAACACCAGCCTTGCCTTTGGGGGATCTTTATTTAAATGTTACCGCTCCAGTAAGGACTTGGTAAAAGGAACATGATGCCTTTCAAAAAGGACAATCAAAAGACCGGAGAGATGACTCATGCTATGCAAGCATGAAGATCTGAGTTCGAATCCCCAGAACCTACAGAAAACTTGGGGTGGAGTAGGCATGCACATGCATTCTGAGTGTCCCCATGGCACGACAGAAGGTGGAGGCAGGAGAATGCCCGGAAGCTAGAGAGCCAACCAGGCTGGAGAACAAAGCAGTGAACAGCCAAGAGACTGTGTCTCAAACAAGACGGGAAGCAAAGAGCGATTCGACCTCTATAGGCGTGCTAGAACTTACACAGATGAACACGTATCATCACATGTACATCATACACACACACACACACACACACACACACACACACACACACACAGACTAAAGCACTATTTCCAAAGTCACAGGGCAACCTGAGAGGTAATGAGAGGCCACAGGGGCTGATACAGCCAGGCACAGTTGCCATGCTTACTCCATCAGAGTGATAGAAGGGCATGGTCTCAGAACCAGCAAGCCTGTGGGAGAGCCTCCTGCTGAAGCGGACGGGAGCCTTTGGAGGAGGGATGAAAGATACTGACCTCACTGCCTTCTGCCCTCCAGTCTCCCAAGTGCGTTTCCCACCCGTGCTGGGGCCGAGGAGAGGCCGGAAGGCAAGGAAGCAAGGAGCCAGCGGGTAAGGAAGTCCCTTTACTCTGTTTGTGCTGTCAGCCTCCAGGCACCAGGCAGGAAGCGAGGGCGAATAAAAGATGTGTGTCCCCCCCCCCCTCCCATGACCACGCCGCCGAATAGCAATGTACACGCACACGCTTAACCACCTTCCTGCTCCATTTTACCCCTCAGCAGTTAGCAGGGCGTAGCCTATGGCTCATTTGACTTTTCTGTTTGTTTAGTTCCCATCTCGGTCTCTTGAGGTATGAATACTACAAGGGTGGGGATATTGTTATTTGTTTGTTTTGTTTTCATTCTCTGTTGTACCCCAAGAAGGGCCTTCATGGGTACTCGGAGCTTGGCATATGCACAGCTAAGATTCGTTCTTTTAAAGAGATCTGTCTACTTGTCTGTTTTTAAATCTATGTGTACGCATATGCATTTCTGTGCGCCACGCTCACGCGGGTGCCCAGGGAGACCAAGAGAGGACATCGGATCCCATGCGATTGGAGTTACAGGTGGTTGTGAGCTGGTAAGTTGGTCCTGGGACCCAAACGCTGATTCCTTCCAAGAGTGGTATATGTGTGCTCTTTACAGCTGAGTCATCTCTCCAACCCCTTAACATTTCCACTGGAGGATGGAGGAGGACTAGCTCAGGGGTTAAAAGTGCAAGCCACCCTTGCAGAGGACCTGACTTTGCTTCCTAGCACTCACGCCACTGGGCTCACACCGCCTATAACTCCAGTTCTGGGAGGAATCCAACGTCTTCTTCTGGCCTCTGTGGGAACCTGCACACCCATGACATATGCAGACACACATAAATAAAAGTAAATCTCAAAAAGGGTTTCTTGTCTTTTTCTTTTTCTTTTCAGTCCTGGGGATGGAACCCAGGGCCTTTCATATACTAGGCAAGTACTCCACCACTGAACTGTATTCCCCGGCCACCATCATCACCACCCTCATCAACATCACCACCACCACCACCATCACCACCATCACCACCACCATCACCACCATCACCACCACCATCATCACCACCACCATCATCACCACCATCATCATCACCACCACCATCACCACCACCACCACCATCACCACCATCACCACCACCACCACCATCACCACCACCATCACCACCATCATCACCATCACCACCACCACCACCATCACCACCACCATCACCATCACCACCACCACCATCACCACCACCATCACCACCATCATCACCATCACTACCACCATCACCACCACCACCACCATCACCACCATCACCACCACCATCACCATCACCACCATCACCACCATCACCACCACCACCATCACCACCACCATCACCACCACCACCACCACCATCACCACCATCACCACCATCACCACCATCACCATCACCACCACCACCACCATCACCACCATCACCACCATCACCACCATCACCATCACCACCACCATCACCATCACCACCACCACCACCACCACCATCACCACCACCACCACCACCATCATCACCATCACCACCTGCTGAGCCACCTCACAAGCCCTTGTTACAACTGTTTTTTCTATATGCACATTCCCTGAGTAAATGGGACTTTTTTTTTTCTTCTGGCTTTAAGTTTGTTCTTTGATTTTGAGACAGGGTCTTATTGTGTAGCTCAGACTGGTCTCAAACTCTCTCTGTCGTCTAGGCTAGCCTTAGACTCCCTCTGTAGCCCAGGCTAGCCTCCGGCCTCATGCTCTTTAATTCTGGGATTGCAGGTGTGCCTGACCATGCCCAGCCAAATGAGACTATTACATGCTCTTTCCCCGTGGGTGGGGAGAGGCTGGGGTCGGTGTATAGACTGAAGGAGCCAGTCACTCGTGTCACCCAGATGGCTCAGAGCCTAAGCCTCCATCAAGTCTCTTCTAGGCCACTGGCCCTGTGTCTGCCTGCCTGATACAGACCCTAAATATACATGAAGAGTGAACATACCCCCCTCAGCAACTTCTACCTCATAAAAATTTCATCTCTCCTGTTTTGGGGATACCAGGGAGACCCTCCCTACTCCTATCTTTGACTTCTATAAATGAAAGGTGGAATTTATTTATGTGTATATGATTTGTGTCTGTTTGTTTGTTTAAATTAGTCCTCTACCATGGGGTGCCCACGGGGGGAGGTGACATATCTACAACATAACCCTACCCCTAAGGCTCAAGGGAAAGCACAGAGAGGGATAGCCGCAGAGAAGTGGGATGAGCCAGAGGACCAAGACGCCTGGTTTGAAGCGGTGACTTCTAGACCTGACGGAGAAGCCACATCTGTGGAAGTTCAACAATGCGGCTGCCTAAACAGCAACAGCGTGTTCCACGTGCTCACAGCGATAGCTCCTAGGTGGGCGCTACAGACAGAGGCGCGCAGAGCCAGTTTTCTCTAAGGATGAGCCCCGTCCCAGGTGACCAGCCCCAAGCATGCATGAGCGACACTAAATGGACTCTTGTGTGTGTGAAACAATACTGGCTAAAGAAGAGGTCCTGAAGCTGGGCACAGTGCCGCACGCCTACAATCCCAGCACCTAGAGAGGCGGAGGCAGGAAGATCTCTTGTGAGTTTGACTTCGAGGCCAGCCTGGTCTACAAAGAGAATCCAGGACAGCCAGGGTTACACAGAGAAATCTTGTCTCAGGAAAAGAAAGAGAAGAAGAAGAAGAGGAGGAGGAGGAGGAAGAGGAGGAGGAGCAAGAGGAGGAGGAGGAAGAGGAGGAGGAAGAGGAGGAGGAGCAGCAGGAGGAGGGCAGGGAGAGGAGGAGGAAGAGGAGGAGGAGGAAGAGGGAGGTCACGAGAGCTGGAGCCTTGGGTTGGTAGTCAAGAGCACTGGCTACTCTTTCAGAGGACCTAAGTTCAATTCCCCAACACCCACATTTTGGCTAATAACTGTGTATAACTCCAGTCACAGATGGATTTACCCATCGCCCTCTTCTGGCCTCCATGGAAGCTACACACACATGATATACACCCATACATGCAGGCAGAACATTCATGCACATAAAATCAAATAGGTCATAAATTTGAGTTGGAGGAAGACATGGGAGGAGCTGCAGAGGGACAGGGAGGGTGGAAATCATGTAAATACAAGAACCATATATGAAATTCTAAAAAAAAAAAAAAAGCAAAACCAAAAACTAAACAAGATGAATTGTGTCTTTCCAGTTCTTCCAAAAACAAACAAACAAAACAACAACAACAGCAAAACACGAACAAGCTACAAAGCCCTGGTAACTTCTCTTAGTGCCGGGCTGGTCAGTATTGCAGCTGGCACCTCCCCATGGTTGTGAGCCTCCCACATAGCCGGGAGGGGAGAGGGGGCTGGGAGGGGAGAGTGAAGGCAACTGAGAGAAAAGCTAGGCTGTGTCTGGAGGTGGCTTAATGCATTCCCCTCTGGGGCCTGGCTTTTCACATGGTCCCTCCGCCAGGCCATGGGAACTAGGGGAGGCCAATGGGAGGAGGAGGAGGGGGACAGGAGAGCGAGGTGTCACTCGAAACTTCTCCCTGATGTAAGATTAGTGCCAAGGCCAGTTCAGCCGCTCGGCTCGGGGTGGTGCCCGTCAGGATGAGCTATCCAAACCACCCTCTCCCCCTCCTTCTGGTCGCCGTCCAACAACCCTGCTCCCCAGCGTGGCTGCACACCTACAACATATGCACGGAGGTGGGGTCTTTCCCAGGTGTCCGGGGCGATGGGAGAGCCAAGGGGACAGAGGGAATAGGCAAGCCTTCTGCAAAGTCAGAGCACTCTAGAGGTGCCTGCCTGCGCCCGCTCCGCTTTACCCTGATCACAGCCGGTACCCCCTGAAACAACACCACAAGACTTGAGTTTGCAAGGCAGAGGAGGGAGAGGGATTGTGAGGAGAAGCCAGGCAGAGAACAAAGGAGGCTTTGCCTGAGAAGAGAGGGAGGCACCTTCCACTGAGGCCTCAGGGCCTGGGGAAGTGAGTCACTGGGCCTCCGGGTTGGACCCACCTCTGGGGGCTCCGTGGGACTGAAAACGTAGCCCAGCTGGCTAAGCACAGGCCCTGGGGTGCGGCAGGGGTTGTCAGTCTTTGGAGTTTATTGGGTGGGGTTTTCCCCAGCTTCCCTCAACCCCCCCCCTCCTTTCCCGCCCCCAGGACCTGGTGTGCGTCCAGCCCCAGGGCCTTGGCGACGGTTTTGTGCCTCATTAGACACAGCCAGGCGGAGCCCTGATGCCACTACAGCAGCCGCAGCCACCCCGGGGCGGTGGGCGTGGCCCCCTCCACCAACCCTCAGCGGGGACCTAGGTTCTATAGCCCTCCACAGAGCCATACTGTAACCCTCCGCCAGAGTGAGGCATCGGTGCCTTCCGAAGGTGGCGCCCTGTTGTTCCAGGCTGCCCCCTTTTTCTGCCCGCCCCCCACCCCACTCAGAGGATGGGAACTTGGAGATCTCGCTGCACGCCCCAGCTTCTTGCACAACCTTCTCCCAATTATTCTGGTGTAGTGTGTGGTAACAGGGCGAACATTCCAGGACCTTGTACTTACTCGTACAAATCTGCCTCCTGTTTGACTGCAGGGCCAGGCGTGTCTCCTTGGGCCCCGGGAAATGGGGGTGTGTTCGCGTCCAAGAAGGCGTGGCCCGCGTCCGCCGCGGGGGCAACCGCCCAGCCCAGCCCAGCCCTTCTTGCTGCGTTATTGCGTCCCATACCACACAGCCTCTTCGGGAGCGCTGGGCCTGATCCAGGACACAGAGGAGGATGCACTGGTGGCATCCTAGACACAGGTTTCGTGCAGCCAGCCTGCTTGGTCCTCAACAGGTCCAGTCAGGGACCTACAGGGCCTGTGTCCTTCTGTGGGCAGGTTCGGCATGGCCTGCAGGTCTTTGCCAGTGCAGGCTTTAACGCTTCTCCTGAAGTTTTTGTCCTAGTTTGTGATTTTTTTTCTTTTCTTTTCTTTCTTTCTTTCTTTCTTTTTTTTTTTTTTTTTTTTTTTTTTTTTTTTTTGTTCTGGCATGTTTTCTTTAGTAGAGTCAGGTGTCTTACTCTGTAGGCCCAAGCTGGCCTGAAACTCACTATGTAGCCTAGGCTGGCCTCGAACTCATGTCAACCTACCTGCCTCATCCTCCCAAGTGCTGGGATGACAGGTGTGAACTACCCCTCCCAGTGTGGTTTGTAATTTTTGTGTCAGGTGGATCCTAGGAGTCAGCCCCCAAGAGCAACTAGTATTCTTCTGTCACAGCTTTGGGTTGGGGACTGTTGTCCCCCACAGTCTCACAGATCACAAAGGGCGGCTGTCACATCCAGAGATTCTGATGGAAATACAGACAAAATTCCAAAATGGAGCCCATCTGGAGTCCCTCTTCTTGTGTGTTTGTTACCTGCTCCCTACTGCGGAGCCTGAGAGACCGTCATCCGGTCTACACAGTCATGTGATCTGGGGTCATCCGTGTTGGGTGGCATGACAGTCTTTTTTTTTTTAATGTTTGTTTTGTTTGTTTATTTATTATGTATGTAGTATTTCACCTGCATGTCAGAAGAGAGCATCAGATCACATTATAGATGGTTGTAAGCCACTATGTGGTTGCTGGGAATTGGACTCAGGTCCTCTGGAAGAGCAGTCAGTGCCCTTAACCTCTGAGCCATCTCTCCAGCCCGGCATGACAGTCTTAAACAGTACAATATGGTTCCTCTTCTGCGTCATCTGACAGCACCTCTGATAAACTACGGGGGAGTAACCCATGTGGATGAACAAGATGCCTTTCCCTTAGCCTCATGGTGGCCCCACTGGAAGGTGGGGGTAGAGGGTGTGGGAGGTAGGGGTGGGGGTCCCCACTACGTCTAGAAAGGCACAGCAACAGGAGCATGCTGGCATGGCTTATTCTTCTCCTCCTCCTCCTCCTTCTCACATGTAGGTACACCAGGAAGCAGAGAGAGAGAGAGAGAGAGAGAGAGAGAGAGAGAGAGAGAGTTGGGCTGTAAACAAGTGTTTGCCTATGATCATCAAGCCCATCACCCCCTCTCCAGGGACCCCCTTCTTCCGGTCAGGCCCCACCTCCTAAATAACCTTCACAAACATCACCAGCCACCTGGGAACCAAATGTTCCAACACATGAGCCTGTGCGAGCCATTTCACATCCAAACCCTCATAGGGGCCCCTGGCCCTGGAAGCTCACAGGGTCACGAGGGTGATGAGCCATCCAATGTTAAGGTCTGAGAGAGAGAGAGAGAGAGAGAGAGAGAGAGAGAGAGAGGATGATGAAATGCTCACTCAGCTCTTTTTCTTTGACCTGAAAACCTTTGGGTTTGTGTCCCTCTTGGGCCACCGTCAAAACGTTGATGCTTCCTAGAGAACAGCAGTGCCAAGCTTGCTCCTGGCAGGAGGAAACCCTGCAGGATATCAACACCTTGACCTTTGCCTTGTTCCACTCAGCCTCTCCCGAGTCCTTCAGAGAACACCCAAGTCACCATAGCGCTTTGGTTGTCAGGATGTCCTAGCAACAAGGGATCCTGGCAGGAGCCTTTCCCCAGGCCTCTCTGCCCCAGCTGGTGAATTTAGTAAATTTGACTTAAATGCAGCCGATAGATACTTTTCGTGTGAGCAGGTGCCCTTGGCTTTTCCTCAGATCCAGGTGAAGTAATGAGGTAAAGCGCAGGAATTTTCTCGGGTTTTCCTGCTGACCGGTAAAGCTTTGTCTTTGAAGGTCTCGTTGGATACTGACAACAAACCTTGGCCGGAAGGCGAGAGCAGCTTTTGATGAGCAGACACCTAGGAGGCTAAGGAGGGAAGACGCTAAGGAACATGCAGGTGGCACATGCCTGTGATTCCAGTGCTCTGGGAGGTAGAGGCAGGTGGATCGCTGTGAGTTCGAGGCCAGCCTGGTCTACAAAGCAAGTCCAGGACAGCCAAGGCTACAGAGAGAAACCCTGTCTTGAAAAAAAAAAAAAGGGGGGGGGGTGTTTGAGGCTAACCTGGGCTACTGAATGAGACCCTGTTTCAAAAGAAAAAAGCATTCATTTCTTTCTTCTCTCTCTCTTTCTCTCTCTGTCTGTCTCTGTCTCTCTCTCTCTCTCTCTCTCTCTCTCTCTCTCTCTCTCTCTCTCTCTCTCTCTCTCTCTCTCTCTCTCGTGTGTGTGTGTGTGTGTGTGTGTGTGTGTGTGTGTGTGTGTGTGTGTTCATATAGACCAGGCTGGCTTTGAACTCACAGACATCCTTCTGACTTTACCCTCTGAGCACTGAGGTGAAAGGCACATCTAACTACACTGAGTCCATCCCTTTGCTGTTAACAGTTGTTACAATCCCTCTCCACACCCACCCTCTCTCTGAGCAGGGTCTTTCTGGATGTCCCTGGCTGGCCTAGAACTGGACATGTAGACCAAGCCAGCAAGAAACTCACAAAGATCTGCCTTCTTCTACTTCTGGGTGCTAGAGTGAAAGGTGGATAACTTCATCCCTGGCCCTTTTACAAATATTTTTAAGTACATTCATTTGCAGATAGCCTAAAAACATGAAGCAGTTACCAGGGTTACCGGGTGTGGTTGGCGCACACCTTTAATTCCAGAACTTGGGAGGCAGAGGCAGGCAGATCTAAGTGACTTGGAGGCCAACCTGGTCTACAAAGTGAGTCCAGGACAACCAGGGCTACACAGTGAAACAAACAAACAAAAATAACAACAAAACAACTTGTGGCAGTGAACAGGCTCAATTTTGAGCCTGTGCAGTAACTCAGACTTTTCTCCTTTCTCTCTTTCTCTCTCTTTTTGGTTTTTCGAGACAGGGTTTGCTGTGTAGCTGTGTAGCCTTGGCCATCCCAGAGCTCACACTGTAGACCAGGCTGGCCCTGTTGAACTCACAGAGATCCGCCTGCCTCTGCCTCCCAAATGCTGGAATTAAAGGTGTGTGCCACCACCGCTGGGCATAAACCCAGATTTTTTCAATCTCATTGAGTTCTGCCCATCTTCAGAGGACTGGGCAAACCTCCAGGGGGTTGGGGGGGAACAAGCCCTCCCTCTACCTGCTTTGTAGAGTGAGGGGCATAAAGAAAGCCTGCCATGCCCTTGTCACACGTGACACAGCTTGGAGTGATTGTTATGCTTGCTTGTCAACTTGACACAGTCTAGAATCACGTAGGAAGAGAGTCTCAAAGAGGAATATTCTAGATTGGGTTGTCCTGCGGGCATGCCTGTGAAGGACTTTCTTAATTAGGTTAATTGAAGTGGAGAGGCCCCATCTTCCTATGTGGGTGGCACCGTTTCTAGGGCGGGGTCCTGCTCTGACTGAAGAGGAGACGTGAGTGAGCGCAGAATGGCCACACTGGCACCCTCTGGATCTGCTTGTGAGCATGGATTGGACAGAACCACTACCTTCAAGTTTGGGCTGCCTTGACCTCCCCACCGTAGTGGACGGTAACTGTGAGCCGTGAGTCAAATAGGTGGTTTCTCCCTTAAGTTGCGTTTGCCAGGAGTATTTTATCCTGGCAACAGGAGAGGAAACTTAAGACGGTCAGTCCCCTGTGGCGGCTGCTGGAGCGTTGTAGTGGAACAGCTCAAGTTCAGCCAGGCTCCGTGGCGCTCAAGTTCAGCAGGGCCTATGATCCTAGCAGCACTCAGGAGGGAGGCAGAGGCGAGTCTGTGAGGCTCTGGGCCTGTAGCTGTCCTCCAGAGCCCTGCATGGTTTGGTTCCTAGAGTCCTGACAATACTTTGATGATGCCTGTCTGTATGATCACTTAGTGAGCTAAAAAAGAAAAGAAAAGAAATAAAAGGAGGATGTGACTACTCTAAAGCATGGAGGGTTTTTTTTTTGTTTTGTTTTGTTTTTTATTATAAATATAAGGGAGAAACCAGGTGTGATGGCGTACGCCTTTAATCCCAGCACTCAGGAGGCAGAGGCTGGCGGATCACGGTGAGTTCGAGGCCAGCCTGCTCTACAGAGTGAGTCCAGGACAGCCAAGGCTACACAGAGAAACCCTGTCTCGAAAAAAAACCAAATAAATAAATAAATATAATGGAGAAAGCAGGCAGAGAGTAGAGCGTGTCCAGGTTACCATGGCCAGCAGACTAAAGCAGACCATGAGAGGAGAGAGGGGCCGGGAGAGCAAGAGCGGAGCCGCAGAGAGACCAAGAGACCTGTTGCAGCCCAAGTGGCGCCTTATATAGGGACCAGACTAGAAGGGAAGAGGAGGCAGAAACCCAGGCCCTAGGAGGGAGAGGCTTAGAATAGGGGGCAGGGGGTGAGAGGTGCTGGGAAAACGGCCACAGGTACTGAGTGAGGCTAGTCCTGAGTCTCTTTGAGTCCTGACAGGAGAAGCTTGCATCTTGTGTGGCCTGGTGTAACCTCCTGGGCCGCTACAAGTGTTTACCTGTCTCCGGACTCAGGATGGGCAGTGTGATGAGTTCGAACCACCCTGGCAAACAGACATCTCCAAAGAACACAGAGAAAGGATGGAGGCTCCGTTGAGGACCAAGTTCAAGGCTTCTCTTGACTCGGGGTTTAGTAGTCTGTATCCCTAGTTCTCAAAGGCTTGCTCTATCTGTTCCCTTTGTGGCTTGGATCACACACACACACACACACACACACACACACACACACACACTCACTCACTCACTCACATGCAGGTGCACACATATATATACACACACGCATACAGACACATGCACTCACACTCACATGCACACATGTGCACGCACACATACACACATGCACACAAACACTATTAGTTACTTTACTCATCACTGTGGCCTAATAGAAAGCAACTATTTTTGGCTCACATCAGGTATTGTCCATCATGGCTGGAAAGATACCCGGAGCAATGCAAGTTGACCACATGGTGGCTAGATACCAAGTCCTTAAAGCACCATAGGGAACAGTTCCAACACTGCAACCAGTTGGGCTCAAGTATTTAAATGGTTGTAGGAGCCCCTTCAGACTCACACTGTGACAGGCATTAATGATAGAGCCACCAGTCCCAGGAGTCCGAGTCCAAGGCTGGGACCATGTTCACTCACAGTGACATCTGCCAGCAGGACATACACTGGGTGTTGGCAGATAGGCAGCTGCTGAGGGCCTGACTGGTCAGGAATCCTGGCATTTGAACCTGGAAGCCATACTCAAGACCTTCTCTGGCCTTAGTGGGCTGAAAACAATGCTTTGGAGTTGTCATTTATAAAATATTGTTTATTACCAGGTAGTGGTGGCACACGCCTTTAATTCCAGCACACCGGAAGCAGAAGCAGGCAGACCTTTGTGAGTTCAAGGCCAGCTTGGTCTACAAAGTGAGCCCAGGATAAGTAGGACTATGCAGAGAAACCCTGTCTCAAAAGCAAACAAACAAAAAAATCTTTTATTGTCTCTAAGGACACAATCAAGTAATAGCTTTTAAAAACTCACCTTCCAGCCAGGCGTGGTGGTGCACGCCTTTAATCCTAGCACTTGGGAGGCAGAGGCAGGCGGATCGCTGTGAGTTCGAGGCCAGCCTGGTCTGCAAAGCGAGTCCAGGACAGCCAAGACTACACAGAGAAACCCTGTCTCGAAAAACAAACAACAACAACAACAAAACCAAAACCAAAACCAAAAAACCACCACCAACAAAAATAAAAGCCCACCTTCCAAAAATACTATTAATGCTGTAAACTGGCTTTGAGTGGTGAGGTTACCTGCTATGGCTTTCCCCGGCTCTAGAGGGGCAGAGGTTTGGTGGGAGGCAGTGTCATCCCAGCTTTCTCTGTCCAGTTGCTTATACAAAATAATTAATTCTGAGGTTTACAGAGGAGCGGGAAGAGTAGTGCTGGGACTTCATGGAGAGAGCCTGTGCTTTAAGGAGAGGGCAAGTCAATCATTTCGAAAGATGATTGATCACCACATAGCAGCACAGTATTTCCCTAAAAATTCAGAACTCATCACTTGTAAAAATCACATTTGTTTTTGCTATTTTAGGAAGGAGCAAAAAAGGATAGAAGGATTGAACTTAGGGCCTTGGGCACACACACCCCCCTTTACCTTTTAAGGCAGGGTTTAAGTTGCCTAGGCTGGCCTTGAACTTGTGATCCTCCTGTCCAAGCCTCCCAAGTAGCTAGAGTTACAGGCCTGTGCCAAATTACGCTCCTTGGCTAGGTAGCTGAAGATGGTCTTGAACCCCTGATCTCCCCGCCTCCCCCTCCCACTGCCGGGATGCCCGAAAGTGCCCACCACGCCCTACTGCAGCTTTCTTGCTCAAAAGATGGCTTGAAACTACTAGAGGATGTTTACCCATCAGGATGCTATTTCCACACTACTATGCTTAAGGAAAACAAAACAGAACCAAACCCACAAACACACACAGCGTTAGGTGTTTCCGTAGGACTTCCTTGCTAACACACACAGCCCTTTTTCTCCTCTCACATGCCTGCTTGGTGCCAAAGTGCCAGCTGCAGGCAGCTACTAAGCGGAGAAACCCAACAAGTTTGTCCAGCAAATTAGATTGTATCCTGGGAGTGGCGTCTCTGAGGCCTCAGACTGAACATGCTGGCTTGTCCTCCCAAACTCTGAGGTTGGCGACCCTTGACAGGCATGTAAAACGGGTCCTTGTGGCCTTAAAACAGACAGGACTTTTGAGTTAAAAAAAAAAAAATTTTTTTTAAAAGCTCGTTAAAATCAGAGGCCTACGTGACATGTTCAGACTCCTTCCGTGGGAAGGACATAATGGGAAACTGGCTGCGAAGCCTCTGTCCCTTGGCTGGCCTGAGACCCGCTGCGTCACCTTCTCGTAGCACTGCCTATCTGTCCAAGCAGAACAGGCGAGGTGAGGCAAGCGGCTGCAATCCCAGGGCTTGGGACTCTCAGGCCAGTAACTACACAGTGAATTCCGGACCAGCCTGGGTACACAGTAAGTTCTCTAAAGAAAAAAAAAAAAAAAGGAGGGGAAGGAGAATGAACATCAATTCTGCTCCAACTAGAATACGAGAAAACCCCAAACATCTGAGCGTGGTCTCAAACCCCTCACAGCTTTGCATCTGGTTAGAGGCTAAGAATCAGAATTTGGGGAGCCGGGCGTGGTGGTGCACGCCTTTAATCCCAGCACTGGGGAGGCAGAGGCAGGTGGATCGCTGTGAGTTCGAGGCCAGCCTGGTCTACAAAGTGAGTCCAGGACAGCCAAGGCTACACAGAGAAACCCTGTCTCGAAAAACCAAAAAAAAAAAAAAAAAAAAAAAAAAAAAAAAAAAAAAAAAAGAATCAGAATTCGGAATCCCTGGAGCCCAGAGGGGGACTCACAGGTGTGACTAAAGACGACCCAAATGCAGCCAGGTGGTGGTGGCACACGCCTTTAATCCCAGCACTTGGGAGGCAGAAGCAGGCAGATCACTGTGAGTTCAAGGCCAGCCTGGTCTACAAAGCGAGTCCAGGACAGCCAAGGCTACACAGAGAAACCCTGTCTCGAACCCCCCCCCCCCAAAAAAACCCAAGAAGACCCAAATGCAATAAACAACAGTAAGCTTGTGACAAGGTGGCCCCCATGGCTACTCCTTGATTTCAACCCCAAGAGCCCAGGAAGGAAACTGGCTCCCCAACCTTCTCTGCCAAAAGCCAAGTGCAGGAACCTGGCTGTAGTTGCTGCACAGGAGAGAGCCACACTTTTTTTTTTATAGCGTCCTTTATGGCATAAACCGGGAACGCAATGAGTTTACACAAACACAAAACAATTGTCCAACAGCATCTTTACAATATTAAAGGACTCATGTACAAGTCTACAGACGTTTTATACACGAAGGGTGGGGGGGTGCCGGCCAGGGCGCCCCGTCCATCAGTTCTGTCTGTCATGCCTCCACTTGGGAGGAGCTACGGGAGCCGTGACAAGGCCAGGGTTGTCCGTCTTTGGGCCTGCCATCTGGGAGAGCGCAGGTCTATGAGGACTTCCCGGGACCAGTCTTTGTTGGAAACCTGGGGTTAAGAGCACTAGGTAAGCTTTAGTCTGGGCCTTACTGACAGGCTAGTACGTTTAGTTAAAACTTGATGTGCATATGAGTGTGGGAGGAAACTGGAGCTGGGGTGGAGGGTTGGCTCCCTGAGTGGGACCCAGAGATTGGTGCTGACGGGGATTAGTCCCTCGGTACAAGGGCCCATTCCTGAGATAAGCTGTGGTCCCCTGCTGACTGGACGGGCGGAGACTTCTCCAAGAACCCGGATGTGAGCGCAGTCAGTTGGGATTGGAAGTCCCTGGGCATTGGCAGGCCAGGTGTGCACCAAAGGGCAGTCTGGGACACAGGTGGCAGCACAGTGTCTCAGATACAAGTCACAGAGTCACACAGCACCCCCTACCCCATGGCCCTCTTCCTGGCTGCCCTGCTCCTATGGGACCCTGTTCTATCTCCTACAGCAGCACCAGCACCCCACCTCTGTCTGACACCCCCCACCACCACCACAGCCCCAACTCAGCAGGAACCTGGGCCGGGATGCCGGCAGCCCATCCTTCTGCAAGGTTTGCTGAACTGAACATTGGACTGAGAACTGAGCACCAGGTAGGAGCAATGATGGTCCTCGTCGGCCTTGCTGACCTGTGCAGCGACAGTTAGTTCTGCTTTAAATACTGTAGAAAAATAAGCCACCTCCAACGCGAGGAGACCTGCCGATGACGTCTGCCAAGCGCAGAGGATGAACAGCGGCTCTGGAGTGACTGGCCCAGCGGAGGAACGCTGTACCAGGCTGAGGAGCAGAAGGGCTCGGAAGCCTGCCGCATAGTTGCAGCGGCAGCATCTCCGGGCTGCACCAACAGTCCTTCCGCGGGCACCCCGCCTCCGGCAACCCCGCCATTCTGTTGCCATGCGACACCTGGCATTCCCAGGGATGAGCTCAGACCCTCCGTTCCCACCCTCAGTCACAAACAGGCAGGGGCTCCTCAGCAGTATGGGGGGGCGGGTCTCAGGCGGCCACCGAAGCAGGGCCTTAGTCCAGGGGTTCTTGCTTTATCCGGACGGCAGTTGGGGTGGGCTGCGGTCGCCGCTCCTCGCGGCAGAGGACGTACTCGCTGAACTGAGAGGAGTCTACACCGCCCCCGCAGGACGCAGCCACGCTGAAACCCCTCTGAAACAGCCTTTCCAGGACCTGCAGGGTTAGAACGGGAGGTCAGCAGTGCCCAGCTGCCAGAGTCGGCCTGGCCAAGTGGGAAGCTGGGTGCCAGGCAGAGCAAGCTACCTTCGGATGAGTCCCAGTATCTCTCATTGACAAAGGTCCCAGCCGCATGCACCACCAGCTGGATCCTACCTTAGGAGGGATGGACGCAGTCAGGCCCAGGGGCCCCTCAATTTACCCACTCCTCATATTCCACCCAGGCTAACCCCACCCCCCACCCACCCCTGCCTCAGGTGTGTACAACGGAGAACTAGGGGAGCAAAAGAGGCTTTGGGGTCCCTTCCCTGTTTTCTAGGGTGTGCCCTACCCCCAACTTCAAACACAACATGGCCCCAGGCACCCCCTCTCTCAATCTCCTGTTCCAACAATGGAAAGCCCCAGCCCCTTAGCTTTGGGGCAGCCACCTGCTTCCTGGAGCCGAGTCCCAGATGGTTTGAAGCCCCAGGGCTCATCAGCTCAAATGAGTTCTTGGTAGAGAGGGAAAGAGGGGCGTCCTCTCAGGGTAGGAGTCCCTGTAGAACTACAAGGCCGCCTGGGTTTATGTTTGTCTCTGGGAAGGTGGGGGGCTGATCTTATATCCCAGTCTTGCTACTAGTAAACTGCAGGATGTGTGTGTGGGGGTGGGTGGGCTTTCCCCAAAGGGCCCCTTCTGTTCTAAGCCCAAAATATAAGTGCCCCTGAGTCAGGAAGAAAAAGCTTTCAGAAAAACAGTTACCACATCATTTTCGGTATGCCACTTCTGGCATACTCATCCTGCCTGATAGAGCCGGTTCAGAGACACTGCGGGCAGGGGGCTGCGGTGGCACACACCTGTAACGCCAGCCCTTGGGAGGCCGAGGCGGGAGTTACACATAAGACCCTGTCTGGGGAAGAAGCGCTCTAGGCAGCTGTTGCCTGCCAGTGGCCCCGGGGCCAGCCTCAGAGGAAGGCTCCCTGCCTTTCCTGTGCCTGGGTTTGATTTGAATCCAAAGTCAGCCTCTGCATGTTAAATGAAGCATGTTCCCTTGAAAATACTCTGGGCCATTTTTTTTTTTTTTTTTTTTTTAAATAGAACATCTTTTTAGGGGGAAAAAAAGAAAAGTACAGATCAATTTTTTTTAAGTCCCTCCCCCAGGCAACCATCATTTAATTATGAGCAAGGCATAAATTATGCATCGAAACATTGTTGCCTTTTCTGTATTATGGGGGTTTCGGCCATTCTGTTTGGGGACTGGGTCTCCCTCCATCTCTCTCTCTGCATCCCAGAAGGTGGGGTAGGGTAGGGTGGGGTGGGGGGAGCCTCTGGGGAAGGCAGCCCACGGCCCTCACCTGCACGGAGTTGAGCCGACAGTAGCCATTGAGGGGGAAGCGGATGACGTGCGTGGGGTCCTGGTTCCAGCCAGCGTTGACGGAGTTGCACATGACGTCTCCGGTCTCTGGGAAGACCTCCTCAATGAGAGCCTTCTCCCCGCTGAGTGCGATACGCTCACCCAGGTCAGGGGTGACCCGTACCACCAAGCAGTCACAGGCCCGGCTGCGACGTCGCTGCTCCTCTTCTTGCTGCCAGCGCTCCAGCTCCCGCACCATGGGCTGTAACTGGTAGTACCTCGCCTCCTCATACAGCAGGTTGAAGTCCTGTAGACAAACACATAGTATCGTCGGGGAAGCCGGAAGAAGTCCTGCCTGGGTATGGCTTACCCCATCCCCAGCGCGGGGTGGGGTGGGGGTGCGGGGGCGCCCCTTCTCCCTCTTCACAGACGTGGTGGTCACTCCCAGGACACAATGTGAACCAGGGTGGCCGGTTCTACTGTACAGTGAATGTGCCCCCATCTCCTCTCCAACAAAAAGAATCCAGAGCAAGCAGGGCCGCGTCTGCTAAGACTCTCTTCCTGGACCCTCAACTGACTGGATGGCAAACAAGAAATGTTATAGAAAGAGTGGGAAGCCGCTGGGGCAGCAGTGGTGGTGGGGCGCTCACTCAGTTATTCTCAGCACTCGGGAGGCAGAGGCAGGTGGATCTGTGAGTTCGAGGCCAGCCTGTTCTACAGAGCAAGTTCCGGGACAGCCAGGGCTACACAGAGAAACCCAGTCTCGGATAAAATGAAGGTTTGGGGGGGGGGGGGGGGGGTAGAAGAGAGAGAGAGAGAGAGCTGGAAGAGGGGTGTGTGTATGTTGCTCTTCCTGGAAACCCACTCAGAGAAGACATTAAACTGACTCTCGGGCATTGTGTGTGTCCTTGCCCAGCTTCCCGGCAGACCTACTTGGGGTGCATTACAGCCACAAGGCCCACGACCCTGATAGTAGCCTTCCCTGAGCCAGCTTCCACTCTTTACAACAAATATAAACGCTCTGAGAAGCAGAGACATGACAGGGTCCCCGGGGATTGAAAGCGAAGCTTACTTCCTCACCAATTAGCACACTCATGCGAATTGTTACACAGACCCTGGTACTAGCCCTGTGTCCATCAGTACCGGAGCTCTGTGCCTCGGCGGTGACTCTGGGAGGGTCCCAGAGGAAAGGCAAGAAAGAACCAAGTCTCAAGGCACTGCCCACCCACGCTGAAAGCCCAAAGGCCCAGAATCCTAACCCATCATCCGCCCACCCCCCCACCATGAGCTGTGACCCTGCCCACTTTCCGTAATGACTGCTTGGGGGCTCCCAGGTCTCTGCTCTCCCAGCTCTAGTGACATCTTTAGCAAATGTTTCCTCACAGCTTGGAACGTCCCATGCCTAGGCTTTCACTGACTGATTTAGGGCTCAAGCTGCAAGTTGAGGACACCGTCTAGTACCTCCTGGCCCAATAATCCCCACTCCCAGCCTTAGCACCCTCCCCCTAAGCTAGTCCATTAGTCCGTGCCTTGCTCCCAGCAAACCCAGAAACATGGTGCCCTATGTAAGTAGCCTCCTGTTCCCACTCTTGTTGCCTGCATCTCTCTCTCTCTCTCCCACAAGAGCCAGTACCATCTTTCCAGTTTGCAACCCTGATCACTCTTACCCTACTCTCAGCTGGGCCAAATGCTGAGCCACCCACCAAGTTCCAGGAAATCACCAGAGGCCTCCCCGGCTTCCTGCTTCTCAGAGCCCAGCCTCCAGACCCTCTCTCCAGTGCCGCCCGAGCCCCTCATCTGGCTCCTCACACTTGTCTGCCTCGTTCATCCTTTACCACCCAGCCCAACACTGTTTCTTTCAAACCCATCCAGACCAGGTTTCCTAATGGGTTTGATGGGTACTGTGTTCTGTTTACTTATTATTATTATTATTATTATTTTTTTTTTTAAACACAGGATTTTTTTTTTTTAGATTTATTTATTTATTATGTATATAGTATTCTGCCCACACGTGTGCCTGCAGGCCAGATGAGGGCACCAGATCTCATAGATGGTTGTGAGCTACCATGTGGTTGCTGGGAATTGAATTCAGGACCTTTGGAAAATCAGACAGTGCTCTTAAACCTCTGAGCCACCTCTCTAGCCCCCTATTTTTCTCTGTTTTGAGACAGGGTCTCACTATGTAGCCCTGGCTGGCCTGGAACTCCCTAAGTAGACCAGGTTGGCCTCAAACTCACAAAGATCAGCCACCCTTTATTCCACCCCCCTCCCCCTCCCCCCTGCTGGGATAGAAGGCCTGTGCCATCATGCTTGATGACCCCTTCCTCCCCTATTTTGAGAAAGTGCCTTACCCTGTAGGCCAGGCTAGCCTAGAACTTTCAGCAATGCCCCTGTCTCAGTCTTAGAAGTCTAGGGATGAAGGTATGATCCACTGCACCAGGCACAATCTGTAGTGCTGGCCCCATGTAATCTAGACTCAACCTCTATTTTCTTTTTCTGTTTTTTTTTTTTTTTCCTTTTCGAGACAGGGTTTCTTTGTATAGCTTTGGCTGTCCTGGACTCAATTTGTAGACCAGGCTGTCCTCAAACTCACAGAGATCCACCTGCCTCTGCCTCCCCAGTGCCGGGACTAAAGGCACGTGCCACTACGCCCGGCTTCAACCTCTATTTTCTAGACTGGAAGGAAGGAGCAAAGCTTATGGCCTCCTCCTGTGCAGTGTTTTATTTTCAGACCAAATTCCTTTGCTGCCATTTAGTAACTAGGCTGAACGAAAAAGGGCCCGGGGGGGTTGCTGCTGCAGTGGTCGCTGCAGAAAGAGCAAAGTCAGGCAGGCATTTGCCAGCAAGAGCCAGGCCTCAGTTTCCCTCCTCCCATGATTCCCAGGAATTCAGAAGGGCTCAGCACCGAGGCAGGACCATGGGGGACCATCACCAGTCACCTGGGACAAGCTCATCCTGAGTCCTGGGAGTACTGTTCGTTTAAAGGGGTGACTACCACCTTACTCCTAGGGGGTTTCCCCACTGCAAACTGCCAACAAGGACACACCGCACACACGGACCCCTAACTCCTCTATTCCAGCGCACAACAGTCCTTCAGCACAGTTAACATCAACCTGGGGTAAGTGCCAAAGCTTAATTGTCTTTACACCCTGATAAATACGCTGAAGATGTGAGGAAGCAAAATGGGTTTAGAAAAACTGATTTAGCCCTTGGCTCCATCGGCTAACTTTTTTTTTTTTTGCGGTTGCCATGACAACCGTGGGTCCATTTATTAAGTCACAGCGTCCCCCTGTGCAATGCCACGACACAGGCAGCGCAGGGGGTGCCGCCGGCTGCGGACTTACCTTGAAGTCATCCGGAAGCAGCAGTTTCGACGTCCGCAGGAAACTCAGGATGTAGCGGAAAATCTCCCCATCCCGGTCGATGAAATAATGTTGCTTGAGACTGTCTAGGACAATGGGCTCCGTGCCGTTGAAGAGGCGGCTTATCCTGGGAGAGACAAGGCGAGGAGGGTGATATGGGCAGGGTAGGGTTGAGTTCACCTGCTCCGCCCCAACTCCTTAGGGCTCACTCGGATGGAGGGGCAAGAGGTCACTGGTAGCTAACTTAGAGACCTTGCCAAGCCTGACATCTCACCCCGCCCACACACACACACACACACACGGCAGATAGGTCACCTCCGCACACACAGAACAACACCAGGGCAGTCACGTCACACAGTCCAACCACATTAACAAGCCATAGCCAGCAAAGGGACAATACATATCCAGCTAAATCCGATGGCATGCTGACACATATTACAGGCCTGGAAACCCATGACAAAATGCAGATGCCACATAAACCAGCCGGTCCGAGCTGAACACACACCCATGCCCAAAAAGACATACCCAGCAAACACGTGTCGACCATGCCAAGCGCTCCAGCCCCCCAGCCACACACCTGCTTAAACTTATGTCAACCAGCCATGTCTCTTGGGACACACACCGTCTCACCCAAGCCACCTCAACCAACGTCAGATACACAGCACATTCGGCCAACAGGCATGGGCTTGCAGGGTCTTAGGCCGACCCAGGCAGTGACACTCGCCAGCTAACAAAAGCGACTCCGGAGACACGAAGTTACAAGCACTCCCATAGCTGTTCATTTAAGGAATCCATGGGGCGGGGAGACAGGAAGAGAGAGTACATATGGGCTACAACAGGCGCACAACCCCCAAAGCCCGTGATTGCGTGGTCTGAGCCTCGGACAGGCATCCATACATGTCACTGCTTATGTACAACTGGTGAGAGACGGAGATTGGGCAGAAACACAAGTGCCTAGAAAGACAGTGTTCCCGACACAGGCTGTGAGAAGGCCTTAGGCAAGTCCCTGATATCTCTCTCCCTGTCCATTCCACGGAGGAGGGACCCGGCCTTAGAGCCTGGGCTAGTGCCTCCTTAATGCACGCAAGTGGCAGCAGCTGGTTTGGCTAACCACTCTGCAGGCTAAGCTATCTCGGCCTAAACTAAACAATCAGGAGGCCCGAAGTGGGCTGGGGGGGGGGGGGGCAGCTAAGAACTTCGCTTGGGAGCAGAAGGGAGGTGGGCAGTGTCCTTCGGCGGCCAGTGGACACCAAACCCGGGTAACTGTTTTCTAAGAAAGCCTTGGAGAGGAGGCTGGGCACAGTGGCGCACACGCCAGTAATCCAAGTGCTTGGGAGGCAGAGGCAGAGGCAGGAGGATCGCTGTGAGTTCAAGGCCAGGCTGGTTTACAAAGCGAGCCCAGGACAGCCAAGGCTACACAGAAAAACTCTTGTCGCAAAACAAAACAAAACAAAACAAAACAAAAAAAAAACCCCACCAAACAAACAAAAAGAAAGCTTTAAGAACCAAGGGATTTTGGGATAAAGAGATGTATTGGCCTGGCCTGCACAAGCTAGGCTCAAGCCCTTTTCACTCTGCCTGTACCAACTACCCTGCCCCCTTCCTACAGCCTGCTTAGTCCATGGCGGCCGCTCCCAGAGCATATGTACCCAGAGCATAGCAGTTGCCATACAGTGAGAGGTTCAGGGCCCCCCAAAGCCCCTTCCTAGGTACCCCCCCCCGATCCACACCGTTCTACGTTCTGGTGGCACTGCAACCACTTGATTTCATTCTGGGGACACAGTTCAGCCTGTCCCAGGGGAGACAGTATAAAAAGGGCAAGGCTGTGTGGCGGATGGGAGTGAGCAGGTCAGAGCCTGTGGTTAGGGGTGTGGAGGGCCAGAGCCTGACGAACCAGAGGTACAACTGACAAACACAACTCCTCAGGGCTCCGAGGCTTGCTGATGACAATGTCTTCCCCAGGACATAGGGAAGAGCAGATCTAAAAGTCCATCCACACCTGGGCCACCGTGCCCGGCTCTCTCCCTCTGGGTTGGGTATGTGAGACTCCTCCTGACAGGGGCCACACTCCATGCAGGCCACTGTGACCGATTAATGAGAACGCAGTATCCCCACTGCCTGGTGACGACATCCCTGCTGGAAACCCTTGTGTTCCATAGCTCACTTGAGACCTGGCCTGGCAGAACTTGAACATTTAGTTTGTGGGTGTGTGTGTGTGCGTGTGTGGGGCGTGGGGGTGGAAGGGCACACCCAGAATCCTTAGACACAGGTGTGTGACTCAGCCAGGATATCAAATGCCAGGGTGGATAGCTGAGGGTCCACACCAGGCTCTAGCCAAGAAAGAGGTCAGACACGTGTGCACAGGTGAGTCAGTAAATCAACATCGCAGCCTTCCTTTCTTCCATCCATCCTTCCTCGGCTGAGCTCAAGTGGTCTGTTCAGCGTAGGAAGCAAAACACTGGGTCTGGCTGGGTTTCCAAACGGCTCTGATGTCAGAGTTGGCTGAGGCTCCAGAGTGTCCAGCCAGTCTAGAGGACTCCCAGTCCACCCACGGTCCAGGGCTGGCTGGGTTCTAGGCTGTGTGCTGGAACCAAGACAAGCAGGTTCTAGATCTTTCCGTGGTTTGGCCTTGTGAGCAAGCACCCACGTGACCTCCAGAGTCCTAGTGGTGGCTTCCTATGTCTCGGTGGGAACCTTCTTGGAGGGTCCTCTGCGGGATAAGTTGGTGAATTCACTCTGGCGGCTGGGACCGGCATAAGGGACTGTGCAGCCACTTGTCATGTAAAGGGCGCCATCATGTTGCCTCCATCTTGCCTTCAGTTGTCCTTCTTTTAACGTGTTCTGGTGCACCTGGTCATCTTCATGAGCTGCTCCTGTGCCAGCAGCAGCTAAGTGACACCCAGTGGGTAGGACACAGGGAGACCAACCTCAGGCCACTGGGTCATGGGGAGCCACAAGGGGTACCCAGCACCAGGCCCCCAAGGTCTAGGCCAGTTTGATTAGCTGAGAACCAGATATTGGGATAAAATGATATGAGCTCAGAGGCGAGAGGCAGTTTTCCCTGACTTTTGCACACCCTGGGGTGTGCGTGCGTGCGTGTATGTGTGTGAGAGAGAGAGAGAGAGAGAGAGAGAGAGAGAGAGAGAGAGAGGAGAGAGAGAGAGGGGGTGTGGGGGTGGGGTACCACACTGTTGGCATCTGGAGCTGTCTCCATGGGTGGCTAACTTTAGCATTCTTAATTCTCCATCTCCACCTGCCCAGTCAGAGATACAGCTTTCCTGAACTGCAATAATCCACTTAAAAAAAAGAGGGGGGACCTTAAGGGGCAACATTCCACAACAGCTCTGTAGCTCCCCA